>NC_083111.1:19445565-19759315 GCF_949774975.1 Lagenorhynchus albirostris
ATGTTTTACTTAGATTCTAAATTGCAAGCTCACCATTACTGAACTTATTATAATAACTAACGTTCCATAGCATGCAGAAGAATTACAAAGGTAGCTATATTGTAAATGCAAAACTGGACCTGACCCTTATTGTGCAAGGAGCAGAGGCTGGGTCATTTTCTTTTTGAGTCTTGTGAGATCCTACATTCAGGGCTTTGTGGAAAGGCGATTCAGATTCACTTTCCCAGATGATGCTTCAAAGATGTCAGCTCAATCTTTGAAGTTTCCTCCTAAAACAATCAACCGAGAAAATGAGAAATTAAAAACACAAAGATTAGGGAAATGAAGTAGACTTGAGGCAACTACTGTTTCTCAACCTCTCTAATTTTACATTAAATATACAAAATATTTTAATCAAATTCCAAATTACCTTGTTAAATGTTCTAATGCTTTTAAAATTCCATATATAAAATATAAATAGATATTTTAACGTATATATTAAAACCTTAATATTTCTTTGAAATAAGGTTTTAGGTCAAGTATAACATCATTATACCACAAAAAGTTTTTACAAGAACATAGATTTGTGAATTGCTGTTTTGAATACAACTCATCATCAAAGCAACGTGGCTGTGTGATGTATGAGCTGTGTGGTTTTTATCTGGCAGATAGATACATTTTTGCATCTTCTCATTTACTTTTTTAAAAAACTATGGTTTTCTATAAGCTATAGGTAGTTATTATGCAATGATTATTAAAAGTAAGCTTCAAGTAGACAATGGAAAATTCAAAATCAGATTATAATACTGAGCCTTTCATTATTTTATCTATATCAAAAAATATTTGTATGCTACATATACAACCATAATTCATAATACTCTACATATTAAATAACATTTTAATAGCTCTGTGCACTTAATTTTACTAAAATTCTGTATTTGAGACATTTTTCCTATGCTTTTTTACATTAATAAGTAAACTGGAATTACTATAATATTTTATGAAATTGTATTTATTATATTTACATTATAACTAAATGTGTTGAATCTTAGTCATTCTTCAGTAGACAGCTTCACCAAGTTCAATACCTATCACATAGATACAAGAGAGCCAAAGTGATTTAAGTCATGAGTTCACCATGTCATACCCTTCTTGACATCATTTTATTTTTTAACCATCTTCCAATGGACCGTATAAGATGTATAGGGGTTGATGGTTTAGGTGACTAAATTTATCTACAGGATCTCTTGCTGAATTGCCAAATAATTGTATTCTGAAAATGGATTTGGTAGATTAAATGCAATCATTAACTAACTGAAACTCTTTATTTGAGTCCCATAATATACACAAATACTTGAAATGATTATTGCCTGTGATTAATAATCTGATGTGGTTAGCTATATTTAAAAGCCTTAAGAATAAAGGCTTTAGAGTTAAATATTTCAGCATCATTTACAATAAAATGTATTCTTTTCTCTGGTATCATAGTGGCAATCATAAGAATTTTAACTAATTTTACAAATGGGTATAAAAGGAAAATATTTAGTTCAGCTATGCATTTAGTCTATCTGTTTAATATGTAATTTGTAAGTGATTACTTGATTAGATGATTTACTTACTAAATGTTTATAAAATTAAGAGTGGTACACTCAGGGAGAGAATAGCCTTTGGAAATTTTAAAAATAAGAATAAATATTTAATGTACTTGAAACAAGCACGAATCTGTCTATATTTTTTTCAGGAAAGCTTCTGTTAAGGAATACTTTTTCTTCCAAAAAACAACTTTGTGCCACAGAAAATATATCAGGCTTTTAGCTTATCTTTTAAGGGTAACAATTAAACTAGAGGAAGAATGAAAGATTCATTTTTCTATTACTCATATAGGTCCCATTTCCAAATGACTCTTCCTCATTTTAATATTATATCTCTTAAAAATGTGATAAACTTGATTATCTGTTATTCAAATAATTTTCAGTGAGGTATGATGACTTTTATTTCAGCAAGTGCACCATAGATTATCTCATCAGAATTCTGAACCACAACCACTGGAGGAAAGATTGGAGAAGAGTTAAAAAGACATAAATAGAAGGAAGAAGATGCACTTAGGTGTGAAGTGGACACATTCAAACCACCTTGCTTCAAGTAATGACCATGGGTCAAGTACATAACTCTGCAGAGAACTGGGTGAACTGGGAGACAGACCAGCAGGAACAAGATTGCAATTTATATTATGCAAACAAACCAGAAGTCAGTGTAGAAGGCTTTTCTTGCATAGTGATGAGGTGGTTGCTTACTCCGAAACAGAACGTCAGTTTTCAGCAACATGAAACATTACTGATGTTGCAAAAAAATGAAACCCTTTCAGTTTGATTTTGTCTTTGGCTTCATATCTTTGAGATTTTAAACTCCTTTACTTCTACTCGGAAACCAAACTCTATTCTAAGGGCATATCTACAACAATAATTTCAACCTTAATAGCTGAATAATTTTTAAATAAAAAGTGACTGGAAAATGAATCAAACCAAGAAGCAGAATTTGTCAGCATGTTTCAAGTTAAAAAATATGACAGAATATTTTCCTTTATCACTGACCCTTCAATCACCCTATCAGGTACTCATAATGAAATTGAATTTTGTGTCTTTTTTTTCTGGGATAAATATATAACAACATTTTTTGTAACAACTGATAATATTACTGAGCTTTTGCAGACTTTCATCTATAATTCTAAAAGAAAAATTAAACAGGAAGAAAAACATATCTTTTGGTGAAGCCTTAGCTCACACTGGGATAGGAAAATTAACCTACAGATAATTATATTTTCCAATATAACAAAAAAACACAATTTTTATCTTTTGTAATTCAATCCATTCATTAAATTTAATTTCCATATATTTATACTTTATGAATGAGGAAATTCTTAGTGGTGCTTAGTTGTCCAAGTCAAAGAGTGGTACCAGGAACCCAGCCTAGGACTTCTGACCAGAACACATATTTTTACATATAATTAGACAAAAAAAAGAGAACAGAGAAATTAGATTTTGACCTGGTAAATCATTTTTTAATAATTATGTTTTAATCTCATGGAGGATTAAACACATCAATTAGCACAAAGTTGGTAGTGATTTTTAAAACAATTAATAAGTAATCATAGTTATGTATTGTAAATGATTAAGTGCTTTTTTTTACAACATAATAAGAACAGAACTCTAACCACATTCATAGTAAGAATTGTTTAAATATTATTTCCTTGGAAATGTACTCTACCATTTCATTTGTAATATTTAAAGAGAAGAGGTTTTGAAAGTGTTTTAGAGTAGACTCAGTGATAACATTTCTCAGGGCAGCCTTGGAAAGACATCTGCATTAGGGTATTCCAGAAAATATTTATATTGAATGTATGACAGTATTAAAGTTCCTCACAGCACTCTGGCAGCTGCTCCAGATGCTACCCAATCTAGGGTTTTAAGATTTCAAATAAGAGCTTATGGGCAGTTGTCAAGGTAATTTCTCTTCCAATAATTTATTTGGGCAATTTCATTACTCCAGTCACTACAGCTAAGGTCTCTTTCTCAGACTGAGCATAATTTCTTTCAAATTTAGTCACAGTATGTGACACAAACCAAGTAGTGCTTTCACTGGCATCTGAAAACCTATGTGATATCAAAGATGTAGTCTGAGGAGGACTGCACAAGTCATGATTAAAAGAAAAAAGGGATCAAATATACTGATAATTTTACTCATATATTAACTTTTTTGTTGGTGGTCAGACTTATTTTTTTAAAATTTCCTCTTGATTACTTAGATATTCAGTGTATCTTATTATTATTTTCTGATGCATTTTGTTCTGCTACACTGTTTAGTGGCCATTACAGTGTCAGTACAAAAACTTTAAACAATAATATATGTTTAAAGTATATGTTGATTGTATAATTATATATATGTTGATTGTATAATTAATATTAATATATGTTGATTGTATAATTATACTTGTATATACTTGGTTGGATACTTCAGTGATTCTTGAAAATGTTCAGTATTTTATCTCATGATTAGAAATTCTATATACTTATGTCTTAGTATTTCTTGTTTTTTCATTAGACATCTCTATTATAATGAAACATTTTTATTAAGTTTTGATTTTATTAATAAATTATTTCTCCTGTATTTATGGAGAAGAGAAAGCTATTAGGTGTTCATTGGTGTTTAAAGCAACACTTAGACATACTGACCATAACCCTTATCAACGTTATCATCTTAGAAAATAAAGGATGGCAATAGCGGAGCTTCAATTTAAAGGAAGTAACAGTAAACTGAGAAAGCACAATTTGACAAAACCACTGCAATTACTTGGTCACTGTGCCTAAAGAGCCTAACTGAAGTGGAGGGCTGTGCAATTGCTCTAGTAATTAAGCCTCCAAGAGCTCAACACACATTTTGCCTAGATAATCCAGGTAATTCCAACTCAAGTGCCTAAGTGTCTCACTTTAAGACTACCCAATACGTACTAGAAATCCAAACTTATAGAACAGCTAAATCAGAGAACTATTCTCCCATCACAAAAGGTTTTATCCCAGCAATTTTTTATTGTCAAGGAGACCAACATTCCCCATGGATAGGAAAATTTTTTGATTATTAACTGTCTGAATTATTCATACATGTTGACCAATCTCCTAAAAGCAAACATAGAGTTACCAGAACAAACCTAATTTCCAATATCCTTGTTTTAGTGGTCCAGAGCAGTGCTTTGGGAGTTAAACACCTTATTCAATGCTCAAGATCTTCATTTAATAGCTGTTTAACCTTGAAAAATTTGCTTAACCTTTCTAAGCCTCAGTTAATCATTTATTAAATAAGTATAACAATATCATGTATTTTATATGACTGTTGAGAGAATAACATGACAATGGAAATAAAACAGTCTAACCAGAAAAATAGTAAGCACTCAGTCAATCTTAACTACTGATTTTCCGATGCTAACTGCTATATGCTCCCTACCTGATGGCAGCCTACATTAGAAGTCACTCCTAAGTGAGATCAGTTGTCAATGAAGACAATTCGCAGTCAGAAGATTTTCAAATCATATGTTTTTCCATGGCAACTCATTTCTGAAAATATAATTAGTAGATAGAAAACACTTTTTCATTAATTCATTTGAAAATGAATTAATGAGTATATACTTTGTGCTACTTACAGTACTGGGCATTGGGGCATTGAACATGTAACAGTGAGAAAATACCCTCAGAAGAGTGCAGTCTTGTTCAGAAGACAGATATTTAAAAAAAAATCAATATATTAACAACACAGAGTCAAGCTATATGAGTCAAAAACTGATAGAAATTTAAGGAGAAATAAATGAATCCATTATCACAGTTGAATACTTCAACACCCTTCATTCAGAAAAGGACAGATCCAACAGGCAGAAAATCTCTATAAGACAGAAAATCAGTAAGGACATAGTTGAATTCATCAACACTAACAATCAAATTGATATAATTGACATCTATACACTAATTCATCCAATAAGGGCAGAATACACGTTCTTCTCAAGCTCACTTGAATCCTTTACCAAGATATACCACATTCTGGGCCATAAAACATAGCTTAACAAATTTAGAAGAATAGAAATCATACAATATGTGCTCTCTCATCATAATGGAATTAAACTATAAATCAATAACAGAAAGATAACTGAAAAATCTCAAAGCAGATGAAGATTAAATGACACACTTCTAAAAATGAAATAAGTCAAAAAAGAAATATCAAGAGTTATTAAAAATATATTAATAAAATGAAAATGAAAAAAACAATTTATCAAAATGTGTGGCATACACTGAAAACAGGACTTAGAGGCAAATTTGAAGAATTAAATGCATATATTAGAAAAGAAGAAAGATCTAAAATCAATAATGTAAGTTTCTACCTTAAGAAACTAGAAAAAGAGAGCAAATTAAATCCAAAGTAAGCAGAAAGAAAAAGGAATTGTAAGAATTCGAGTAGAAATCAATAAAATTGCAAACAATAGATAAAATTGGTGAAACCAAAAGCTGGTTCTTTGAAAAGATCAATTTAAAAAAAAATAAGCCTCTTGGGACTTCCCTGGCAGTGCAGTGATTAAGACTCCATGCTTTCACTGCAGGTGGCATGGGTTTGATCCCTGGTGGGGGAACTAAGATCCCTCACGCCGAGTGGCACAGCCAAAAAAAACCAACCTCTAGTCAGGCTAAGATAAAGAGATTAAGAAAATTACTAATATCAGAAATGAAAGAGGGGGACATCACTACAGACTCCACGAACATTAAAAAGATAATAAAGGATTATTATGACAAAGCTAGGCCCACAGATTTGATACCCTGAAATTAACAGACACAATTCCTCGACAGACACAATTTGCCAAAACTCAAGCAAGAAGAAATTGATAATCTGAATGGACCTATAACTATTAAATAAATTGCATCAATAAGTAATAAAATTTGAAAACAGACAACACCAGGCCCAGATTGATTCATTGGAAAATTCTACCAAACATTTAAGGAAGAAATAATAACAATTCTCTATAATCACTTCAGAGGATGGGAGCAGGTGAAATACTTACTAAATCATTTTATGAGGACAGCATTACCCTAATAGCAAAACCAGAAAAGGATTTTACAAGAAAAGAAAACTATAGATCAATCTCTCTCAGGAACATGCATGCAAAACTCCTCAACAAAATTTGAGCAAACCAAATCTAACAATGCATATGAAAAATTATACACCATGACCAGTGGGATTTAACGCAGGTATGCAGGCTGATTTGACATTTAAAAATCAGTGAATGTAATCTATCACAAGCTAAAAAATAAAAATCTTGTGATCCCACATGCCGCGGAGCACCTGGGCCCGTGAGCCATGGCCGCTGGGCCTGCGCGTCCGGAGCCTGTGCTCCGCGGCGGGAGGGGCCGCAACAGTGAGAGGTCCGCGTACCGCAAAAAAAAAAAAAACCCTTACAGTGAATGTCGTACTTAATGGTGAGAAACTAGAAGTTTTCTCACTAATATCAGGAATGAGTCAAAGACATACCCTCTTACCACTCCTTTGCACCATTGTACTGGAAGTACTAGTTAATGCAATGAGACAAAAAAAGGAAATAAAAGGTATACAAATTGGGGTGAAAGAGAATCTCCTTTTAATTGATGTGATTAGGAACTTCTGTACATGAAATGGAAAATGAGCTAAGTCACAAGAAAACATACTACGTATTTATCAGCAATACCACTGACAAACAAACATGACAAAAGTAAAAGGTTTTGGTCTTTTCCGTTCACTATTATGGTGAAAAACAGTATTTCTGGTTTGGATCACTTATGTTTCATATCAGGAGGAAAGAAACCAATCTGTTACTACATGGATTTCAGAGATTCCAGAAGAGAGACATATTTGCTTTACTCCAGACTTTCATATTTTAAGTCTTTTTTTACCTCTAAGATTTCTATAGATTATGGCATATCTATATTATTATATCTAACTACATATATCTACAGATATATAGATAAACATAAATATAGAGATCCTAGTATTGTGGAGTTCTTATTTGTGAAATTGTTACACTTGACACTAATATGCACTAATTGCATAAATAATTTTTTTTCTTCTTAAGCCACAGGGGCAGGGGGAGGGCATAACTAATCCAATATTTACTCCAATGACTAGTCCACTAAAATGAATTATAATGAAACAATTTATGTGTTAATAGCAGTGGTTAAGTAACTTATTATTTAATCTCTTTTTAAAGAAAGAAAAACCTCCCTAGAGTCTCCCACCCCCACCACCTGAAGTCTCACAATATGGTGTGTTTAGCTGACAGAGAAAACCACTCCATCTAAACACATATACATGTTGAACAGTATGTTATAAAAATAGCTGACATTTGTAATGTGTTTACTATATCCTAGACATGCTTCCAAATACTTTACATGTGTTAATTTAATCTTGTCAATAACATTTGAGGTTGTGTATTAATAAGTGTAAAATAAGCCACAATCCCCAAATCACAGTGGTTTAACATAATAGTATTTATTTACCACTCATGTCATAATCTATGAAAATCCAATTGGTTCTACCCCATATCATAGGGTGGCTTCTTCCATTTGGAATATAGTCATCTTCAACATGTGGCCTCAAGTCACTGGGTGGGAAGAGAATATGGAAAACTGTAAATGGGAGATTTTCACGGGTTGTGGATGGAAATGACATACATCACTTTCACCCACATTTTCTTGGCTGTAGCTCAGTCTCAGCCCTTCAAAGTGGCTGAGAAATGAATGTGTCAAGTAAGAACAACAAAAATGATGAGCATAGATTCAGTCTTTACTAATATCTGCCCTTCTGATCAATTACATATCAATTTTCTCTGTTTTTCCCTTAAGGAGACAGGTCCCATCCAGACCTTGCACCTAGCTCATTGTCTACTACCTCTAAATGATGTTCAGTCTGTTTCTGGGTGTGGATTCTGGTCCAGTTATTCTAATTAAAGAGATAAAGTATCTTTTCTGCTAATACCTTCTAACACTCAAACGTATACATAGCTAGTATAAAATAGTGTAGCAGGGTTGGGATAACCATAATAATAAATCTTGTTGAGAAAAGAGGGAATGAAATACACACAAGCACACAATAGACACTTGTCTAAAGCAACTTTGAAATCTTGCTGGGCAGACACTGTGAAGGCTTCTAACCCTGTTGGTAGGTATAGTTCCTTGATTAACCCTATTTTGGTGTCTTGGAAAATTCTTTTGTTATTTTGTTCCTTCACTTCAGGCTTTACCCTCTAAGAGGTTATTTAAGACTATCAAGTTTGAGAGAATAGACTACACCTCTTAAACTGAACTTTCCTGCAAACTTGAGTCTTAGTGGAAATTTATATTCAAAGCTTTCTCAGTTTTATCTACTACGAATTGGGATACAGAAGCAGTAGACTTTTCAAAAAATATTAAGGTCCTATATTTCAAGACTATCATTGTCCTTCTCAATCTTACTGTTTTTTTGTTTGTTTGTTTTAACATCTTTATTGGAATATAATTGCTTTACAATGGTGTGTTAGTTTCTGCTTTTTAACAAAATGAATCAGTTATACATATACATATATTCCCATATCTCCTCCCTCTTGTGTCTCCCTCCCACACTCCCTATCCCACCCCTCTACATGGTCACAAAGCACCGAGCTGATCTCCCTGTGCTATGTGGCTGCTTCCCACTAGCTATCTATTTTACATTTGGTAGTACATATTAGTCCATGCAACTAACAAAGGACTAATCTCCAAAATTTACAAGCAGCTCATGCAGCTCAATATCAAAGAAACAAACAACCCAATCCAAAAATGGGTAGAAGACCTAAATAGACATTTCTCCATAGAAGATATACAGACAGCCAACAAACACATGAAAGAATGCTCAACATCACTAATCATTAGAGAAATGCAAATCAAAGCTACAATGAGGTATCACCTCACACCACTCAGGATGGCCATCATCAAAAAATCTTACTGTTAATCTTGGCAATTTTCACCTAAAATCATATTGGTTTTGGACTATCATGCCAAACACAGCCAAACTTAGACAGTTATATACTACAATTTTGAGTCATTTCAATTATATCCCACGATGCTATCTTTCAGATTACCATGGGCAACATTTTTCCAAATGCTTGCCACTGAATATTATTGATTACCAATTTTCTGACCCCAGTATTAGTTTCCTCTCTCGCTGTCATTTGACTGGTATATCAAAGGCATCTTGTTTTTGGTTTCTGTTACGGAAGCTTCTGTAACAAACTATTCAGTATCAACTACAGAGTATCAATTTCTGTTTTAAGCAAGATAGCAAAACTGGCAGTTGAATAAAAAACAATACCCAAGCCTCTGGCTTAATATTATAAAGTGTGTTTCTTCCTCATGTCACAATTTAATGATGATCACATATTTCTTCTCCAAGCAGTGATTCAAGGACTGAAGTTCCTTCCTTTTTTATGGTGCATAAATTTTAAACACATGGTCTTTAAAATATTTGTGAAATGGAATGAGACCTTGGAGATTTATGTATGAGAGAGTTCCACTTCCAAATCTGGCCCATATTATTTCTTCTCATATTCCATTTGCCAGAAATCAGTTATAAGGCAACCAGTAAGTCTCTGTTTTCAGAACTCAGATCTCTAGCCTCTTCTCAGTCTGTAATATATTGGTTTGGCCAAAAAGTTCATTTGGGTTTTTCTGTAAGATGTTACAGAACGAACTTTTTGGCCAACCCAATATTTTCAAATGAGGTTGAATAATGTGGTGAGTTAAACAATTGAATCATAGATGGATAAAGAGTCATAGGTGGGTTTACCGAATTCACCCTATTTGAAAGTTAGCAAAACTGACTCTAAATCCAGAAAATCGAACTCTGGATTCATACTCTAATCCCTAAGAAATATATTTTAAAAATATGAATCAGCAGGAGTATTACCATTTGTCTAAAGCACACAGGATTCTCAAAACTGGAATGCTGAGAGGAATAGCCAAAATCACAGCAGCTGATTAGACCCAGACTGAGATCTTAGGGATCAGAGACTGGTGTTTTATTGTCCATATGATAAAAAATGACCTTGGGTTTACACAAGTAAAAGAAGCTGGAACTATTATCCCTGCATGATGCTGGAAATCTCTTAAAGTGACCCCGTCTGTGACAAGGAGAATTAGAAAAATCTTTGGATTTTTGAAAAAAGTAAGGTAAATCTAGTGAGAAAAAATATAATCATATTAGTTTTGTTGCAGGCCAAATTATCTCTACCTGCACTGTGAAGGAAGCTTAAATAAGAAATTAATGTAAGGCATCACCCAGGGATGGTAAAACCACAGGTGTTCTAGCCACAAACAATGTCAAAGCCACAATATAAAAAATATTCTTTTAAAATGCAGAATGCAATATACTTCCTCTGGGAAAGAAAAAAATTATAAGAATAACAAGGAACTTGAACTACACCTCATACCAAATGCACCTGAAAGACATATACAGAGCATTCCACCCAACAGCAGCAGAATACACATTCTTTTCAAGTCCATACAGAACATTCTGCAGGATAGATAATATGATAGGTCACAAAACAGGTCTTAGCACATTTAAGAAGACAGAAATTATACCAAGTAACTGTTCAGAGCACAATGGTACGAAATTAGAAATCAATAACAGGAAGAAAGCTGGAAATATACAAATGTGGAAACTAAGCAACACACTCCTGAACAACCAATGAGTCAAAGATGAAATCAAAGGCAAATAAAAAAATTTTGAAACAAACAAAAATGGAAATAGAACATACCAAAATTTACAAGGTGCAGCAAAAGCAGTTTTTTTTTAATTTAGCCATTTAATGTGTAAAACAAACAAACAAACATAATCAAAGAATGAGCTCAAAAGGGCAACAAGCACTGATAGTTTTCCAGGTAAGTTTTTGCACACTTTAATGTTATATGTATTTTTTTTAGAGTACAGAATAATATGGATAATTGTCAAAGCATTTTCAGAACTAAAGTTACTGATTCAAAATCTGAAAAATTATCATTTTCTCATGAATATTTAGACAAGTCTAAGTGAAATATTTAAAAATATTCGCAATTCTAAAAATATTTATAACTGAAAAACAGTTATAAGAGGAAAGTTTATATTGATAATTGTCTACATTAAAAAAATCTAAGTTTACATTTCAAGGAGCTAGAAAAAGAAGAACAAACTAATCCCAAAGTTATCAGATGGAAGAAGATAACAAAGATCAGAGCATAAATAAATGAAATAGAGAATTTCACAACATGCACAAAAATTAATTCATAATGGATTAAGGACATAAGACCTGAAACTGTAAAATTCCTTGAAGAATACATAGGGAATAAGTTCTTGACATTGGTCTTGGCAATGATTTTTTGGAATGGCACTGAAAGTATAAGCCACAAAGGAAAAAGTAAACAAGTGAGACTACATCAAACTGCAAATCTCCTATACAGCAAAAAAGACAATCAACAAAATGAAAAGGCAACCACCAAATGGGAAAAAATATTTGCAAACCATATATCTGATTAGGAACCAAAATCCAAAATATGTAAGGAACTCATATAACACAAGAGCAAAAAACAAAAAGAAACAAACAAACAAAAATTCTGACTATAAAATGGGCAGAGGACCTGAATAGACATTTTTCCTTAGAAGACATATAAATGGTCAATAGGTACATGAAAATGTGCTCAAAATCACTAGTTAATCATCCAGGAAATTGAAATCAAAACCACAACAAGTTATCACCTTTTGCTGTTAGAATGGCTCTCATCAAAAAGACAAGGGGTAAGGAGTGTTGGCAATGATGTGGAGAAAAGGGACCCCTTTTCCCACCAATGCACCATTGGTGGGAATGTCAATTTGTGCAGTCAATATGGAAACCAGAATGGAGGTTCCTCAAAATATTAATATAGAACTACCATATGATCCAGCAATCCTTCTTCTGTATATTTATGCAAAGGAAATGAAATAACTAGTTTGTAGAGATATCTGTAATCCCCCCATGTTCCCAAGAGCCAAAACATGGAAACAACATAATTGTTAATCCATTGATGGATTAAGGCATAAAGAAAATGTAAGATATATATGTATATATATATATGTGTGTGTATTTATTTATATGTATGTATCAATATATATAGCCATAAAATTATATAAATACATATAAATATATTTATATATTTTATTTAGCCAGAAAAAGAAGAAATCATACCTTTTTTGATAACATGCATAAAGCTTGAGGGCATTATGCTAAATGAAATAAGTCAGGCAGAGAAAAACAAATACTGTATTATCTTACTTATTTGTGGAATCTATAAAACTTGTACTCCTAGAACCAGAGAGTAAATTGGTGATTGCCAGAGGCTGAGGGGTAAAGGAAATGAGGGGATGTTGTTCAAAGGGTTTAAAATTCCAGTTATAAGAGAAATAATTTCTGGGGATGTAATGTACAGGATAGTGACTGTAGTTAAAAATATGTATTGTATACCTGAAAGTTGCTAGGAGAGTAGGTCTCAAATGTGCTCACCATAACAATAACAGAATAAAATGGTAATTATGAGATGAAGCATGCTTTAACTAACCTTTTTGTGGTAATCACTTGACAATATATACGTGATCAAATTATCACGTTGTATACCTTAAATTTATCAACAAGCCAAAAATCAGCATCTTCTCTACACAATGTTATATATCAATTATTTCTAAATAAAGCTTAATTTAAAATGTTAAAAAGAAAAAAAATGTAAATCACTTTTTGCATAAGTTTTCTATGACAACGCCATTCTTCACCAATTAAAATCTAGTCTCTTTTCCTACCATTCTCAATCTTCATATTCTTGCCCTAATCAATCTCTATAGTTATTTTTCTACTTTTTATGGGTGTACTCATATTTTGACCTATTTCAACCTGGCTTCTCCCAGAGTCCCTTCCAAAGACACCACTGCATCTGATTCAGTGTAGCTCACCAATGACTTCCTGTTTGACAAATCTATTGGATTTTTTTTTTTCTCTGCTTTTACTATTTGTACAATTTGGCAATGTGGAACCCTGCCTCCTTTTCTGATTTCCACAGTGGGAAGTTGCATCCTCCTATCCTAAACTCTTACAACGTTCTGTTTGTAGATCTAACAACACTTTAATTTCTTCATTTCCATTTTTTGTGGGCAGTTGTAAACCACTTCCTTCAAAGTCCCTTGAAGGCAAGGACTTTATATTAATTGCTTTTGTAATCCACATCGGACAAGGACTAGTGCAAAACAGATATTTAATAGATATATTTGATGTGTGAGACTTTTGCTTCAAATGGGATCTTTACTTAATTTGTTCTATAAAGCTAAAACACAATTAGGACCATTTACTGAAATTTAAGAAATAAGTTGCACAAAACCTCAAAGGAAAAAATATCCTTATAATAACCATAATTTTCTAAAAAATATTTTTTAATCCCATGTCATATGTTTCTTTAAAGAACAAGTACATTTTTATATATAAATATATGTAAAATAAAACTCTACTGTAGTGTAGGCAGTGAAAGATTGTAGGAAACCAGGTCTAGAATTCTGAAATATAAAATATAAAAAGATTTGTGTTTTAAAAGACACTGAACCTCCAAAGACTATTTTCCTAATGAATTTTGTGAATCAGAATTGAATCTGATTTTTAATCCTTTATTATTTTTAATAAAAATAACTTTTATGTACTATTTCATTTTTATCAATAAAATATGTTAACTTATTATTTTTATTCTTGCTCTATTATCCTTATTCATTTTATCTAGCTAATGCCACTTTTCCTGGTAACATCATCAACATATTTCTATACCATTAGATAGAAATGCTATTCCAGACATGAAAAATGTCATTGAGGTTGAATGTAGAGAGAGTAGTGTTGGAATTGAAATAGAGAGTTTTCCTTGGACAGACAGGCCCTTCTTAATGTGCTGTGTTTGCTGAGCTGAGCTGGACTTACCATCCGTTAAGGCTGAGGGAGTGGCTTGTGGTGGATAAGAATTAAGTGCTAGGTACGGGCCTCTTCTTTTCCTTCCCTCTCTCATTCATTTCTTTTAACAATCACTTCAGTGACTTTCAGCACAACTTCTGTCATCATTTATAGCATGTTTATTATTAAGAATAAGCCATAAATTTTTAAAAGAACATTAAAAAGTCTGAATTGTTAGCTTTTTTGTAACTTTAACTAAAGTTATATAGCTATAACTATGCTCTTTACGTTTTGTTGTATTTGAAATGTTATAATCAAAGGGGAAGAAAAACACACCAGTTTTTAACCACATAGGCAGAAAAAAATAAAAATACAGATTGCATGAGAGAGCTTTTCTTAAAAAAAAAATCTCAAATTTGTAAAGTAAATGAGGATTTGGGATTTAAGGACCTGCTGCGGCACTGTTGGAAGGAAAAGGTTGGCATCTCAGAGAGGACACCAGACTCCACTTCAAGTTTATAGTCAACGACATTTTGAGAGGACAGTGAATGATGCCCTTTTTCCCCTGCCTGAGTGTGAGACCAGTTAAAAGACAGCTGGAGAGGACTCCGGCCTAGGCCACCTTTATGAAGGTGATATTGGAAAACGTGAGTCTATTGTGGGCAGTATTTCCTAGCAATGCTTCCCTAAATTAGACAAATCTATACACCTAATCAAAGTCAGTGCTAGACAAACCCAGGCCTGACCAGTGCCTCTGTGAAATTCACAGCATAGAGTAGGTGAGCCGAACCTCTGCTTTCAGTGGTTGCTTGACAACCTGGGCAACCCCTGTGAGGAGGGATGAGACAGGGAGCTGGGAGGTTTTTTTTTTCCTCTAACTCACTAATTACTTAACACATTTCACCTCCTTGGGTGGGAGAGACATACCTGGTGGGACAAGATGCTAGAAGTTGCAAAGAATCTCTCTTAATGGAAATAATGTAGTCCTCCCCCCCCCCCATTCCCAGCAACTTATTGGAATATAGAGTCCTGGAAAAAGGGTGGAGGCTGTGGAAGAACTGCTATTATAAACCTGTTGGAAGTTGTAGTTGAGTCGGAAGTTTGAAACAGAGTGTGAACAGGAACTCTAACCATAAAATAAAGTAAAACAAAATAGAGAAAAATAAAATCTGTAAGTTCCAAAAGTTCCAAAGTAATCCTACTCTTCCTATAAAAGAAAAAAAGGTAGTCAATTGCTTCAAACTTCATTTAACAGGGCACACCTCTGAGGTCTTACTCCAGTGAGGTCAAGGATTATGTCTCTCTTTGTCATAGTGCCTGTGCATAGTAGAAAACTGAAGAATATTTATGGAAAGAATGAGTGTACCCTGGGGCTGTGGGTATGCTACTCCGAGGCTTTAAATCAGCAAAAGTCAAAACTACATGTTAAATTAACTTAAATGCAAATTATGTGTGCTTAGCGGAGTGAAAAGTCACCTATACTTCTATTTCTATCATTTTCATTTATCAAGTATTTATAAAATCCCTTCAAGGTTCTATGCTAGGCTTTGAAAGAGATATCATTATGAGCAAGGCATAGTGCTTTCACTCCCACAACAAGGGACTTACTGAATTATAGGGATGTAAGAAAAGAACACAATGATCTACTAGTTATAACAGGTAAATGACAAAAACAGGCACAGAAGATCATAGGGTTGCAAAAACTTTACAGGAAGCCGGCATTTACTTATATTTTGTTTCACTTGTCTTTTTACATTGGGTCAGAATGAAAAATAGGTAAATATACCAGTTTTAAAAAATTTAATCAGTCCTGCTTATTTGTTTTTTTAAAAAAGTCAATTAAAACAAGTTTAAAGTAAGTCTAAAAGTTATGATTCAAGAGCCATGGATCACAGAGTCATGGCAAACAGAACACAAATCATGAATACTACAAAGTCTGAATTAATTATGCTGCGTGGATTGCATACGTATCCCTATTTCAAATGCATGTTGCTAAAAATTCTTTCAAAATAATTACTCAACTAATAGTATGTTATCTATTTTATCAGTGATCTGATACTAAATGGATAACGACCATTAAATGGGTTTCTGCACAGTTTGTTACTCACCCTCCCAACTCGGTCCCCCAAAAGGGTCCTTCTGCCTGGTGTCACTCGTGGCAATAGAAAAGGACCCGAATTTGGTTCAGAAGCAAAGGAAAGCTTTATTCTTTGATCAAAGAATAGAAAGGTGAAAGCTTGCACTCTAGAGCACACGCTCTCCTGGAAGATCATGGGCAGGGCTGCTTTATAGGGTTGTTCTCACAGGAAGGAAGCGGATTTCTTGGGAGGCCGGCACAGCTGTGCTGCTCAGGCTCCAGATGGCAGTGCCGGGCGCCGCGTCTCTGCGCATGGCCTGCCACCGCCATCTTGAATTGAGGTGCCTGCCACCGCCATCTTGAATTGAGGTGCCTGCGCTGCGCTTCTGCACAGGGGTGGAGCTGAGGTGTCAGCATAGCCATTTCACTCAAGGAACACTGGTCTGAAGTGCAGGGTGTGAGGTCTGCCTTTGTCCCCCCTATGAGCAACTGAAACTAGATTAAGAACAAAGGAAAAAAAAGTTAAACTATATTATTCAGATTCTATTTTTGTTTCCCAGGAATTGTTCATGGGCTTTGGCAGTGACAAATCCCTCCTCTGCCTTTTGTCCTGCTCTTCAGTCTTGAGGGCTGCTGAGGGGCACAGTTACATCTTCTGTAACTGCATCTTCTGTAACTGCTTCCTGCTGAGTTTGGGCTTCATCATATCCCCGGGTAAAGGAGCAGAACTTCTCCTCAGCTGCCTTTAGGTATGTGTGGTTGTCACCAAGCCTCAGCCCTAACTGTTCGTATTCCTGAACAGCCACCATTAGGAGTTTTATAGATTTTAAGCTTTTGGAGACAAAGGACACCAGACAATACAGGATGCATGGGCCAAATATTGGCAAGAGAATAATGGTCGTTAAGGGGTCCAGGAAAAGTACAGAACAAGTGATGCCCGGGAGGATCTGTTTTTCCCTGCTCCAAATTTGTTCTGCTAGATTAGGCTGCCTGTTTTCTGTGAACCAACTTGCTTTTTCCAGTAGTTTGTCTGCATTTTCTTCAATTAGGCCAATAGCACGACGTGTTGGCCAGTGCACAGACCTCTCTCCCTGGTCAATTGACAGATTATCTAGGGCCATTCGGTTACCCAGGACTATACCGACCAGTGAGTCAATGGCTTGACGTATAGGTTGATCTCATTGGCCATTGTCACACCATGGTGGCTGTTACGTTTTCTCTGGTGACAGTGTTACATATACTGTTACAAACAGTGTTCCCCGGCCAAGGTCACTAGCACCCCGATGAGTGCAATGATTCTAGCGTTTTATTGGGGCATCCAGGTACCCTACTTAGCTGTGTTTTCCCCTTTTCAACTTCCTGATTTACATATCAGAGGGAGATTCACAGGAGTAGTCAAGGGGGTTTGTTGCCCCAGGTTGTCTCTCTGGAGGCTGGGGCTCTGGGACTTCTTCACTCGAATGTGATGTAGCCACAGAGTGATCCCCTGCGACTTGAGGGCAGAACGGGTGGTTAGGATCACCAAGTGGGGTCCATTCCACTTAGGAATGAGTTGGTCTTGTGGGCTGCCTGTTTTCCAGGTTTTTAAATACACTCAGTCTTCTGGCCAGAAGGGGTGGAGGGCCAGATCAGTGGGTGCTGGCAGCACCTGGTTATTACCTTATTCCATGAAGATTCTCATGGTTTCTCCTACCTGGAGGGCATACTGCCTAGAGGGCATACCTGGAGTTGTTCCATGTCAAGGGGGCTACAGTGAACCCTCTCTCAGGCTTGGGGAATGGGTCACTTAACTTTAACTTAGCTCTTAGAGCAGGGCAATTGGGAGTAACAATCCAATTTCTTTGAGTCTCCTGGCATAGCTCGGCTAAGGTTCCTTTTAAGGCCTGATTGGATCTCTCTACTTTCCTCCAGTGGTTGGGGTCTCCAGGCTGAGTGCAAGGTCCATTTTATGTCCAGGGCACTTGTTATCCCTTTTGTTACTTGAGGCAGGAGACAGGAATTCTGAGCCATTATTACTTAATAGGGATCCTGGGAGCCCCAACCTGGGGATTACCTCTTTTAGTAATAGTTTAGCTACTTCAGCTGCTGTTTTAGTTCTAGTGGGGAAAGCTTCTACCCACCCTGGAAATATGTCCATTAGCACCGAGGTACCTGAATTTGCCTGATGCTCTGGCCATGACAGTGAAACCAATCTGCCAGTCTTCCTCAGGATATATATCCCATTCAGTCTGAATGGGTCTTATCTGGGGGCTTCTGGCGGGACTGGGGGTCTGGTTTTGGGGTTGTTCACGTGCAGATGGGGCATGTCTCAACTACCTGACTGATTATATTTTTCATGCCAGGAGTTACCATGACCACAACTAACCCATTATATAGGGCTTTCTTCCCATAATGATTTCCTTGATGCCTTCCCTGATGGCTTGACAAGCTGCAGTTTGGGAAAAGAATTATTTACCATGTTTATTAACTAGCCATCCATGGCCTCCTAGATCTCTATTGAAGCCCCCTTTCTGGGCTGTGTCTAACTTTTCCTTTGTATAGACTGGGGAGTAATTGGATGGATCTGCCTCTTAGGTATGAGGGATAATTGCCAAGTAACTGGTTCTGGGGATGCTCTTTTGGCAGTTGTGTTGACTTTGTTGTTTCCCTTTATTACCTCCATATTCCCTTTTTGATGATCCCTACAGTGAATTACTGCCACTTTTTTCAGAAGCTGCACTGCTTCTAGGAATCTCAATATGTTTAAGTCATGTTTCACCTGCTTATTCTCCTCACTAAGCTTACCCCTTTCTTTCCAAATAGCCCTGTGTGTGTAGGATGGCAAACGCATACTGGGAGTCTGTATAAAAACTTAAGATCTTCCCTGTCTCAACCAAGCTCTAAGGCTCGGATGAGGGCTATCCATTAGTCCTTTGGGGCTGAAGTTTCTGAGAGTAGGTTTTGTGCCGCTATGACTTGGGTCTGGGAAGTCAGTATATGCCCCCAGCCTTTTCCTCTCTCTCATAGAACTACTCCCATCTGTAAACCATTCTTCTTCAGTATTTGGGAGAGGCTCACTTCCTAGGTCAGGGAGCCTGGAATAGATTGTGTCTATGGTTTCTATACAGTCATGTTCCAGGGGCCCTGTTTCTGTGGGTAGCATGGTGGCAGGATTTAACTTGTGACAGGTTTTTATGGTAACCACTGGGTTGTCTAAAAGCACAGCCTGAACTTGAATTGAGCTTCCAGAGTGTAGCCATTCTGTTTCCTTCGAACTTATCAAAGCCTGAACCGGAGTTCATATGGTGATTGGCTGACCAAAAATTAACCTTTCAGCCTTGTTTAGCAGGCTTATAGTAGCTGCTACTACCTGTTGGCAAGGAGGCCAACCCTTAGCAGGTTGATCTAACTGTTTAGAGAAATAAGTAACCACCCAAGTAAAGGGGTCCCAGTTTTTGAGCTAATAACCCAAGGGTGATTCTCCTTCTCTCATGAATATAAAAGTCAAAGGGTTTAGCTCAGTCTGGGAGGGCCAGGGATGGGGCTGAGGTAATTACTTTTTCACTTCTTTTTATTTTTTGTGGTACGCGGGCCTCTCACTGTTGTGGCCTCTCCCATTGCAGAGCACAGGCTCCGGACGTGCAGTCTCAGTGGCCATGGCTCACAGGCCCAGCCGCTCCGTGGCATGTGGGATCCTCCCGGACCGGGGCACGAACCCACGTCCCCTGAATCGTTAGGCGGACTCTCAACCACTGAGCCACCAGGGAAACCCACTTTTCCACTTCTTGACAGGCCCCTTCACATTCTGAATTCCATTCAAAAGGATCATCAGCCTTTCCTTTCATCTTTTCATGTAAAGGCCTAACTATTAGACCATAGTTATGGATCCAGATGCAGAAAAACCTGCCCATCCCCAGGAAGCCCCCTAAGCTGTCTTCTAGTTTCAGGAGGGGTAAGGCTGCAAATGGCTTCTTTTCTTTCCTGGGGTAGGCTTCTCTGACCTTCTGTGAGAATAAAGCCTAGGTAGGTCACCCTAGATTGTGATAGTTGAGACTTTTTCTTGGAAACCTTATATTCTTTATCAACTAGGTGGTTCAGGGTGGTTAGAGTATTTTTTTTAAATTTATTTATTTTATTTGTGACTGCTTTGGGTCTTTGTTGCTGTGCACGGGCTTTCTCTAGTTGCGGTGAGCGGGAGGTACTCTTCATGGCGGTGCATGGGCTTCTCATTGCAGTGGCTTCTCTTGTTGAGGAGCACAGGCTCTAGGCGCACAGGCTTCAGTAGTTGTGGCTCGAGGGCTCTAGAGTGCAGGCTCAGTAGTTGTGGCGCATGGGCTTAGTTGCTCCGCGCATGTGGGATCTTCCCGGACCAGGGCTCGAACCGGTGTCCCCTGCCTTGGAAGGTGGATTCTTAACCACTGTGCCACCAGGGAAGCCCCAGGGTGGTTACAGTATTTTTGTCAGAAGTTTCCCTCTTCCAAATTTTGACCTTTAGCTGAGATTTTCCCAAAGATAGTGAGAAACTTTTAACTCCTTGGGACAGGACTGTCCAGCAGTATTGTTTTTGTTATGTGTTTGGGTCCTGCCACTCAAAAGCAAAAATTTCTTGTGACACTGGGGCTAATGGAATACAGAAGGTGGCATCTTTTTTAATCTAATAAGAATACCAAGCCCTGGTGGATTGTACAGTGGCCATCAGGGTGTTGGATTAGGGACTACTGGGTATATATCCTCAGTGGCTTCATTGACTGCCCTGAGGTCCTGTACCATCCAGTATTTCCCATTGGGTTTCTTTATGTGGAGAATGGGGGCATTACAGGCTGGTTGGCATGTTCTAATAAAACCTTGTATAACAGGGGCAATGCCCAACAAGGCCTCCCAACAGAGAGGGTGCTGTTTCCTATTGGGTCATGTATGTCCAAGTTTTAGATGCACTGTCACAGGACTAGCTCCTACAGCTTGTCCCACCAAGCCCAGACCTTGCCTTTACTCCTGGGAAGTCGACTTGCTCTATACAGGGAGGTTCCTCCTCCTCCATGAACATTATAATCTTGTGCTCTTTGTCTAAGGGGACACCAATCTCCAGTTTGTCTCCCGTTAGACAGATAGTAGCCCCCAATTTATGCAAGATATCTCTTCCTAGCAGGGGTAAAGGGTATTTTGGAACGTACAGGAAGGAATATGTGAGCATGTGTTTGTTTGTCCAATTTGCATTCTAAGGGCTCCATAAATGCCCATTCTTGGGCCTTCCCTGATACCCCCATAATTTTACAACTCTTATGACCAAGTTTGCCTGTTCAGAGCCTAGTAAGTGGCAGCAGTGTTGACTAAGAATTCAACAGGTTTTCCCCCATGTCCCATGTCAGCCAGGGCTCCTCAGAGGCCAACTGGAGTGCCAGCTTAGGAGCCCCCTGGCCCCCTTATTCTTCATCTATTTGGACCATCAGCCTTCGAGGGTAGTGGCCAGGATCTGTCATTTCTGTCCCTCTTCAGGGGTGGCTAGGGCATTCTCTCCTCCAGTGTCCCTCTAGTTTACATATGGTACACTGATTGGGTCCTAGTTTCCTTGGCTTGCTAACCCTTTGCGGGGGCAGGGGCTCGCGCACCGGAGTTGAGAGTCTTGGTGGACAGTTAGTCCAGATTCCCGTGCGGACTGGTTGATATTGGAGGACAACAGCCAGAAGGTGGGCTTGCCTCTGGGCCTTTTTTTTTTTTTTTTTTTGTGGTACGCGGGCCTTTCACTGTTGTGGCCTCTCCCGTTGTGGAGCCCAGGCTCCGGACGTGCAGGCTCAGCGGCCATGGCTCACGGGCCCAGCCACTCTGCGGCATGTGGGATCCTCCCGGACCGGGGCACGAACCCGTGTCCCCTGCATCGGCAGGCGGACTCTCAACCACTGCGCCACCAGGGTAGCCCCCTGTGGGCCTTTTTATCCTCTGATTTCTAGTCCTCTTCATCTTGGTTATTAAACACCCAGTAGGCAACCTCGACCAGACGCGAGGTTAGGGATATCTGGTTCTAGTTCCAGTTTCTGAAGTTTATGACTAATGTCAGAGGCACTTTGGGAAATGAAATATGACCTCAGGATTGTATTCGCTTCCAATGACTCGAGGTCAGTGGTAGCAGACATTGGGAGGCATTCCCTGAGGTGCTCTAGGAATGCTGAAGTGTTTTCTGTTGGCTCCTGATTGATTTCCTTTATTTTATTCCAATTGTCATGTTTCTTTCCTGCTACCTGGATTCCCTTTAGGATCGTATTTTTCTTTTTTTTTTTTTTTTTTTGCGGTACACGGGCCTCCCACTGTTGTGGTCTCTCCTGTTGTGGAGCACAGGCTCCGGACACGCAGGCTCAGCGGCCATGGCTCACAGGCCCAGCCGCTCTGCGGCATGTGGGATCCTCCCGGACCGGGGCTCGAACCCGCGTCTCCTGCCTCGGCAGGCGGACTCCCAACTACTGCGCCACCAGGGAAGCCCCTAAGATCGTATTTTTATAATGGACCAGCCTCTGCCTTCCATCCTCTTCTCTATTGTTTTGGTTGTCCCAGTTGGGTTCGTTGTCTGGGACCACTTGATTCCCTGGTCTGAAAATAGCATGACCTGCATCCTTTCTCTTCTCACTGTCTGCTTCCTCTCCAACTTTTGAAAAGGTCAAAGCCTTTTCTTCCCCTGTTAGGAGTACATTGAGGAGGCTCTGGATTTCAGCCCAGGTGGGGTCATAAGTCTAAATGATTCCGCTAATCCAATTCAGGAACCCCTCTGGATCTTCCCCCAACTCCTTACTATGACTTTTCCAGTTATACGGGTCAGAAGTGGAAAATGGGATGTATACCTGGATGAGTCCTCCTTCTACATTGGGCACCTGCCTCAGATTCACATAAATACTGTAAAGCTCCGCCATCATTGGTGACCCCCCTTTCGGTCATCAATGATACTAAACCCAAAGGGTAGTTTTCAGTTCTCATATCCCTTTGTGCCTCAGGAGCATTTGACATTGTTGACTCCCTCTGGCTTATTGGAAAGACTGTTTTTTCTTAGCATTTTGGCCCTGTACTCTCCTGTGTGTTTCTTCCTGCCATACTGATCATTTCTTGTTTAGCCTCTATTGCTATCTCATCCCTTCTTTCATTGTTAGTGTTGCACAACTTCAGTCTTACACCTGTCCTTTTATCCCAATGCTCTCTCTCTTTAGAAAAAGGTTACCCATACTCATGACTTCAATTACCCTCTGTATCCTTGATCTCTCTTTGGAGTTGTTGTTGTTTTTTTTTTCTTCTGGCCTCACCGTGAGGCATATGGGATCTTAGTTCCCTGACCAGGGATCCAACCCGGGCCCTTGGCAGTGAAAGCATGGAGTCCCAACCACTGAACCGACAGGGAATTCCCCATGTGTATACATTAAAATATCTTTTGTGAGTTCTAAAATAACTTCAATCCAACAAATCCAAAATTCAAAATTAAGCTCACCATATTCCACACTAACCAGTAGTTTCTGTCTCAGTGAATGGCCCTTCCATCCACTCAGTTGCATAAGTCAGAAACCCGGAGTCATTCTTGATATTCCCGGTGCATTATTTGTGATATGAGATTAATCAGTAAGGCTTTATAAGGTCTTATTCCCCACGAAAGAGGGTGCAATTAAAAGTAGTCGTAAAAGAAAATTCCCTGGATGTCCAGTGGTTAAGACTGTGTTTCCACTGCAGGAGGCATGGGTTAGATCCCTGGTGGGCAAACTAAGATCCCATATGCCATGCAGTATAGACAAACAAACAAACAAAAAACCTCTGTTTCAATTCATGTAAAATATACTTCAAGAAAAAATATATTTTTAAAAAAGCAGTTTTAAAAAAGTAAACAAAAGTAAGGGTAGAAATATAAGATATTTCTGGAGAAACTGTAGTGAAAGTTGGCGAGAGCCACATACAAGTTCTTCTCTGGTTCTTACTCAATTCTTGTATACATATTTGGGAAAAAGGATAGACAGGGTCAAACATATGTGCCTCTCAGAAAGAGATATATCTCTCCAACTACTTTTGGGTTTTCTCTGGAAAAGTGACATAGTACTTACTGGGAGGGGCCTTTAAAAAGAGACATTGTTTCTCTCAGTGCCAATGGATAGGTCTGCTTTGAATCATCACTTATTATCAAAAATGCATTTGGACATTAGTGTTCAGAATGCTCTTCTAACTTCAATCTCTTCCCAAACAGGGTGGGTGTACCAGCTCTGGGAACAAATTAAAAGGTTTTAGCTTGTTTGTGTTCTTTTCCAGAGAACATGCTTCTGAAAAAGATACATTTTCTATTCTTTGTAAACTACAGGATAATGCATCTGGAGTAACTGTACTTGTACTTTCAGAATTAGCTGGGCAAGCCTTGTTGCTGCCTTAAGAGATTTTTAATTATATAGTTTATTTCAGTAATTGCTTTATTTTATAGTGCTCTTACTTCCTGTAAGTGCACTTTGTGTACGTGGCAACTGTTGTTCCTTTAATTGTAAGGTTAAGTATCATATAATTACAGGGTAAATACACAGTTATTTCTGTCCTGTATGCCAGTATTTAGGTAACTTGGTATTTGTACAAAGGAACTAAATGTTTCTTGGGAATCTTTCCTTTGATTCCCACATAAATTAAGCTCCAGTGCAAAATGTGATCATGTATTATATTCTTTTTCCTTTTAAAGCATTGTGAGTGCCAAACCAAAGTACACCTTTATGAAATAAATTACCTTATCATAGGCTTTTTTTAAATACTATCACAAAAAGTTCTCATAAGTTTCAAAGAAAACATTTATTATGGTACCTTTAATTTAATGCTTCTCAATTTCAAGTTTTGTCTTTGGTTGTTGTTATTAACTCTCAGCTTAAAATCTAATACAGCTAACTGAAAATGAGGACAAAAAAGCCACAGTTCAGAGTATATTCAAATACTAATGCTACAAACTAAAACAGTAAAAATGAAAATAATGAACACTTTCATTTCAGTTTCTTTAACTGTTACCATAATTCTTAAAGATATTCTTATTTTCTGATTTTTGTAAGTAGAAAATTTCCAACTTTGAATTAACTTCTACAATGATTCTAGAATTGGAAAGATTTGTTTTAAATTATATATTTTATATTTTATTATTTCCTCGTGAATCATGCCTAATAACCAAATAAATATGGTTCATTAATCAATTCATTCTATAGACATTTATTTGATGCTTACTATGTTCCAGGACTGAACATACTGCATTCAGTGTGTTTCATTATCTAGTGGAAATAAACAGATAAACCAATAATTGTAATTTGTGTTAAAAGTTCCCTAATATTGCTCCATAGAAGGCCCGGATGTGGCACAGAGGAGAGAGTCATCAGTTATAATGAGGGCAGACCAGGGTGGAGATCAGGAGGGAAAGAAATTGAATCTTTAAAGGTGAAAAGCTGTCCTCTAGACAGGTAATACGAATTTCAAAGACAAGAGTATATTTACCTATGATTTCAAAAATTACAATAATGACTGCTACCTATTAAGGCTAGATGGAAAGAAATAGTAGTTTCATTTTGTAGTAGGTCAGATATCCACATGCTGCTATTAGGCCAATGATTATATAATAGCTTAGAGTCTACTAATAATAAGATGATTTAGTGGCAAGGAGAATTATAAATAAGATTTTCTATTGACCAAAGACTATAACCCTAATAGAAGTAAAATGAATTGTTCAGGATTGGATTGGTAATTAAAGGATGTGAATTTGTTATTGATTTGTTATTGATGGCCCATAGAACATCCTGCCATAGAACAGGGACCACAGATTACTGACCCTGGCATATTAGAGTCTTCAGCATGTATATGAGTCTACTGCTCCCAAATGAAAGAGGCATCTCTGTGGCCCAGCTCCTACACATAGTGCAACAAACCAATGCACTGATGATTTAGTAGTGGGTGAGGAGTTACACTGTGTTTCGAAAGTGTTATAGTAAATGTTCTGCAGTGTAATGAATTGCCTAATATCCCATGTAAATTAGAATAGGAGAAATATTTTCTTCATGTGATGTGTCCACAATTAAATTCCCGAGGGATCTGAAAGACCCAATTAGGAAAATTGAGTTTCCACAATTTACCTTGGATTTGTTTCCTCTTTTGCTTCTTAGAGTGATCATTACCTTTTAGCTCATAGTGAATTTGAGCCCATTCATGCCAACTGATGATTCTCAAATCCAGCTTCTAGGGCTACTACTCCTTTATAGGTCTTGTCACTATTTCTTTTAAGCCATACTTAAAATAGGAGGGTCTTCAAATATAGATTGGAATTGAGGTTAATCTACTGAAGCAAGATGGTCAGAAGAAATGCTTTAAGGAGTTTTTGAAGCATGTTCCACATGTGGCATGGATGGATGGAGGGTTACTGAAAAACAAATACTGTGGATTGCAAGTAAAAGCCACAGTACAAAAATCTCGCTAGCTACACACTAGACAGGCTTTGTGTTTACTCAGCATTGAGAAAACACGTTTGAATCTTTTTCAGGTAAAACGATTTCAGGTAAAGCTAAACATACTTTCTAACATAAACGTTTATACGTTTAGGAGATCTTTTATGTCTTAATATTGTAAACATCAGTTATTTCTAAGATTACAAGGAGAAATTTTTCTTATATAAACCATAAAATCACAGCACAAAATGATCTGGTATGTGGTTAAAATTAAAAGGTAAATTAATTTGTCAATAAATAAAAAGATTTATATGAGCTTCTACTTATCAAAACTTCAAAACTAAGGAACATGCCTCCTCACTAAATGCACTTATCAGCTTAAAATCCACTTTATGGTCAACATGGAAATATTGCAAAACAAAAAGAAGGGAGAGGAAAAGGAACAAATGACTCAGAAATTTCTTCAGTGAATATTTTAACTGAAAATTAACCTGTTCTTTCCTTGACTCCTGTGTAATAGGACTGTATGTTGGAAATAAAGTACAGTCTTTAAAAATCTGATTTAATAAACTGTAATTTATATACTTTGATGTAAAAATTTTAAACTATTTTAAGATAATTTTCTAGGAAATCTCCTAAGCAATTGGATAAGATTCAGGTTATGACTTGGGTCTGACAAGTTTGCTTTAGTGAAATTACTGCATATTCTTTAAAATCTATTTTAATTATAACACTTTGTTTATAATTCTTTAGATTTTCTCTTAAGAAAAGATTACACAGAAAAAAAAAAGAAAAGATTACACAAGTGCACAACATAACTGGAGGTTATATAAAGAAGCAATGCTTATTAAATTATTAGTAGCATTTGCTTAATTTGTTTTTAAACAAAAACCACTGTTTGGATACTTTAGATAATACCTTGATAACCAAATGCATATACACATACACATGCACACACACTATCAGAAAACACCCTGTTCGATAATAAATAGGTTAAGCATGGCTCACAAATCTTTGATTGCCTTTTCCGTTTGTCCAAATGACTCCTCTGAAAGACAATATCACCATGGCCTACATTTCTTTATTGACCAAGAATGTTTGGCTAGAACCTGGTCCTTAGACCTAAAATAATATACCTTAAACTTTTTAATGGTTAATTACATATTCCCATATTGTTGCTGGTTTCTAACTTGTACTAGTTACTGCAGTATTTAATTTTCGGAACAATTGGTAACCACATGCTTTATATGATGGGATCTAAACATTTGAAACAATGTTACCTTAATATATTTTGTGAATATGAATTTTGTGCCCTTAAACATAATATTTGTTTTCCGACATAGGGGAATCTGAAGATCAGAGATTTCTTTGGGCAGCTGTCAACACTCTAGACTTTTTTTTTCATGTGTTTGCTATGTTTCCAGCATTAGCTCTTAATAATAATACTAATGTGAAGAGTTTTGAAAGGTATACTGTAATCATATTTTTATTTTTATGTTCACATAATTCCAAGTCAAATCTCATATTAACTTATTTTCTGATGTATAATGTATGCTCATAAAGATTTTATCTTGACAGATAAAATTTATAAATATTTCTAGAATTGGGCAAACATAAAGTTGTGGGTTTTAACCCAGGCACCCCACAGGTCTTCTTTTGCTTCCTTCCAGATCTTTTAGTTCTCCTGATTACATCAGAGAGGAAGTCCATATTAGGGGCTGGTTTGTCTTTAGCACCCTTCTTTAATCTGCGAACCTCTCCTTTAACAAAAAGCTGTGTTCCCAGCGCCATTTATATAACTACAACAGCCACGAGAATACAGCTGGTAGGGCTAAAGCAACCCAGAGGATCATCAATTAACTGAGCACATGTCATGTTGATAATAAATACTGAAAACTGGGAATCCTGAGTCCACAAACCCAGAGGATGTCCTGTATTTCACTCAGATGTGGTAGCACTGTCGCTTTCATCTGAATTTCCTGATGGGTTAGGCAAACATGATCTTAGCCTCTGTGATTTTGTATGAAGCTCACAACAGGCAAATATTCTCATTTCCTAGTTACATCCCCGTGGTTCATGCATATTCTTTAGAGAATATCAGACTTTCCTGATGTGACAACTTAACTAGATGTGTGTGTTTCTCTACTTTATGGCAGAGAGTGTTGGAAAGGTAATAAAAGCCGCACCTGATGAAGATAGCTTTCCTTCTCCCCTCAAATCCTTGTCCTTAATATTCTCCCAAACAACAAATGGAATTTTCCTGAAACCCCAGGATTTCTTGGATAGTGGAAAAGGGTAGACTACCTCTCACTTTGTGGGGAAACCTCAGCAGCTTTAGAATATATGAGACTATACTTGTTGCCAAGGGAATTATTTTGTTAAATATTTGCTAAACGCTTGGTAGAGCTAGTTGGTGCTGGGAGCTGATAATAGCAAAATAAGTAAAAATTGCATCCTGCCACCAAGTAACTCAGTCTAGTGAGCGTAAGAGAAACCAATGTATCTCCAGCATCTGGAAAAATGGCTGTGTCATTATCACCTCTTATCATATATTTGAATAAATCAGTATACAGTTTGGCAAAATTAAGGTACAAATGCATATGGGACAAAGGCACAGAGATGTGAAAGAGCAACCCAGTTTCACCGATGAAGTAACTGAGGCATAGAGATGTTGAGTAACTTACACACAAAATATAGGCACTCAGTGTCAGAATTAGTGTATAATGGCTGTCCCTTTTACAACTATATTACAGTATCATGGTCTGGACAAGGGGTGATCAAGGACAATGTGCAGTTCCTAATTGGGCCTGTTGATCCAATTTAGTGCCCCTGGGCCTGCTAGCTTGTGATGGTGGCTTCTGAGAATTATTTACTGAGTAGACTTGACTAAGGCCTGTGCCTCCATGTCTTTTAATTGCACCTGGGCGTGGTGTTTGCACAATGACCACTGTGCATTGGCGAGACAGAAGTCTCTCCACCCTTTCCACATCCTGAACGTGCACAGATCTGGATAAGTTTCTGAGAGGGGAGGAGGACAAGAAAGAAGGAAAGAAAGAATTCCAAGAAACCTCTTTGGCTAAGTGATTATCTGCTTCCTACTGAGGCTTTCTGGTTGACATTCAAGTTTCTGGAAACAGTGAGTAATTATGTGGTTGGAGGGTGGTTCATTAGCTTCCATCATCATGAAATTCACCTGTGGCCTAGTGAAATGTATGTCTGAAACATTCATTAAATGGATATAAACAGAAACAGCCAAAATCCAATGGTTTTAATACACTTTTATTTTGGAATTATTTTAGAGTTACAGAAAATTTGCAAATATAGTATGGAATTACAGTATATGTCCTTCATCCAGCTTCCTTTAATGTTAACATTTTATATAACCATGGTACATTAATCAAAACTAAGAAACTTACTTGTGGTTAGGACTTTAAACACTTTACTGAGAGCCATGAAAGATTAATGAATAAATGAAGATTAAATTCCATATCCTTGTTTGGAAGACTCAATATTATATTGATGCCCATTCTCTCAGGATTAATATATAAATTTAATACAATCACTATGAAATGCAAGTAGAATTTTCTTTAGAACTTGACAAAATGATTTTATTTTACAAAAGTACAGTGACAAAAAAATTATCCTACTAGATATTAAAATATGTTACTTACTTAAAATGATGTGGTATTGATGTAACAGACAATATAAATGGGTCAAGAGACAAACCTCAGAAATAGATCTAGATAAACACAAAAATATGATGTGTTATAGTTCAAATCAGGAGAAAAGGATGAGTTACTGCATAAATATTTTGGATAAAAATGACCAGAGAGTTATTTTGATTTTGAGAAACATAAATCAAAACAAATTCCTAAGAGATTGAACTTGTTAAACAGAATAATAGCACTAAAATTATATATAAATAATATATGTGTATATAATTTTATAGTGAGAAAAGATGTTAAAAAGTTACAACAAAGGCAGAAATAACAAACAAACATCAATTTGATTGTGTACATTTTAAATATATTTCCATGTGGAAAAAGAAAAAAAAACTTTATTTCTTAATGTTGTAGAAGATGACACTCCAAAATATGCCACTTTGACATAAGGATTATTTTGAGCTAAGGGCACTTAAACAAACAAACAAACAAACAAAAAACAGCAAATGCAAGCAGGGCATTTTAATCTCCCCTTTCCTTCTAAAACAGGAGATAAAAATTCCCATGTGAAAGATGCCCTTCCTGTACCAGGAGAAAAGGATCATTCTTCAACGGGAAGTCAAAGCCGAGAGAATTCTGTACAGACCTTGTGAAAATAATTCTTACCTTTCTTTAGCCTCCCCATACATTTTAGTTCCTTTTCTATAATTGCCTCTATTTGTTCAACCTACTAAAAAAGTATGTAGATTTTGCCACTTCTTTGGGCCTCATTTCCTGTGTCATGTAAAACTTATATAAATTTGTATGCTTTGCTCCTATTAATTTGTCTAATGTTTACTTCTCAGGCCCAGCCGAAAAACTCTAAGAGAGAAGAGGTAAAAATTTTTTCTCCCTTACATTCAAAACATATTAAATATTCATATGGAAAAATTACAAATTTAAAAATAGATTAAAAAATCGAAACACAGAGAAGATAATTACTCTTAAATTATTTTAAAAAAACACTTAATATAAGACCAAAAGAAGAAAATTTCACTTAGAATAAAAATATGAACATGAATAAGAACTGTGCAGGAAAATACATGAAAATAGTCAATAAACACATTAAAAAATGTACTGACTTGGAAAGATGTGCAATTTTCAAGAAGATACCATTTATCATTTAGTAAACTGAGAAAGATTTAACTTAAAAATGACTACAGCCAGGGTTGTCTTGAAACAAGGAGATTGTGGAAAGTCAATTCATAGACTCCATAAAACCATTCTATGAATCACTTTGGCAATATATATCTAACCCTTAAAGACTGCTATTCCATTTTTAGTAATCTATCCCCAGGAAACTGTGAAATATTAGGATAAATTTTAAGCACAAATACAGTTATTGTTGCATCACTTAACAAATAAAATTAGAAGTAATAGAAAGGTCTTTCTATAAAGAGTGATTGAGAAAATTGTGTTTCATGTATATTCTGAAATACTAGAGATTAGTAAGATTATTTTGAAGAAATGTATTTATTGATTTTGGAAATGTTTACAATATATTAAGTAAGAGAGCATACTGTAAAACATAATTACATAAAATATATACATACATAAAAATGTCTGGAAATATATAGATCAACATGAACTTTTAGTAATAATGACTTATTTCCTTGCTATTTTTAATTTATATTATTCTTTGTCTATATATTTATTATGCATTTTATAGTTTAAAAATAAAATAAATCACAGAAATTGTCTCCATGCTAATCAGGTAAATTTGATAGACAAGTAAATACCACACAACTTTTCTTTGTACTAAAAGTTGCCACCAGTAGCAATCATTTTCCTAAGCAATGGTATGAAAGGCCTCTAAAAATTTATAGTAAATGAGAATGTGTTCCATCATTAATATCATTTGAGTTAAGTCAGATGAGGCCCTAAGGTCACATGGAGTCTTTAATGGAGCATATGTTTGATTCAATAGAAATGTTATAGCCAGAACATTTGCATCAATGAACTACACATGAATTAAAGATTAAGTGAATCAAAAGCCTTAATGTACTGATGTGGAGTCACAGAATTTGTATAATTGTTAAATGTTTCATTAATTTACCAAATGGTTCCTACTTCATGTCTTTTTCAATTTGCAAATTAGAGATAGTACAAAATACATTCAGTCTGTGCACCATATGAAACATTAAGCTAATACTTAGAAAATACTTAGAGATCTTTTGAAGTATGTAAAATGTATATCAATGGAAAGCATATTATGTCTTTTAAGAGAAAGTCTTATGACTATAGATAATTTTTGAAAAATATTGAGCTTCAAATATTCCCATTCTACTAACATTAATAATAGTACAAAAGTATAGCAATGTATAATTTAAAATGGTTTGCCATGTGATTTCATTGAAATTCACATCAACTCTGTAAAATAGATAAGTAAATGCCATATACCAATTTGTGGAAAGGGAGGCTAAAGTGTGAGGTATAATTCTCTGCTGGTCAGAACAGAGTGGTCAGTTATTGGTGTCTGTCTCTAAACAGTCTTAACAAATTTTTCGAAGGAGATAGCCAGGCTTGTGACAAAGTCCTAAAATTATTTCATATGAACATCAGTTGAGAGAACTGAGCTTGGAGAAGAGACCATGTTGGATACAGATGAAAGCCGGGTTCAAATGTCACCATGCTGGCTTGGATAACAGGGAATCTCAGGTTTATTTTCGTTTTGCTTTGAATCAAAAGAAACAGGCTTACAGCTTGGTTCTGCCACTCAGTAACTATGAAACCTGAGGAGTCTTGCGTTCCTCATCCTTAAAATGAAGGTTTTGATACCTCCATGTTAATGGATTTGAATGTGGATTTGACTCTGAGCCTGAGAAAGGAATTCAAAAGTTCCCCCAGTTAAATCAGAGAATGCTTTGAAACAGTAGCAGCCAATTTACCAAAATCAAATTCACCAACAATATTGTGAGGAAAATATTTTTAAAAATTACTGAAGTCCCTGGGAGAGTGCATGCATATAGTAGACACTCAGAAATATCAACATCATTTTGTTTCACCTGATGTCCTATGAAGGCACCACGTCTTTGATTGTTGAGAGTGATTTTGATAAATGGGCTATTGTTTCAAAGACTGTCCCTCAGCTTGAGAGTCAAACACATGGCTGATCATCTTCCGAGTATCTTGGTTTGAGAAAGAATATTAAGAGCCCTGAGTAATTTAGGCATCCACTTTCATCCCCAACTACTCAATGCTGTTTCTCTCTCTCCCCTTTTTTTTTTTTTGATTGGGTAATTCATGTTACCTTTCAGATGTAGCATTCTCAATGGTTAAGGCTGAGATATAATCTGGAAACGGGGCTGCAATTTTTGGCAGTTCTAAGAACCTGTGAGGATTCTCCAGTGGTCCTGTATATGACTTTATAGAGTTTACCGGCAACTCCAATTTCATACAATTTAACTCTAGACATCACTAGGACTCCAACTTCACAAGATTAAATTCAAGATCTTTCAAATCACCAGATGACCACTAATCTAATGGTTATACTCAGAGTTTCTAGAATGAACTAATCTGGGTTCTAAATTTCCTGTAACACTTATTGGTTATGTGAACCTCTCAGTACCCCAGTATCTCAGCTGTAAGGTAAGAATATTTAATAGTACCTGCCTTGAGGTCCTGTTATGGGAATAGTATGAATAAATATATATAAATGGTTAGAATGATCCCATAATATAAATGTTGAATAAATATTAGCTATTTATATTTGCCAAACTGGCCACAATGATATATTGTGGGCACAATGTCTGCTGAAATGCTTAAGACATACAGTTTCAGAATCTCTTCCAGGCTTTTCTTGGTTGAGGTTTGATATCCACTCAGTTAGATTCAGGGTAGCATTGAACAACTATTGGCAAGCTGTCTGACTGGTAGAAATCCAGTCTGAGATTAGCTTTCCAAGACTCAATTTGTTCAGGTTAAGCTAACGTAGTATTGATCTTAGATCCTTACCTTTATGTATTTTGAGGAAAAAAGGAAAAGAACAAGATGAAGGAGAGGCAGTAGATTTTAATAGTTAAACCATTATACATGAACAGTATTATTAGGGGAGAAAAGAGGAGATACTGGGAGAAATAAAAAGGGCAGATACCTGATTTACTGTCTAAGATGAAGTTTTCAAATTGTAATGGGTTTTAGCCGAAAAGAATAGAGTCCAGGAAGTCAATAGACTAGGTTCCTTGGGTAAAGATGTGGGAGTAAAAGAAAATATTAAAAAGATCTTAGAGCTGCTAGTGGTTATATAAGCAGAGCTGCGTACATGACATAGTCTCAATTCTAGTATTATGTTTGTCATAATATCAGAGAAATATGACAAATAATTATAACAGATGCATGAAGAGAGATAAAGCAGGTCAAAATCCTTTGAAGTATTTATGCTTTAAAAGTACATGTAGGCATTCTTTAATTAATTATCAATTAGTTGTTTGGAATGCAAAGTATTTTCTCCTAGAAAGACTGCTTTGAATTATAGTAACATCCCAAAACAACCACCAAATATCTATAACGCAAAGTACAACCGTAGAGTACTACTGAAAGCATCACTTTATATCTGTATGTAGAAGGCTTCCTATAATATACAATGTCAATTCCTGATTAAAAAAAAAATTTAAAACCCACACATTTATTAAGTCATGAATAGAAGATTATTCTTTAAAATAATAAAGGTTATCTATTTGAATTCAACAGTGCAATAAACATTAAGATGAGATTTGGCATGCTCACTTAAAATCAAGACTAGTTAAGGATGCTTAGTATCAGTATTCTAGAATATCTAGTTATTGCAATCAGAATAAAAATGGATAAATATAAGCATTGAGAAAGAAAAGATTAATAAATTTTATTTGCATATAATGGACATCAGGAAAATCTTACAAAATAAATAGAAAATTATTTGGAAATAATAATCTCTGAAAAGTAGATAGATTAAAAATATAGGTTAGCTTCAAGATGGTGGAAGAGTAAGACGTGGAGATCACCTTCCTCCCCACAAATACATCAGAAATACATCTACATGTGGAACAACTCTTACAGAACACCTACTGAACTCTGGCAGAAGACCTCAGACCTCCCAAAAGGCAAGAAACTTCCCACGTACCTTGGTAGGGCAAAAGAAAAAAGAATAAACAGAGACAAAAGAATAGGGACGGGACCTGCACCAGTGGGAGGGAGCCGTGAAGGAGGAAACGTTTCCACACACTAAGAAGCCCCTTCGCGGGCGGAGACTGAGGGTGGTGGATGGGGGAGCTTCGGAGCCACAGAATAGAGTGCAGCAACAGGGGTGTGGAGGGCAAAGCGGGGAGATTCCCGCACAGAGGATCGGTGCCGACCAGCAGTCACCAGGCCGAGAGGCTTGTCTGCTCACCCGCCGGGGTGGGCGGGGGCTGCGAGCTGAGGCTCGGGCTTCGGTCGGATCCCAGGGAGAGGACTGGGGGTGGCGTCGTGAACACAGCCTGAAGGGGCTAGTGCACCACAGCTAGCCTGGAGGGAGTACGGGAAAAAGTCTGGAACTGCCGAAGAGGCAAGAGACTTTCTCTTGCCTCTTTGTTTCCTGGTGCGCGAGGAGAGGGGATTAAGAGCACTGCTTAAACGAGCTCCAGAGACGGGCGTGAGCCGCGGCTATCAGCGCAGACCCCAGCGAGGGGCGTGAGACGCTAAGGCTGCTGCTGCCGCCACCAAGAAGCCTGTGTGCACCCTGGAAGAACACAGGGCGCCTCAGGTTGGTTCAACGTCATGTTGGCCTCTGCCGCCGCAGGCTCGCCCCTCATTAGTACCCCTCCCTCCCCCCGGCCTGAGTGAGCCAGAGCCCCCGAATCAGCTGCTCCTTTAACCCCGTCCTGTCTGAGTGAAGAACAGATGCTCTCAGGTGACCTACACTCAGAGGTGGGGCCAAATCCAAAGCTGAACCCCAGGAGCTGTGTGAACAAGGAAGACAAAAGGAAATCTCTCATAGCAGCCTCAGAAGCAGGGAATTAAATCTCCACAATCAACGTGATGTACCTGCATCTGTGGAATAAGTGAAGAGACAATGAATCATCCCAAATTGAGGAGGTGGAATTTGGGAGCAACTATATATATATATATATATATATATTTTTTTTTCCCTTTTCCTCTTTTTGTGAGTGTGTATGTGTATGTTTCTGTGTGTGATTTTGTCTTTATAGCTTTGCTTTTATACTTTTTCCTGGGGTTCTGTCTGTCCGTTTTTTTTTTTGTTTGTTTGTTTTTTGTATAGTTTTCAGTGCTTGTTATCATTGGTGGATTTGCTTTTTGGTTTGGTTGTTCTCTTCTTTCTTTCTTTCTTTTCAATTACTTTTAATTTAATAATTATTTTTACATTAATCACTTTTATTTTATATTTTTCTTTCTCTCTTTCTTTTTTTCTCCCTTTTATTCTGAGCCATGTGGATGACAGGCTGTTGGAGCTCCAGCCAGGCATCAGGGCTGTGCCTCTGAGGTGGGAGAGCCAAGTTCTGGACACTGGTCCACCAGTGACACCCCAGCTCCACGTAATATCAAATGGTGAAAATCTCCCAGAGATCTCCATCTCAACGCCAAGATCCAGCTCCACTCCATGACCAGGAAGCTACATTGCTGGACACCCTATGCCAAACAACTAGCAAGACAGGAACACAACCCCACCCATTAGCAGAGAGGCTGCCTAAAATCATAATAAGGTCACAGACACCCCAAAACACACCACCAGACATGGAACTGCCCACCAGAAAGACCAGATCCACTACTTAAGACCAGATCTCATGCACTAGAACACAGGCACTAGTCCCCTCAACCAGGAAGCCTACACAACCCACTGAACTAACCTTAGTCACTGGGGGCAGACACCAAAAACAATGAGAACTACGAACCTGCTGCCTGCGCAAAGGAGACCCCAAACACAGTAAGTGAAGCAAAATGAGAAGACAGAGAAACACACAGCAGACAAAGGAGCAAGGCAAAAGCCCACCAGACCTAACAAATAATGAGGAAATAGGCAGTCTACCTAAAAAGAATTCAGAATAATGATAGTAAAGATGATCCAAAATCTTGGAAATAGAATAGAGAAAATACAAGAAACATTTAACAAGGACATAGAAAAACTAAAAAGCAAAACAAACAGTGATGAAGAACACAATAAATGAAATTAAAATTTCTCTAGAAGGGGTCAATAGTAGAATAACTGAGGCACAAGAACAGATAAGTGACCTGGAAGCTGAAATAGTGGAAATAACTACAGCAGAGCAGAATAAAGAGAAAAGAATGAAAAGAATTGAGGACAGTCTCAGAGACCTCTGGGACAACATTAAACGCACCAACATTTGAATTATTGGGGTCCCAGAAGAAGAAGAGAAAAAGAAAGAGAATGGGAAAATATTTGAAGAGATTATAGTTGAAAACTTCCCTAATATAGGAAAGGAAATAGTTAGTCAAGTCCAGGAAGCACAAAGAGTCCCATACAGGATAAATCCAAGGAGAAACATGCAAACACGCATATTAATCAAAAGATCAAAACTTAAATACAAAGAAGAAATATTAAAGGCAGCAAGGGAAAAGCAACAAAAAACAGAGAAGGGAATCCCCATAAGGTTAACAGGTGATTTTTCAGCAGAAACTCTGCAAGCCAGAAGGGAGTGGCAGGACATATTTAAAGTGATGAAGGAGAAAAACCTGCAACCAAGATTAATCTACCCAGCAAGGAACTCATTCAGATTTGACGGAGAAATTAAAACCTTTAAAGAAAAGCAAAAGCTAAGAGAATTAAGCACCACCAAACCAGCATTACAACAAATGCTAAAGGAACTTCTCCAGTCAGGAAACACAAGAGAAGGAAAAGACCTACAATAACAAACCCAAAACAATTAAGAAAATGGTAATAGGAACATACATATTGATAATTACCTTAAATGTAAATGGATTAAATGCTCCAACCAAAAGACATAGACTGGCTGAATGGATGCAAAAACAAGACCCCTATATATGCTGTCTACAAGACACAGACTTCAGACGTAGGGACACATACAGACTGAAAATGAGGGGATGGAAAAAGATATCCTATGCAAATGGAAAACAAAAGAAAGCTGGAGTACCAATTCTCATATCAGACAAAATAGACTGTAAAATAAATACTATTGATCAAGGGATCAATCCAAGAAGAAGATAGAAAAATTGTTAACATTTATGCACCCAACATAGGAGCACCTCAATACATAAGGCAAATACTAACAGCCATAAAAGGGGAAATCGACAGTAACACAATCATAGTAGGGAACTTTAACACCCCACTTTCGCCAATGGACATACCATCGAAAATGAAAATAAATAAGGAAACACAAGCTTTAAATGATACATTAAACAAGATGGACTTAATTGATATTTATAGGACATTCCATCCAAAAACAACAGAATACACATCCTTCTCAAGTGCTCATGGAACATTCTCCAGGAAAGATCATATCTTGGGTCACAAATCAAGTCTTGGTAAATTTAAGAAAATTGAAATCATATCAAGTATCTTTTCCGACTACAATGCTATGAGACTAGATATCAATTACAGGAAAAAATCTGTAAAAAATACAAACACATAGAGGCTAAACAATACACTACTTAATAACCAAGATATCACTGAAGAAATCAAAGAGTAAATTAAAAAATACCTAGAAACAAATGACAATGAAAACACGATGACCCAAAACCTATGGGATGCAGCAAAAGCAGTTCAAAGAGAGAAGTTTATAGCAATAAAATCCTACCTAAAGAAACAAGAAACATCTCAAATAAACAGGCTAACCTTACACCTAAAGCAATTAGAGAAAGAAACACACACACACACACAAAAAAAACCAAAATTAACAGAAGGAAAGAAATCATAAAGATCAGATCAGAAATAAGTGAAAAAGAAATGAAGGAAACAATAGCAAAGAGCAATAACACTAAAAGCTGGTTCTTTGAGAAGATAAACAAAATTGATAAGCCATCAGCCAGACTCATGAAGAAAGAAAGGAAGAAGGCTCAAATCAATAGAATTAGAAATGAAAAAGCAGAAGTAACAACTGACACTGCCGAAATACAAAGGATCATGAGAGATTACTACAAGCAACTCTATGCCAATAAAATGGATAACCTGGAAGAAATGGACAAGTTCTTAGAAATGCACAGCCTTCCTAGACTGAACAAGGAAGAAATAGAAAATATGAACAGACCAATCACAAGCACTGAAATTGAAACTGTGATTAAAAATCTTCCAATAAACAAAAGCCCAGGACTAGATAGCTTCACAGGCGAATTTTATCAAACATTTAGAGAAGAGCTAACACCTATCCTTCTCAAACTCTTCCAAAATATAGCAGAGGGAGGAACACTCCCAAACTCATGCTACGAGGCCACCATCTCCCTGATACCAAACCAGACAAGGATGTCACAAGAAAGTAAACTACAGGCCAATATCACTGATGAACATAGGTGCAAAAATCCTCAACAAAACACTAGCAAACAGAATCCAACAGCACATTAAAAGGATCATACACCATGATCAAGTGGAAATAATCCCAGGAATGCAAGGATTTTTCAATATATGCAAATCAATCAATGTGGTACACCATATTAACAAATTGAAGGAGAAAAACCATATGATAATCTCAATAAATGCAGGGAATGCTTTGGACAAAATTCAACACCTATTTATGATAAAAACCCTCCAGAAAGTAGGCATAGAGTGAACTTTCCTCAACATAATAAAGGCCATATGACAAACCCACAGCCAACATAGTCCTCAATGGTGAAAAACTGAAAGCATTTCCACTAAGATCAGGAACAAGACAAGGTTGCCCACTCTCACCATTTTTACTCAACATTGTTTTGAAGTTTTAGCCACAGCAATCAGAGAAGAAAAAGAAATAAAAGGAATCCAAATTGGAAAAAAAGAAGTAAAAATGCCACTGTTTGCAGATGACATGATACTATACATAGAGGATCCTAAAGATGCTACCAGAAAACTACTAGAGCTCATCAATGAATTTGGTAAAGTAGCAGGATACAAAATTAATGCACAGAAATCTCTTGCATGCAGTAAAAATGAAAAATCTGAAAGTGAAGTTAAGAAAACACTCCCATTTACCATTGCAACCAAAATAATAATATATCTAGGAATAAACCTACCTAAGGAGACAAAAGAACTTTATGAAGAAAATTATAAGACACTGATGAAAGAAGTTAAAGATGATGCAAAGAGATGGAGAGATATATGTTCTTGGATTGGAAGAATCAACATTGTGAAAATGTCTATACTACCCAATGCAATCTACAGATTCAATGCAATCCCTATCAAACTACCACTGGCATTTTTCACAGAACTAGAACAAAAAATTTCACAATTTGTATGGAAACACAAAAGAACCCGATTAGCCAAAGCTATCTTGAGAAAGAAAAACGGAGCTGGAGGAATCAGGCTCCCTGACTTCAGACTATACTACAAAGCTATGGAATCAAGACAGTACGGTACTGGCACAAAAACAGAAATATAGATCATGGAACAGGATAGAAAGTGCAGTGATAAACCCACGCACATATGGTCACCTTCTCTTTGATAAAGGAGGGAAGGATATGCAGTGGAGAAAAGACAGCATCCTCAATAAGTGGTGCTAGGAAAACTGGACAGCTACATATAAAAGAATGAAATTAGAACACTCCCTAACACCATACACAAAAATAAACTCAAAATGGATTAAAGAACTAAATGTAAGGTCCGACACTATAAAACTCTTAGAGGAAAACATAGGCAGAACACTCCATGACATATATCACAGCAAGATCCTTTTTGACTCACCTCCCAGAGAAATGGAAATAAAAACAAAAATAAACAAATGGGACCTAATGAAACTTCAAAGCTTTTGTACAGCAAGGGACACCATAAATAAGATGTAAAGACAACCCTCAGAATGGGAGAAAATATTTGCAAATGAAGCAACTGACAAAGGATTAATCTACAAAATTTACAAGCAGCTCACGTAACTCAATATCAAAAAAACAAACAACCCAATCCCAAAATAGGCAGAAGATCTAAATAGACATTTCTCCAAAGAAGATATACAGATTGCCAACAAACACATGAAAGAATGCTCAACGTCGTTAATCATTAGAGAAATGCAAATCAAAACTACAATGAGATATCATCTCTCACCAATCACAATGGCCATCATCAAAAAATCTACAAACAGTAAATGCTGGAGAGGGTATGGAGAAAAGGGAACCCTCTTGCACTGTTGGTGGGAATGTAAATTGATACAGCCGCTATGGAGAACAGTATGGAGGTTCCTTAAAAATTAAAAATAGAACTACCATACGACCCAGCAGTCCCACTACTGGACATATACCCTGAGGAAACCATAATTCAAAAAGAGTCATGTACCAAAATATTCACTGCAGCTCTATCTACAATAGCCAGGACATGGAAGCAACTGAAATGTCCGTCAAGAGATGAATGGATAAAGAAGGAAACAAATACTGTATGCTAACACATATATATAGAATCTAAAAAAAAAAAATGGTCATGAAGAACATAGGGGCAAGATGGGAAAAAAGACAGAGACCTACTAGAGAATGGACCTGAGGCTATGGGGAGGGGGAAGGGTAAGCTGGGACAAAGTGAGAGAGTGGCATGGACATATACACACTACCAAACGTAAAATAGATAGCTAGTGGGAAGCAGCTGCATAGTACAGGGAGATCAGCTAGGTTCTTTGTGACCACCTAGAGGGGAGGGATAGGGAGGGTGCGAGGGAGGGAGACACAAGAGGGAAGAGATATGGGGACATATGTATATGTATAACTGATTCACTGTGTTATAAAGCAGAAAGTAACACAGCACTGTAAAGCAATTATACTCCAATAAAGATGTTTAAATATATATATATAAATCTACCTTCCCACACAATAGAAATAATTGTTTAGAAAATTTAATAGGTATATATTACACTCACAATATCAATACAAATATAAAATTGCTGATACTAAGAACATTTTGAGAATCTACATAACGAAAACGCTCACATTTTGAGTGATGTAAGACTAACCTATATAAAATTTCTATCACAGCAAGTGAAATTCCTGGGAATCCAGTGGTTAGGACTCCTAGCTTCCACTGCAGAGGGCATTGGTTTGATCCCTGGTCTGGAAGCTAAGATCCTGCATGCCTTGCAGTGCAGCCAAAAAAACAAAATAAATAAATAAATTGAAAGAAAAATTTTAAGAAAAAATAAAAAATTCTATTGTAAGAATATAAATTCTCTCAGTTAATCTATGTACTTTTATGTAATTCCAGTCACAACTCTAAATTTTCTAAGATTAAGATGAGAATTAATTCCAAATAACATTTGGAATAAATAACAGTAAAGAATAGGCAATACATTTTTTACGGATAAAGGATGAAGGAAGGCATTCTATCAGATTGTAAAGACAATTCAATGGAGAAACTCTTTTAAAATGATGCTGGAACAAGAAAACATTTTTTTTTCTATACAAAAACAATGAACCTGGACTTACACCTCACACTGTATACAGAATTTAAACTCAAACTTGATCATAATGTAAATGTAAATTTTAAATGTGAAATGTAAACATATAATTTTTTAGAGAAAATAGCCATGGCAGAAAATCTTTACGACCTTGAGTCAGGCAAAGTGTTCTTAGGTATGGCATAAAAAACACAATCTATAAATGAAAAGATTGATAAAGTACATTTCATTAAAAACTTTTGCTCTGCAACGGACAAGTCACAGACTGAGAGAGCATATCTTCCAACCACAAATTAGACAGAGAACTCATATCTTGACAATTTTTAAAAATTAAAAGCAACAATAATGAAACAATCATTTTTTTTTAAAAAAAGATATAATATTTGAACAGACTCCTAACCAAAAAAGATATATGATGGCAAATGAGTACAGGAAAAGAAGCTCAACGCCATTAGTAACTAGGGAAATGCAAATTAAAGAAAGGAAAGCATGAAAATATTTTGGGTGATGTCGAGATTTTCTGTATCCTGTCTTTGGTTGTGATTATCAGAATGTATCCATATCTAAATCTCATAGACAGTATACCAAAAAAAGGTTAATTTTATTTTATTTAATTATAATTTATTTTATTTTAATTATAATAAAGAAATGAATGGATGAATAAAAATAAAATTTATATCGAAAATACTGTGGCAAAGAAATTAAAAAAAATTATTTGCTGGCCCCCAGAAAGTTACTAAAATATTCATGGGAATTTAATATGTAATAAAGATAAGTTTTCAAATAAGTGGGAAAAGGTGGATGGTTGAATGAAAGATATTGAGACAACTGGATATCAATGTGAGGAAAAATAGTCCATACCGAACAAAAACTAAATTCTATTTCAATAAAGCTTTTAGATTAAAAATTAAATAAATTCTAGGAGAATCTCTCACAATATTAGGGAAGGGAAGTATATTCTAAGCATGACACCAAAGGCAGAACTTATAAATTAAAACTAATAGATTTGAATACATAATTTTAAAAATTATATAAATAATGTACATAGACAAATTATGATCTGGGAAAAATATATCACCATGTAGAAAGCATAAGTTATTATTGCCAACTTAGAATTTGTTACTTTTTTTGTGAATAGCATCCTGATTTTCTTAAAAAAAAAAAATCCTACCCCATTGTCAGTCTTAGTTTTTTAGGGAATGCAGACATCATCACTCCTTCCCTCCAACTCCAAGAATGGGCAGATCTAGCCAATTGGGAGTGATTTCCAAAAATGATGCTGGAGCTATCAGGAAAAGAAAAAAAATGTGTTCTTTCTCCTAGAATAATTAAGCTGGTTGAAATGCAAACTTAAGGCTGTTGTCACCATGAAATCTCATGGGACTGCATGGGGAGAGTGTGCATCAGGGTGCCAACTAGAGGCAGGAGATGGATAAACGGTGTCCCTATCACATCACTGGTTGCCAAGATACAGACATATCTGAGAATCGCTCTAAACTTGTCAGTTATATGGACCACTATATTCCATGTTTTGCTTAAGCTATTTTGAGTTATGTTTCATTTTAGTTGCAATTGAGAAGTATTCACTAACATACTCACAAATGAAAGACAAAGTGTTGATATACATTTTTAAAAAGTGTTCACAAATGAATTAGAAGACAACAGGTACCTTAAGAGATAAATGGATAAAAGAGGTAATAATAGGTAATTCAATCAAGTACAAATGGCTAATAGATATAGGAAAATGGTCAATCTAGTAAAAATAATATAAAAGTAAATTATGATTTTATATTCTGTGATTTTTCTTTCTTTCTTTTTTTTTTTTCTTTTGTTGCATTGTAGTGTTTTGGGTTTTGGCCTAAATATTTGACAAGAATAGAAAAGAAATGTTGAAATGCAGAGTTGGAGAGGGTTTGGGAAAATAATACCTACATACTCTGTTGGAGGATGTGCAAATTTATATGCCCTTCCTAGAGTGTAGTTTTCAACATGCACCAAAATTTAAAATGCTCATAAAATTTATCCAAGCAATATTTCAAGTGTTTAAGTATGTAAAAAACATATTACAATCACAATTGTCACAGATTGTATAATAATACAAAATTCTAAATATCCTAAAAAAGCCACTAAACTACAGCACATTGTCAAAATAGAAATATACATACTCCTTTAAAAAATGTAATCCCCATTTCCTAGTATATAGAGAAAATAAAGTAATTTAATAAACATTGGTATTGTACGGTGACCTTGTAGTTAAATGTGTATTGCGTGGGAAGGGGGAAGATAGAGACGGATTGATTGATTTATTGGTGGATAGCTTCCCTATTAAATAGAAATTATCAGTTATCTTGACCAATAAGAAACAAAAAAGGTCAGTAAGAATAGGGATTCAGGCAACTGAAACAATGGCAGCAATAAACAAAAAGGCCCTTTGTGTGTGTGGATATTATTTTATTGCGTTTACCAAATATACCAAAGAGGGTAGAGGAAGAATCTTACTATTATGTTAGTGGGGGCAATTGAGCCAGGGAAAATCTAAGACAAACATATCTGATTTTCTATGATAGACCACCTTGTGTTTATTTTTTTTCTCTTGATTTAGCCTATTTTTACTCCAAAGCAAATTCATCTACAGGCATTTTAGATGTGGATTGCATTGCACTATCACTGTGTGTGTTTCAGTGAACAGCACATTGAGGTTCCATTTCTAGAGAAAAAGAAACAGAAATAGATCATTTTCAGGAGTTACCTTTGTCCGCTAGATTACTAAAATGATTCTTTGCCCTAGAATCTTTATCCTTCATTCCTTCTCATGTCTCTGGTAGTGATTTCAGGAAAGTGAAGTCTGACCTGTTGGCAGAGAATGCTGGAATCTGTACTTTCCTCATGATGTATTACGTGTTCTAATGGGAGAAAAGAAATGGACATGATGTCTGCTTTATATGTTTCTTTTAAAAGTAACACACCTGGTCTATCAAATGTCATTTGTCCCCCTCTCTCTCTTAGAAGTCAGATATCCTCTGGTCTGCTTATAACCACCAAGGCCTTTAGTTTGCATCATAAAGTAGATAAAAGTATAGTAAGATATTTAGTTTTTATATAAGAAATATTAAAATTTTGTTGTTGATATTATTATATTATTACAAAAGACACGTGTATACATTTTTTAAAGGATTTGTGTTCTTTGCTCAAAGGGTTTGGGACTATACTGATTGTGGCTGACACAGCCATGTACAGTTGATTCTCATCATTCGCAGTCATTATGTTTTACAAAATCGCCATGAACACTGAATTAGCAAATACTGAGCCATTGCTCCAATGAGAAATACAGGGTTAGATTCCTGAAAGCCCCTGGTCACATTTTTATCAACCAATCAATACATAACCTTCTTTTCTGATTAAAGACATCTTATTTAATATGTATTTTGATTCATTAACATTGAACTCATAACCAGCAGAACTATAACTCATGCCTGAACAAAACTTATCTAATATGTACATTTTCTCATAAGAGACATCACTGCCTTGTACTTAGGAACACTAGACAGCATGTCAACACTAAACCTGGAGACCGTTTCAAAAAGTGAAAGCACCAAGAAAAAGCAAAGAAATGAGAAAAAGGTCGTACTGAATAGACCGAGCAAAGAACACTTGTTGTCAATGTGAAAGCTAAAACAAGAAGTCAGAGCATTGCTTTGTTCAGCCTCAGCTGGGAATATGCATCTAGGACAACTCCAGCTTTTTGCTGCTCTGTGAATGTGCACAGATGATCCCCAAAAGGACTACAAGTATTGATTTGGGGGTTACAAAATACATTTTGATGGGTAGATGGATCTTCAAATACAGAATTCATAATAATGAGGATGGCATGTTTATTTAATTGAAATGTTTTTGAAGGCTCAGCAGGAACAAGAGGTAGCTTCTAATTTTCAACATCCAGAAAAAACTATGTTTGACATGTCACCAACTAATCAAACCCAGCCCCTGCAGGGATGTGGAAATCTGTGTGCCTAAGAAGACATAGTAGGCACATTTAGAGTAGGTAATGTGTGCACAAGAGTAAACACACACTTAGACTCAATAGCTGAATATATCTGTATTCTAATTGCAAAGACATCATCTGGGCATTTTAAAGTCATTTTCTTTTATTACAGTTCTATTTTCAAAGTGCAAATAATGCTTAGCTTTGATTTAAAACAAACAGAGAAACTTGTATTTGATTTTCTCTTTGATTTACAAACTGGGCAATGATGGGCAAGCCTATTACTTGTGTCTGATTGAACGTCTATGAAATTAGAAATAATAGCATATATTGAAAGATATAGTGATATAATGTATGAGAGAGTTTGTTACAAAACACTACACAAGTAGAAGTTACCATCATAAATAATCAGGTCATGAATTTATTACATTTGAAGAGTATATCAATCATTTATGCCTCTGAATGTATTAAGGCTATAAGAACAGGTTTCAATGAGGCCTCCAGAGATAGAGCATAAGATCCCTTGATATCCCTAGAGGGAAAAGAAGCCACCACTGGTGATAAAATAAATGAGAATTGAAAGCACAGTCTGGGGTTGCCAATGATAAACTCTTGCTACTTCAAATTTTGATTATTGCTGATTTTGGCTGCCCTACAGCTGCATCCCATTTCACATTCTATAGGTTTACGGTGGAAGAAACAATGCCCTTATTTCACCAAATGCATTTCATTTTCCTCCCAAGCTCACAGATTGACTGCATTGGTCAGCCTTTTGTGAGCCTCTGACTCTGAATGTTATTCTGAAACATGGAATATGGGTAGAAGTAACCTATATCACTTCCGGCTTATCCTCTACATAAAATTTTGTATTATTTTCCATGCTGGGTCTTTGTTCACTGGGTCACCAGGTAAAGAATCCAACAAAACATTCTGAGATTGAAGGGGAGTCTGTTGGTACCAGATGGATGAGGCTTCGTCCACGAATGACTATGTTGAGTAAGCTGCCTCATTTCCTTCTTCTGTCCTTCCATTTTTCCCACCTACTTTGGATAGTGATAATGGCAAAATATAACTGTCTATCATGTTAGTACACTGAGATTTTTTCTCTGAGCTATTTGCTGTAGTCAGTAGAGTACACTCACTAATACATTTTTCCTCAGAACTGCGGGAACCAGGTGAGTTCCACAGATATTACAGCGTGGAAATGCCTAAACTCTGCAGACAAGTGGTCATTACTCTCTTATATCTAACTGTTTTATTCAGTCAGATGGGAATGCTCTCTTGAAGGTGATATTCTTACTATCCATAGATTGACCAAGACACATGTGTTTAACATCTGCTTTAAGGCTAATATTACCCTGGATAAAGTAATTGATTAGAAAGTATAGGGCATTGTTGGAAGAGGTCATTGAAAGGATATGACCCAAGAGCTGGATCTCAGCAATTAGTGGCCCCTTACCTCCTCCCCGTCCTTGGAATGTACAGACTGCTCACCATTCCCACAGTAGGAGCCATTTCAAGGACACAGCTTTGAGAGAGAAATGTGTACTGAGACCATCTGGACTGTGTATGTGCCTAAACCCATTTAAGGCCTGTATGTAAACTTTTAAGATTCTGGCAGGCAGGTGCAGAGATCTGCTCACCTTGCAGCCACCCAAGACAATCCTTGTATGTTCCCTTGTTTATCAAAACTGCCACATTGGGCTTCCCTGGTGGTGCAGTAGTTGAGAGTCCGCCTGCCGATGCAGGGGACGTGGGTTCGTGCCCCGGTCCGGGAAGATCCCACGTGCCGCGGAGCGGCTGCGCCCGTGAGCCATGGCCGCTGAGCTTGCGCGTCCGGAGCCTGTGCTCCGCAACGGGAGAGGCCACGGCAGTGAGAGGCCCGCAAACCACCAAAAAACAACAACAACAACAAAAAACTGCCACATACCAATCTGGAGTGGTCTGCCTCTTTCTTCAGTCTCCTTGCAAGTATGGGAGCCAATTTACAAACCAATAGACATGAACTCATTTACAATAATGATTAAACACATCTGTTCTGACAGATCATGCTTAGAGTCTGAAAATTCAAATGACAGGTTTTGGTGAAGTTGCTTATTTTCAGTCCTTCCAATCATCTACCGACTATCTGAACGTAATCTCTTCCTTCTGCTCTTTGTTTCCTACTTACAATAAATTACACTATGGATGGCATCACACATGGTACCGGGGAATATTGGTCGGACTTCGGTTCAAATTCGGACCCCCAACATTTTCTTAGTATAGGTACATGGAATAAAACACTTAATTTATCTGATCTTCAGTTTCTGCTTTTAAAAACAGAGTGAATAACTTAATTTTGCCATCTTGGTATAATAATGAGACCATGTTTATAAAGTTGTAATCACAGTCTCAGGCTGATTATAGGTGCTGTTTAGGAATGTTCTAATTTATTTATTGATTCATTTGAAAGAGTATTCATCTGATCCTCAGAATAAATGTGTAACATATGTATTAGTTCCCCTAATTTTTAAAATTAATTAATTAATTAAATTTTGACTGCATTGGGACTTCATTGCTGCACGCGGACTTCCTCTAGTTGCAGCAAGTGGGGGCTACTCTTCATTGTGGTGCATGGGCTTCTCATTGCAGTGGATTCTCTTGTTGTGGAGTACAGGCTCTAGGCACGTGGGCTTCAGTATTTGTGGCGCATGGGCTCAGAAGTTGTGTCTTGCGGGCTCTAGAGTGCAGGATCAGTAGTTGTGGCCTACGGGCTTAGTTGCTCTGCGGCATGTAGGATCTTCCCGGACCAAGGATTGAACACATGTCCCCTGCATTGGTAGGCAGAGTCTTAACCACTGCCCACCAGGGAAGTCCTCCCCTAATTTTTAAATGAAGAAATTGAAGTAGGAAATGTACCTCATCTCCCTAAGCATCAATACCACAGGAGCCATAACCTAAGGAAATGCCTGGCAATGGCTTCTTTTCAACCACTTTTCATGAGTGAAAAAGCCAACCTCAAACCCTAGTTTCAAATACTGCACTCAGCTCCTGACTGTGTCTCATGCTCAGACCATTATTCTCCCTTGTCCTTCATGAGCTGGTCACCTGGGCTTCTCATTCTGCTTCTTGACCAAGGATCTAGGAACATGTGACTTAAGCCCCACTCACAGCTTAGTATATTAATTCTATTTTGGTCCAAAGATCTTGCTTTGAATATTACTATTTTTTTGTTTTTTATGTCTAATAACCATGTGTTTGGAGCAATCTAGGAGAAAGCTCAGAGTGCACACTTCTAGTTCTACTTTCACTAAAAGTATAAGCTGAGCCTGGGGGGAAGAGGAGCATTGTTATTGTCCATATTCCTAAAATCTATGGAAAAGATACTATTTGGTATGAAAGTCTTTGGGATCCATATCAGATTTAGGCTAAAGCTGTCAAATGAAATGTAGGAAGCCAGTTAATTTTGAATTTCAGGTAAACAATGAATAATATTCTTGTATGAATATGTCTCAAATATTGCATGGGACATACTTATACAAAAATATTTGATTTTTAAATTGAAATTCAAATTTAATTATTTTTATTACTATATTTGTATTTGCTTAACATGGCAACCATAAATTAGGCATAATAAAATATTTCTTTATGGTGAGAATAGAGGATCTTCTGGGTCATTCATTGTTTCTGGAATCTTGAGGTGTTAATCTATAGGCATTATGAATCTCTACCTCCTAGGATTGTTGTGAATATTAAATAAGATTATGTTTATAAAACAATAAGCATAGTGTTGTTTGGCTGAGTGTATAGTTTTATAAATGAAAATTAAATATTAATGCATAAAATACTGAATATAATGAAACTGAAAATAAGTGCTTCAAATAAAGGAATAAGAGATCAATATAAAATAATGGTTTCCAGTAAATGTGTGAAATGATTGGACTTTAAAAATGGCTGGAATTTGGAAATAAAAGAAGCAAAGAAAACTTGCCTGTTTGATGCAGTTTAGGAGTAGGGATACACGGCAAATTTACAGACTAACCACTGGATTTGGAAAAGCCAAAGAGGAGACATTTTTGACAGGTTTTCTGGCACAGGACTGTAAGTTTGCAAGCGGAAGAAAGAGCTAATAAAGCACAGCGAAGGGCAGGCAGAAGAATTTGGATTCAATGTGGTAGACAAGAGGAAGCCCTTTTCAATTTTTGACCTAGGAAGTAAAAAAGATGAAATTGGGCCCTTACAAAATTAATCTGTTGAAAGTATGCAAGATAGATTGGAGGAGAGAGAAACTTATCAGAGAGATCAGTTATGAGGCTATCTTGATGATCCAGCTATGAAGCAATAAGGACCTAGATTAGTTGGCGGCATGAGGATAGGGGGAGCAATCAAATCTCAAAGATGTGTGAAAGGAGAAATAACAGGAACTGAGGAACTGAAGGAAAGTCAAGGTGATGTCAAGAATTTCTAAATGTACAAATGGGAAAATAATAACAATGGTCAATGAAATAGCAAATTGATAAAACTGGAAAATAGGACTCATTTTAGACAAACTCCAATGCAAAAATAGAGGTAACTTTTCTTGGAACTTTATGGGTTTCTTTTTATTTTTCTTTCAATAACGAACCAATGTTAAATGCATAGCCTCTCTATTTTGGCTAACTCCTATTTCCAATTCAGATAACTAAGTGCAGGAGACTATCACCTGGCAGAGCTAGAAAATCAGTTACTATTAAGAAAATAATCTAGGTAGATTTCTATAAGCCATAAATGGATTGCCTATGTTTATAGAATTATAATGAAATGTTCTCAAATACAAGATATAAAAATATTTAGAGGGTTTCCCTGGTGGCGCAGTGGTTGAGAGTCTGCCTGCCGATGCAGGGGACACGGGTTCGTGCCCCCGTCCGGAAAGATCCCACATGCCATGGAGTGGCTGGGCCCGTGAGCCATGGCCGCTGAGCCTGCGCATCCGGAGCCTGTGCTCCACAAAGGGAGAGGCCACAACAGTGAGAGGCCCGTGTATCGCAAAAAAAAAATTTTAGAGATTCTTTTGACATTTTGGAATCTTTTTCTTGGATTTATACTATATCCTTGTGTCCATTGACCATAAATATTCTATATCATTATAGAAATGCTATATAACAACATTGTAGGAGAGATCATTCTAAAAATACTACCTTTTTAGGATTTTTGTTGTGTTTTGTTTTACACTTGGTCTTCATTTTTTATATACATTTAAAACTTTATATATTAAATTAATTATATATAAAGTGAATCTCTATTTCTTCCTGCTCAAATATGGTAATTACTTGTAATTTTCAAGTCAGTTTCCTAAACAATTGTTATTCCAGCAATTTTTATTTCCATCCTAGCAAGCAGTTACATCATACATTTATTCAAACAAAAATAATTTTTTTCTTTTTAATACAAAGAAGGTTGGGGAGAGTGATACCATGGGAAGTAAGAAAAAAAAAATCAAGTAGTGGTTGGGAAGCAGAAAAAAAGTCTATTGTTTCCAATGGAATATTCTGTTTTGAATTAATGATGACCTCCTTTCTTTAAGAATCACATTTTTCTAGAAGATTTTGGACACATATTACAGATTAAAAAAAAAATTACATGTATTATATCACTATACCCTCTAAGAAATTGATTTTTGAGAGTAGGAAAAATATTATTGTCCCCACTTTCAGATCACGAAAAGTGATCTTTAGTAAAACTTGTCTATGTTCTTATGACTGATGGATGCCCTAAATAAATCCAAATCTTCTAACTTTCCCCACTGTAGTAATTCTTGACAGAAAAGGGAAAATAATCAACAAATATTAGTTAACCCTTGGGAAAGAAGCAGTGAAGATGTTACTAATACTCCTTTGTATTAGATAACTCTTCACAGATGCAACACTCTTAACCCCAAAAGTCCCTAGAATGGTTAACTATGCTCCCCAGGGATTATATCCTTTCTCCTCCCCAAGGAATCCTATTCTGACATCAAAAAACAAAACAAACAAACAAACAATAACCAAAAAACCCCAAACCCTAGCTAGGTTTCTTTTCAATGTTTCATAGTCATTTTCTATTTTTCTTTTAGTAGTTAAAGATAAAATTGAAAACAAAGGAGACGACCTCTTCAATATGTACAGATCACCTGGTTCAACAAGCAAATTATGAGTATACCATGCTCAGGATATAAGCATTCAAGATTAACAGAACTGCTTTGAAAATGTAAATTTATTTGAAATGAGTTGCTTTTTACTTTTAAATTTTTTAATAAGCTACCTCATATTATATTTTCTTCAACAGATTGTGATGAAAGTTGATGGAAGGTGGTCTACGTTCTGCTGTAGAGATCTTAACAGTACGTGCTTTCTTTTCTCCTTGCCTTCCGATCCTCCTTTTTCTTCTTCTTCCGTTTCTATCCACATTTTATAATGATAATATAATTTGTGAAGTAGTGAATTGGGGTAATGCTGACTAGTTACTAGTTACTTTCTAGCCATAAATGCTATATATATATATATATATATATATATATATATATATTTCTTTTTTTTTCTTTTTTTTTTTTTTTTTGCGGCACGCGGGCCTCTCGCTGTTGTGGCCTCTCCCGTTGCGGAGTACAGGCTCCAGACGCGCAGGCTCAGCTGCCATGGCTCACGGGCCCAGCCGCTCTGTGGCATGTGGGATCTTCGCGGACCGGGGCATGAACCCGTGTCCCCTGCATCGGCAGGCAGACTCTCCACCACTGCGCCACCAGGCAAGCCCTATTTTTTTTTTTTTTCTTTTTTATAATCTTGTGTACCAAAGGCTTCAACTATCAGCATGTAACCATCCTGTTCCGATTTTCTAATATGTATCAAGGGAACATCATGGATTTTATTCATGCTGCACTTTGTATTTGATGCCATCTTACTGAATTTTGAAGGTTGGGGGCTGGGAGAGGAGCAGGAAAAAAATATTGTTTTGAATGGTGTGTTCTGTTTTTGAATTAATGATGACCTCTGTTGCTTGTGAAGCATATTTTTCTCTAGCAGATCTTTTGATTCTCTCCCTGATGGACTGATGTATAACATGTTTAATGAACATGACATAGTATGTAGTAACTATCCCTGACAGTTCTGAATAAATATTCATCATACTAAAAAAGACAATGACTTACTCTATTCCCTTCATCATTAAAGGGCCCTGTACACTTAATTCATAGTCCTATGATTACAACAAACTCCGTTGGATGAAATCCCTGACTTGTATTTTTATTTACTCTCTCTAAAATAATTTCTCTTATATCCTCAGGTAACTAACACCATTTAAGATAGCTTATGTAAAGTCAAATAATTAGATAAGTTAGGAAACCAGATAGTCAAGCATGTATTTTAGACAACCCAGTTAGCTTATGCAATGTAGGCATAAATCAAAGCAACTAGATGAATTGTTCTATTTTAAAGCTTTCGTTTAGGCTATTTAAATTGTTCAAGGCCTCCCTTAATATCTTCCAAAATACAACACAGACTTGTGGCAAAGATACAATGTTTAGTCCAAGAACCTTTGGTAACCTTGAACCACTTACCACTCATGCAATTTAAAAACAAAATCGAGTTAAATAATGTTGCAGGTTGTTTCTAACTAATAAAAGCAAAAAAAATAGTTAAATAATTTACATTTATTGATATCTTTTATAATGAGATGATCTTGGCTAAATTAAAATAAAAGATACAAGAAAATAGAACTATGGCTATAAAGTGAGCTATTAGTAACAACTTTGGAAACGCAGATTTTTTTTCTTATTTCAAAGTACAGTTTGCCTGTAGATTCAGGGTGACCTTGTTCATCACCTACTTTTCAGTTAAGATAATAGCTTCAAGGCAAGGAGAAAAGCTGAGTACTATTTTAAAACATCAATATGTGCTTTAAAAGAGACAGTTCCAAGTAAACTAAATGGAATTTTACTAATGTAAGTTTGAAACATGGGTATAAACAATTCACCTATGACGACGCAAACTTCTCCACCTTCACCTCTACCTCATTAATGGACACATAACTTGTGAAAATTTTGATTGAAATGAATCTGTACTTCAATTTTACAAAAAAACAAAAATGTTCTGAATAGAAAATCTTGACACTAAGAACAACTGTATTGAATTTCTCTAGGGTGAGTATTAGAGCTGGCTACCTTTCAGAGGATATTTAGCAACAGCTAATTGGAAAAGTCAGAGGTAGTTCAAGTCCAAGGCCATCTGAACTGTTCAGACACTGATAAAAATAAATATAAAATAGTAATAATAATAGATAACATTTATTGAAAATTTTCTTTTTGCCAAGTACTAGGTTGTATAATTTTTTTCTGTATTAACTCAAGGAACCTCTAACAACAATCTGAGGAAGAAGATAATATTACTTTTCATATTTCACAAATGAGAAAACTGGGACACGTAGAAGTTAAGTAATTTGTCCAAGATCCGACAGTTAATGTCAGAGCCAAGTTGTGACCCCAAAGAATTTGATCTCAGAGCTTACACTATGCCACGTCATACAAATGACCTGGGTTGATGATTTAGGCTAAGAGCAAAGTTGAAGACTGAAAAATTGTTGGATATCAGTAAACACCATAATTATTTAGTAGAATTTATGCATTCATTCATTTCTGTTTTCTTTCATTACATTAGTTGAACTCATTAATTTCCTAATAAGTCAATTCCCACATGAAATTAATTTTATATTGCAAAGCAGAGCCCAACTCCATCTAGAGCTAAAGGACTAAAAATTGGTACTGGAAACAAGACTTTTGTTCCCTTTAGCCTTTATTTCCTGACCTGAAAATTAAGGATTCATTAAGTTCATCATATCAAAAGCTTTCAAACCTACTATGTGCTTAGGATACACAGGATACTCAGGGAAAAAATAAAGGGCCCAGACTCAAGAAACATACAGTGCGGTTGGGGAGACAGATATCGAACCAAGCATTCATAATTATGTATTACTATGGACTACTGTAGTGGACATAGCGGAAGCCATGGGAACAAATAGAGTTGGGTAAGGCAGGGAGGTGGGGACTGGATCTGGAAGGGTGACTTCCAGGTTGTGTCATTCTAGGCATTACTGTTTGCAGTGGAATCTGTCACAGAGCATTACCTGAGTGCAGCCATAGGTAATTTGTTGTTCTTAAAAAGACTGAATGACAAACAGAGTAAAAGAAAATGCCTTGTAAATGGTACCGTGCTATACAAATACAAAACGTTGAAATTATTATTATTAAATTACTATTAATAAATTATACAACTAGATCCACTGTTTGCTTGGAAGGTGCCACTTTGTTAGCCCTGAGGAGGAAATGGAAATGAGCAAAACAGACACCTTGGATCAGTAGCACACCATTAATTATCTAACTTGCACAATAAAACATTTGTCATTCTTCATAATCACAATCATCATATGAAATTATTTAATGTTAACTTATTACCTTAATTTCCATTTGTGAAAAACCTTAGTCTTATGTGAGCAAGAAACTGATTGCTCAGATTTTGCCTTCAAAATAGGTTCAAGTATTTTCACATGAATATTGTACAATTTGTGTTTCTTTTTCCATATGTAGAAATTCCATAAAATTTTAGGAAAAGTTTTTCAAGTGTAATAAATTTTTAAAAATATATTTCTGATATATTTTTATCTTTAGATTATATAAAATTAGTATTTGCTGCTGTTTTTATGTATATGTTTTTCTTGTTCGCAGGAAAATTAAGTTGTTAAAAAGAACAATTTTTAACCAATGAAAAATTTTAATTTCTTTGAAAACACTCTTCAGATGATTCAACATGGTTGTTTATGCACAAAGAAGGAAAAAGAAAATTCTGATAAAATTGTTTACATCTGTGGACATTTTCCAAATTCAACTTTTGGTAAATATTAATATCAACAGCTGGAAAGACTTGTAATACTTAGTAGAGGTAATTTTTCAAAGCATTGGTTGGAGTTTGAAGCAACACTATTTCCATTGGCTTTAATAGAAATCATGTTTCTAAAATCTAAGCATATGATTTGAGAATGTGGTAGAGTTTAAAAACTGAGTTTTAAGAACTGATATTTAGAAAACAATATATAAACTATAAACCTTATTCTAAACATGGCATTTGCATATAATTTTTAAACACAAACAATCAAAAAATCCCTAGCTGTATCTAAAATTAAAGAATCAATTCATCTTTAAATAAATGTTTCCCCTAGTTTGGAATTTTTTTCCTTCATAATTATTCCTAGATTCTCCATGAAATTACTAGGTGGTATGTGCCAACATCCCTAATATCTTGCGTGGTGCCTAGTACATCACAAACTCTCAATATAATCTTGAACTAATTAAATAAATACGGTGAGTTCCCATTTTCTTTTCCTTTGGAGCTAAAAATTTAAGCATGTAAGTAAACATAAAAACAAATCATCAAAGAAACAAAAATTGTGACTGAATTGTGTAGGTGATTTTACTTCCTGGGTAGGATTTTCCACTGATTTGTGTACTAATTCTCTCGTGGAAAAGGAGGCTTCTCCAGACTGCTTTAACTTCAGGCCTTCACCATGATTTTAGCATAGAATGGTCCTCATGCTTTTAGCTTTCCTCTCTCTATCCCCCCAAATGGTTTCTCTCTCTCTGATTTGTTTCAGAATTGATATCTTGGATAGTCCATTTCCAAAAGTTCAGAAAGTAATTTTTTATCTGCCAATTTCGTAGAACACAATGTGGTAGAACTTAAACAAATCCCCTTTGCTGACCTGCACCATACAGAGAAGAATAATCACTGCCTAACAAGGTAGTCTATGATGTAATAAGTAGAAGGAAAGGAAACCTACTCCTCACTGTGCACTCCTTATTGCACACATACAGTCTTCACGATTATCTCTAGATCCAGGTATTATCTTAGTTTTATATATATGTAAAGGAAAGTGACTAGATGTTAAGAGGTTGTTTGAAGATCTCTCATCTTTTAGGAATATAGCAACTTGTATAAGGTTTGAAAAGTAAGAACTTTAAGTTCTTTTTCTTACATCATATTAGTCATATGTACATGGGCATTTTTTCCTCAACCACAAAGCAACCACAACAAAAATCCTATCTTGAAGAGGAAAAAATGTATACGATTTTAAGGAATGGATGAAAAAAATGTATATATATGTATAAAGTATGTTTTACGTATACCATATACACCTTCATACATATATATGTTGTATATATATATATATGTGTATATATTTTTAAATTATTATTTACAATGAGATATTCTGTGATATCAGTAACTCTGTATAACTCACCCCGAAAAATATTTTGGTCATTTCAAGTTTCTTTATCTTCACTTAAACCTTTATGTTGCACCTCTATTGTTGTACAGTAATCCATAGACTTCTAATCAGTCCCCTAATATTTTCTTTTTATACGCCTGTTGCCATAGGCATTAGGCTCAAACTTGTATTCCTATAGGATTGCATCATCAAATCTGTAATCATCATCATCAGATGATTGATATTGCCTATTTGAGGTTGCAGAGCCAGGTAGAGATAATCTGGGCTCTAAAGTTGTACAAGCCAGTGCCCACTCACTGGGCTTGTGACCAATAGCAAGTCACTTGCCTCACTAAGCATAAATTTCCTCATTGGTGAAATGGGCATAATCATTTACTTGCAAGATTCTTGTGAAGTTTATGAACAAGATATGTAAGCTGCCTTGCAGAAGTACTTCAATAAACACTTCTGGGGTGCACAGATGAACTAGAGAGAAGCACTTGTCCTGTATCCTCATGGGGTACCAAAGATTCCTGTTTTATCATAGCTTGGGTGGGTGGTAATCACAAGCTGTTACCTCAGACAAAACTGGAATTATATGAACTGGAATAAACTAGGAAAAGTTATTCAAATGACAACTAGTCCTCATTAAACTATAGCCACCATATTACCACCCCCCCAACAAACTGGTTTACCTTAATTCCCCTAAAGAGCAGAGTTGCACAGCATCTTGACAAAAATTTGTAAATAACAGAAACTGGGATAGGCAAAAACTGAATAAAGCAATTATATGGTAATATTTCTCCCTTGAATACCCAAACTGAATGGCATTAAATAAAAATATGTGTTTATATAGGTATATGCATTAGCTATTATTGTCTTAAGGATATGAACATTGGCTATATATTTAGCAGCTATTTTTAAAGAAGATGTTGGGGTAGGAGTTTATTAATTAATTAATTAATTTTTGCTGTGTTGGGTCTTCGTTTCTGTTCGAGGGCTTTCTCTAGTTGTGACAAGCGGGGACCACTCTTCATCGCGGTGCACAGGCCTCTCACTATTGCAGCCTCTCTTGTTGCAGAGCACAGGCTCCAGATGCGCAGGCTCAGTAGTTGTGGCTCACGGGCCTAGTTGCTCCGCGGCATGTGGGATCTTCCCAGACCAGGGCTCGAACCTGTGTCCCCTGCATTAGCAGGCAGATTCTCAACCACTGCGCCACCAGGGAAGCCCCTTAGCAGCTATTTTTGTTGCTATAATTATTTTTTGAAACTCCCTAGTAGTCGCATATTTCTTCTATGGGATAAAGACACAGAAACTATATCAGTTTGAGACCTTTGGCTAGAACCAGTAGTCTTCTGAGATATTTCAGCTCTGATACATGAGAAAATAAATTTGCAAACAGTAACGTTTTGGTCTCTAAAATCCTGCTTGAATTATTATCGTGTAGTAATTATTTTATTTCTACTATTATTAACATTTTACTTTTTGTTTTTTGATAATGACTAGGCAATATTTCTGAGATCCAGGTATAAGAGCTACTTAAATGCTTTCAGTTGTTCTCTGTCTCTCGCCCCTTTTCACTGCCTATAGCTTGGACGGATCAGGATTTTACAATGTGCCCCTCTTAGAGTTTCTTTCTGAATCCCTTAGAAAGAATGCTTTTCTTCTTGCTAGGTATTTTTATCTTTTTGCTCATTTTTAGTTTTTTTTGTCCCCCTACATTTAAGCAACATGTCTTCCTTAAACTAATTTCTCTGTCATGAATTCTTTATTTTATATGGGGGAAATAAAATAGCTCTACATGCAATCTCTTTCTTCACACTGATTAGAAACCCCTCTCAGTGTCTCCTGGTTCCTATTTCTAGATTGTGATCAGATAAGAATCTGTCTGTGTTATGCCCAGGTAATCTGATCATCCCAACTTCAGTGTTAGGATTGCAAAATGTGTCTCACATTTTTTATTTTCCATTTTTTCAGGTTTTTTATTTTCCATTTTTTCCTAGTTTTTTAGTTAAATAAATTAGTCCTTCTAAAAGGAGATATTAAATATGGTATTCTGGCTTTATAAAGCTTTCATAAGTCCTATGGCAATATGCTTCATGAAATAATAAAAGTTTTCACTGGCATTAAGACTTGCTAGATACAAACTGTGATTTAATAAAGGGCCCAGACCAGTGTTTAATGCTAGTTCCATTGGTTAGAGGAGTAATATGATAATTGTCTATGTAAAATATTTAGTCTATGAAATATGTGAAAAAAATATATTTGCAAATATAGTTACAATTGAGGGTAAAATGTTCTTACTAATTTTTGTTATTTTTTCTCGTTATATAGAGATTTTAAACTTGACTTTAAATGTGTTTATAACAGCAAAAAAAAAAAAAAAACCAAAAAAGTTAATCTACAGGAATTATTTTGAAATCAAAAGAAGTTTCATTTTCCAGTTAAAATATTTTCTCAAAACCATGCATCCTGGTCATTTAAAGCATTCATAAGTAGGAACAGTATTTCCTTTTTTACTTAAAAGCTCAGATATTTTATAGACCTGAGAAGCAATTTCTAGGTGGGTAGTAATCATTGGCCTAATAAAGGTAGATTGCTATAAGCCTCTTTCCTCCCATTTCCCTTCTCTGTGACCTTTATGCTTCCACACTTTGCAGGTTCTTCCTACCCCCACCATAAAACTGTCCAGCCATTTCTCACACTCATTTGTATGATTTTCCTTAATGGCCAAATGTGTCATGCTTTTCCACATGGTCCCTTCATTCCCCTGAATCTTCTTGAAATTTTTCTCTTGATTTCCTTTGTCATTTTGTGCCATCTTTCCCCCTCTTTTGTTTCCTGAATATTGTTTTGGTTTATAATAAATTAACCTAAATAGAAATCTCTTTATGTTGAGAAACAACCCTTTCCTTCACTTATCTGAATCAAAGTGAATCTTAATAGGATGTTTCTTTACACTGGAATAAAATTGCAAACTGAATCCAAATCTTTGAAAAACATTTAAACACACACACACACACACACACACACACAGAGTCTGACTCTACAAGAGCTTTGCATCACAGAATTAAGAAAACATGGCTTCAATTGTGATAACTACATATTTTGAATTTCCTGATCTTTGAATCTCTTGTTGTAAACTAAATGCCTTAGCCTAAACCGGTAACTATAAAACAGCTTATTTAGTGGAAATGCAAGTTTCTTTTAAATGCACAGCATTTTTTAAAACACGGAACCCTATTTAATTTGTAATATGATAATTAGGATGTATGTGTCTGTCATTTTACTTTATGATGTTTACTAAACATCATTTAGATTATTAGCAAGAAAAATATTCAATGGTATGCTACTGCTACCTCAAGCATTGATTAAACTCTCCACTGTTCATGAAGACTGACAGGGATTCAAAGGAGGAAATGTAAAACTTGAAGGTACAACGAAATAGTGACATTTCACTCTATAAAGCTGCCAATATTTTAATCCTGTATGTAAATTATTTTATCAGTTCAATTCCATATATTAATTTGTATACCAAATACCCTGCTGCATTAACTTTAATAAGTAATGGTGTGATATTAAGTGTACTCTGTTTCAAGGTCTTTGTGAGTAAGTAAGCCTTTTTTTTCAGTCGGTCCCCAATTTTTTTACTTTCCTATGAATAGATCCTTAAGGTATATTTTTCATTTTCCTGCTGTTAGCAACCTACATTTCATTATTTTGTTGTTTAGAATCTTTACTTTCTCAGCTTAAGTGATGTCTTTGCCAATGATAACATTGTATTCATTTAGAGTGATGATTGATATGGTAATAGATACAGTGTGATTGAAAGCAACCTTTGTCAATAAGAAGGCCAAATACTCAAACCATGTATTGGTCTGAATTTGCTCATTATTGGAGACCTTTCATAGTCATATTGACTTGCTGTCCAAATGTTGTTACTTACCTGATGCTTCCATTGTTTAAATGGTATAGACATTGGTATTGAACATAGCTTCCCCCATATTTGTCCTAAAATACACATGGCTCAATTTTGCAAAGTTAGAGCATGTTATAAAAGTATATCTAACAGAGATTTTGAGCTTAAAAAAAAGATATATTTAAGATTATGAAATGGAAAAAAATCAGAAAAAGCTACAAGGACTATGCTTTTAAAGCCCTGAGTCCACTACATTCTTAATTTTGAGACACCACTTGGTCTATTTTTAATAGGTATAAAATACCTATTTTATAGGTATAAAATATTTAGGTATAAAATATTTAAATGAAAAATATTTTATTATTACTCAAGTATTTGATTTTATTATATTTGTCTTCAGAAGAGTTGTAACAAAACAGTTTGTTACAAATTCCATTACATTTTAATGTATACAGACAGTGAAATATACATTCAAGACTGGCAAAATTGCCCCTTTAAAGATTCTGTACAAGGATCATGATTGTGAACCTGATTTCTTTCCACTCAGAAAGACTTATTTCTTCTTTCCTTTGGGTGCCTCAACCTGCAATCAGAATGTTTATCATCTTCTGTTTCCCTGTAGGACTATGGGCCACCCGAGGACATCTTTTCTTGTTCATGTCCCTTCCCACCCCTCCTCTGTCCCATGCTTTCTACTGTGCCTGGTACTTTGAAGGTGATCTATACATGTTTGTTAGTTTGAAGGAGTTCAGGAATTCAAAAAAAGATGACTGGATTACTGTTGTTTTCATATACCTCTTAACACAGAATCAGACGTTGCTAAATTTGCTGAAAATATGTTCAATCCAGACAATATGATACACATACATGATCCTTGAATGTCCTGCTACAGAAACAGTAACCTAAAAATGTATTTTCTTAAGTGTTACCTACTTATAGATGGAACTGTCCATGCTCTTAATTTTATGGTTATCTTCATTTTAAAAAAAAAAAATCAATATCCTTAAATTTATGGTCAAATAATCCCTTCTTTTTTTTTTTAGTGGCTTACAATGACAATTTTTTTTTTATTGGAGTATAGTTGCTTTACAACGTTATTAGTTTCTACAGTACAATGAAGTAAATCAGCTATATGTATACATATATCCCCTCCCTCTTGGACCTCCCTCTCAGCCCCCAATCCCATTCCACCCATCTAGGTCATCACAGAGCACTGAGCTGAGCTTCCTGTGCTATACAGCAGGTTCCCACTAGCTATCTATCTTACACATGGTAGTGTATATATGTCAATCTTAATCTCCCAATTCGTCCCACCCTGCCCTTCCCCACCTGTGTCCACATGTCCGTTCTCTATGTCTGCGTCTCTATTCTTATTGCACTGCACATTTCCTACTTCCAAGTCTATTAATAGACTCATTTACTTTTTCAGGGAATGATTTCTGAAATGTCCAAAAAACTTGCTTTTTCTTCTTTTTTGCTGAGTTGATTGAAAGTCATGGTCATTTAAATAATCCTTCTCCACTGCCTCCCATGTATACCAATATTTCATTTGCAGTGCTTTTCATGACTATCCTGTGTTTTCTACTTCTGTTGCTGTCTCTCTAATCCAAGCTCTGATAACTAGTATAACTGACTTAGTAATCAGACATTGGACTCTAGTATCTCTCCTCACTGTCTCCTCCCATTTCACCCTGCAGCCTGCTTGCGATCATGTTACTCAAAGTCTTCCATTTGCTTACAAGGTGAAATTCAAACTCACTACACTAGCATTCATGTAATTCTTTGTTTTGATCCCCACCTATAATTTTAACTTCATCTCTCCTGTCTACAAGAACTCAATCGACACACTATATCCAGCACACCTTGTCCTTTCTTTCCCCAAGTTTAAACTCAGTTATATGCTCGTGTCTAAGTTTCATTTCCCCATTTTCATTATGATAAACTCAACACATCTTTCCGGATCCTGTTCTAATTCTTTTTTTTTTTTTTTTTTTTCGGTATGCGGGCCTCTCACTATTGTGGCCTCTCCTGTTGCGGAGCACAGGCTCCGGACGCGCAGGCTCAGCGGCCATGGCTCACGGGCCCAGCCGCTCCGCGGCATGTGGGAGCCTCCCAGACCGGGGCACGAACCTGTGTCCCCTGCATCGGCAGGAAGACTCTCAACCACTGCGCCACCAGGGAAGCCCTGTTCTAATTCTTTTATAAACATTTCCTGATTCCCCAAGTTAAAAGCCATCATTCACTTTAGCTTCCAGGTTAGCACGGTACACCTCCCTAGGCCCTTGCCCATTTCTCCTCAGGGTAGAAAAGTCATATTCATCCTAGTGCTTCATACTGTCCAGCAGCAAGGCCAGTTTCTTGAGCATATGACCTGTGCAGTTACTCAAGGCCACACTTTTAGAAGTGCCCCATGCTTGGTTTAATGCTCTGCTGTCTCCATCTTGAAATTATTAAATTTTGAACAAGCGTTCCTAAATTTTCTTTTTTGCACTGAGCCCCACAAATTATGTGGTCAGTCCTGTCTAATGGTGCATTTTTCACCCAGTAATTGCTCCATAAACATCTGTTAAGTGGAATGTTTGTTAATTTCCCAACTCATTTCTCTCCTCCATTGTAACAAAACCAGGTAAAAACCTAAAACATAACTCAGATGATTTTATTTTTATAACCATGCAGTGAGGCTTGATTTTTATTTTAAATGAAATTTTTAAAGATATTAGTATTTACTCTTATTCTAGTGTGATGCCATAGATGAAAGAAAGAGTTGGCAGCTTTCCACAAAGGTTGGGATAGGTTGTTTTATTTTTACTTGGAAAATGACTTGCTTATCGTCTTAACTTTAGAAAGAAGATGGCTTTGGATTTTCATATTTGACCTAGAAATTGATAGCTATATTCAATATTATGGCTGCAATGACTGAATTACCTAGAAAAAACAACAACAACAATATATTGCAGATGGTAGTGATTCATTATTCAATCAAGTCAGTTACATTAGGTAATTTATAAGATTTTTCCTAAGGCTGGTATAGTGTTTAGAAGCACATTTGTATAATTATTATTTAGAAAGCAGCAATAAAACAAGAGTGTGTAGGATTTTATAGTTGGAAGGAAGGTTGGCAACCCTTAGATTCTATTCTGAGTGGTTCATCATTTACAGTATTTTAAATCTCTCTGGCAAGAATTTTTGTCTCTGAGTTATTTTGAAGAATGTTGATCTAGAAATATTTTCAGACTATTCAGTCTTTTTTATTCTCTATAGATTTTTCCTTGAGTACATATTCAAGGCTAAATTCTCCCTGCCCAAGATTCACAATAGAAAAGATCTTTCAAGGACATTGTGTGTTTTCTCTATGTACTGGGTGCCTCAACTCTATATAACATTGCACAGGGATACAGGCACAGAAGAGGAATTTATACACCAATGGACGTGCAGCAACATCTTTCTATCCTATTTTGAATTATATATTTATATTTCATAATCCAAATTTTTTAAAATCCATGTCTTACCATCCAAGTGGCCATAGTAATATAATAGGTAGAAGTGATTTTTATTTAGCTGCCATAATAGTTAATTTCCAAGGCTCAGAACACATGATTTAAAGAAATGTTGTATGTGTTAAGACATGGACAATTTTTGATTACCAAACATCAGGTAGATATGTACAGACCCTAAAATTATACTAGGTGAATGGTGATACGATGAATTCTTTAAAATTTAGAACTTCTGTATGTCTAAAAACTTCAAATTAATTACTTTACACTTAAGTTACATTCTTGCATACTATTTGGAATTTCCAAGTGTGCAATGAAATAATGAATTTACTTAAGTAGCAATATTTCCAATCAATATTAATATGAAAATATTTTATTTTTATATTTTAAACATATATTTGTGTAGATAAGTCTAATATTTCTAAGACAATTGACCAGTTCTTTCAGCTCTTTCCCCATAATGGAACATAGTAACTTATTTGGAAAAGAGCCCTGAGTTTTAGATGAATGATAACAAAGATTATTTTCAAATTTTTGAAAGAAATATCAGTAATAACGCTGATTAAAAGCTTCAGCATTTCAGTGTTTCTGTGTTATATACACAGGTTTAATCTACTTGGCCTGAAAATGCATCGTGAATAATTATGAGAGAGACCTACATAGATGTAAACAGCATATAGTGCGGCACATTCTAAACAAAATTTGAACCCTATGGGAACTAGCTAAAAGGGCAAACTCCCTAATAACTTTTTATACTTTGAGTATATGAGACACATAGATATTTTCTGCAACTGTGGTGAATGAGGCAGATTATGCTTTAATAATTTCACTGTAAAAGCTGATGAATCTAAAGTTAATAGCTTTTTAAATAGAACATATATTTGAAAAGAACCAAGTTGAAACTAGATTATCTTTTAAGAGATATGAATATTCAAGGTCTTAGGGTGGAGACAGAGAGAGAGACGGGGGGAGAGGGAGAGGAAGAGGAAAAATATATTTAGGGGCAAATAACATAATCTTGCTTTCATTTCAGATATATACCCTAAGCCTAAGATGTGACAGGATATGATTGGCTTTATATTTAAGATCCTTTAATTAAGTTTCTCTTAATATATTAGTAATATTTTCCAAATAGAAGAGACCTTTGAATTTTTCAGCTGAGGAAGGCAGGATATTCAGCAAAGGGTAGGGAGAGATGACGTCTAACAAAACTGTCATGGTCATGTTCACTTGCCAAAAATATTTACCAATCAATAAAGAAATAACTTCTTCTCTAAGGGTTAATTAATCAGTTTTAAATGTTTTACTCTCAGCAAGCATTTAAAAATAAATATCTCACTGGAAACTAAGAGATCCAGCTCCACCTGTATGCTAATAATGTTTGCTAATATCTCTTTCCTTCATGGCACATGACTTGAGTAATTCTCTGATCGTATCTCATCTATTTCGTGCTACCCAATGTGTAATGGCATGTAGATATAAATACTAATGGAGAAAGTGCACTGCCTTAGGGAACACCCATCATGACAAGTAACTAACTGCTTTATGTACATTAGTACCAAGTGAAGCGTTTTACATCTTCTGAAAGTCACCATCACCCTCTACTTTCTAATTTACCAAAATGTCATGTCCCCTCCTGAAAGAAAGAATTAGAAGACTTTTTTTTAAAGCATCACTCTAACTCCCCTCAATTCACTGTGCCCTGCAAGCTGGGTTGAAAATCATTCTAAGTCATAGAATATTTAATATTATAAACCAAATCACTCATGATTGGGTTTTATTTCACATAATGCCTAACCTTTCACACATATATATATATGTGTGTGTATATATATTTATATATATGTTTATATATATTCATATTCCACTTGGGTCAGTTTATTTAGAATCATCAAAACTATTGAAATATTCTACAAGAAATTGCTATTCATGCAGAGAAAATGAAAAAATCACCACACAAAATCCTTTTTTTTTTAAAAACATCTTTATTGGAGTATAATTACTTTACAATGGTGTGTTAGTTTCTGCTTTATAACAAAGTGAATCAGTTATACATATACATATATCCCCATATCTCTTCCCTCTTGCGTCTCCCTCCCTCCCACCCTCCCTATGAAAACAAAACTGCAATATATATTTTGGAAAAAAGTCTCCAGCACTAATGACATTTCCTACATGGCATGGAGTGTTATACTTTGATATATGTTTCTTTAATGTGCACAGTTTGTGAGGCTACACCACTGTTAGAGAGTTAGCACCCATGATGGAAACTGCAGAAGAGCTTAGTTGAAGTTTTCTGTCCCGAATTCCAAAGATTTCAGTGAGACAGGTTGCTACTGTTGTCGCCAAAGCACTTATAATGATAATTATTGAAAATTAATAAATACAGGTGCAAACAGGGAGAAGCAAGTTAGAGGAAGCCTTTTTCCATTTTTCTTTCTACTCTTATTCCCATACTCTCAACATACATTTTTACCTCTCTCAAATTTGAAGGTAACCCTACCTATAAAAATAAGCTGTATTTCAGTTATAGAATAGGCCATTTATTCAGACCTATCAGCTCAACATCTTTTATGATATTCCTTCTTTATGAGGAAGAAAATCAAAAAGCATCCTACTTGCACACAGCATAAATGCTGTCTCTCCTTACTAAAGGAAAGTGCTATGCTGTGCATTGGAAAAGAAAAAAAAACAGAGATGTAAGGAAGAATAATAGGAAGAAAGTTTTCCTTATGTGGTTTTACAAATTTTATTTTATACTGTAAAAAAAAATAGGTTCTGCATATGAGATGCCCCTGGAGTTGTAGTGATAGAGGCAGACGAGATTCAGAAGCTCCCCAGGAGTTTTGTGAGTTCCAAGCCTTTGGAGAACAGGTGAAAAACCAGAATGCTAAAGAAAGAAAGAAAATCATAAAGAAGTGCCAAAAATAAATGCTGCCACAGCATGTTTGTTTTGCAAAAATTCCTACTTTCTATAATAATCATATCATAGCACCATGCCTTTACATGTCAATATCTTAAATACCAGCGATCAATTCATTACTAGTTAGTATGTATCTGATGCATATGTTTGAATTTTCCTATTTCCAAAGTTTGGGTATTGCCTCTTATATGTTCACCCAAACAAAAGCAACTGGGATCCCAGCTGCAAATGTGGCCACTGTTAGAATATATGGCAAGAAATGTCTGGTAAAGGGCCAGTAGAAATCAAAGAATCATTTTATCTACCTATCTGTCTATCTATCTGTCTATCTGTCTGTCTATCTAGCTTTCTTGAGATATAATTGACATATAACATTGTGTAAGTTTAAGGTGTAAATTGTGATGATTTGATACACTTAAATATTGTGAAATGGTCCCCAAGTAGGGTTAGTTAATACTTCCATCACCTCATATAATTACCATTTCTTCTTTTTTGTGGTGAGAACATTTAAGATTTACTTTCTTAGGAACTTTCTTTTCAGGTACAGACTTACAATGGTTAGAGTTATAATTTTTCAACTTTATAATGGCGTGAAAGCAATATGCGTTCAGTAGAAACCATTCTTCAAATTTGAATTTTGATCGTTTCTCAGGCTAGCAATGTGTGGTATAGTATTCTCTTGTGATGCTGGGCAGCAACAGCTAGCCACAGCTCCCATCCAGACATGGGAGGTAAACACTTGATACACGTACAGCCATTCTGTACCCATACAACCCTTTTTTTTTCTCATTTCAGTACAGTATTCAATAAGTTACATGAGATATTTAACATCTTATTACAAAATAGGCTTTATGTTAGATGATATTGCCCAACTTAGGCTAATGTATTCTGAGCATGTTTAAGGTGGGCTAGGCTAAGCATGATGTTTGGTAGGTTAGACATATTAAATGCACTTTCAACTTCTGATATTTTCAACTTATGATGGTTTATCAAAATGTAACCTCATCACAAGTCAAGGAAGATCTGTATTTTGTTGTTAGTGTATAGGAATTCAACTGATTTTTGTATGTTGATTTTGTATCCTACAACTTTACTGAATTCATTGATTAGTTTTAACAGATTTTTTTTTCTTCTTTTCTGTGGAGTCTTTATGATTTTCTATATATAAGAAGATATCATCATCAAAAAGAGAATTTTTCTTCTTTCTTTCGGATTTGGATGTCTTTTATTTCTTTTTCTTTTCTAATTGCTCTGGCTAGGACTTCCTGTGTTATGTTGAATAGGAATGGGGAAAGTAGGCCCACTTGTCTTATTCCTAATCTTAGACAAAAAACTTTCAACCTTTCACTACTGAGTATGTGGTTAGCTGTGAGCTTGTCATATATGGCCTTTATTATGTTGAGGTTCATTTCCTCTGTTTGTTGAGAGCTTTTGTCATGAAAAAGATTCTCTATTTTGCAAGTGCATTTTCTGTGCTTATTGAGATGATTATATGATTTTTATCTATGTTATTCTATTAATGTGGTATATCATATTGATTGATTTGTGTATGGTTAACCATCCTTGCACCCCAGGGATGCTCTGTATTGCATAATCATTTCACTCATTGTATAATTCATCTCCAGAATTTCTGTTTGATTCTTTTTTTATGATTTCTACCTCTTTGTCTAACTTCTCATTTTGTTCATGTATTGTTATTCTAATTTAATTGAATTGTCTTTCTTTGTTTTCTCATAATTCATTTGAGCTTCCTTTAAACAGCTGCTTTGAATTATTTATCAGGCAAATCACAGATCTCCATGTCTTTGGAGTCAGTTCCTGGAAGACTTTTGTGATCCTTTGATGGTGTCACATTTCTTTGATTTTTCATGTTTCTTGAATTTTTGTGTAGCTGTCTTTGCCTTTGTAGTAATAGTCACTTCCTTCATAATTTACTATCTGCTTTTAAAAGATAAGTACCTTCTGTCAGCCCTGCTACAGATTCTGAGGCTTTCTCAGATCTTCTATGGATATGCCTGTTCCAAGCTTCTTGTTTCCCATTGTTGCAGAATTCTTAAGTTTTTATGCCTTCTCCCAGCCCTACAACACACCAGGCCAGGTGCTGACAACCTTTCTTTTGCTTTTGCTTGTGGTCTCTCCCTGGCCTGCAAGTTGGGCCAGCTTTCTGCAAGTACTCACTGGCTATCTGCCAAAGCTCACTCTCTTCACCATCAGGAACATGGACAGAGCCAGCCACAGGGTGGGGTGTTTGTGGGTGAGACACAGGGAATACTGGGGATGCCTTTGGGCTAGTTGGGGGAATTCTTGGCAAGGTGTTCCCAGCAGCTCATCACTGAGCTTCTTCATGGAGTCTGCAAAGAAATTAGTAGGATCCACACCTCTTTAATTACCTCGAGATTCTTATCTGCCACTCCCCCAGGCTCTTTCTGCTCATGCAGCTCAAATGAGCCTCTTTTGCAATGTCCCACACATCTGGGGAACGTGTGAACTCACTCACATCCTCTCACCTTCCCCTGCAGAAGAAATCTTGGTCCGAGAAGATCTCTCTTGACCCTCAGATGTGCCATCTTGCAGGAGGGTTTTCATAGGTAAGGTCAAACTCTTCCTTTTACTCCATTCAACATGTCCAAACTTGTATTTTTTTGCTCCAGTGGTGTGTTGGAATTCCTCCCCTGGAAGCCTAGATTTTCACAACAGTTCTTTCAGCCATGAGTGATTGTGTAAGGCAATGTTCTTCATAGGCTCCTGGACCATGGTTGAGAGGGACTGGAGTCAGTTCACAGGCTACCACAGGGTCCATAGCTGGGAGATCTGTACACCTATTACTGAACATGTGAGTGGACAAGACCCCTCCTGAGTCCCTTGGTGTATAATGCTGATTTCCACAGCTTCCACAAAGGCACCTGTGTCCATGGATGGTTGTCAAATTGCTGTTGATGAAGGGGGGATACAACTAGGCATGTTTTCTTTATCCATGTTGCTGATATCACTCCTCTGAATCATTTTTATTAGGGATGTTGAGGGAAAGAGAGCTAAGAGACACATGCAATAGAGAGGAAAGGCAATGGGAATAATAGCATGGTTGCTTGTCTCAGAGATCTTAAACTTGTGTCAGGACCTTGGGGAACAGAGTTGCAGGAGAATGCAGGAGAAAAAGACATTTTTTATGAATTGTTATTTTATGGGCAAAAGCAAAGTGACAAGAGGCAAGGTGATAAAATGTGAGGCAGCTCAGGAAAGTGTCCCTTCTATTTCTGTAAGTAAGTTTCCGTAGACTCACTGAGGCTTCAGAAAAACTAGTACCACTTTGGCATCTTATTTGTGGCTTTTGAACATTGCAATATTACACCTTTACCACAAATGTCATCCTTATGTCGGTGGGGCTTGGAAGCAAGGGAAGAACCAAGGGGTTCTCAATTGGTTTCTAAGGCAAGCAACATCAGACAGGAAGGCCAGAACTTAAAGTTATAACCAACAACTCTCTGTTCCCCGAGAGTTCCCAGAAGTAACTCGAAGTTTTTGTGTGAAAATAAGAAATGAATGTATTTCATGAGCAAGTTGAAGAGATAATCAGTGAAAAGTGGATTGTACTACTAAATTATCAATGCACTGGTGCACTTGTGCACCATTTTCACAATGGTTCGGTTCAAAAGATGAGTAATCCTTAAACTGATTATAATGCAAATTTAAGATTCCAAGCTAATTTTCTAAAAGGGTTTTTATTATTTTTTATTCATCAGATGATTCTAATCTTCTTATATTTAATGTCAAATATACCATAAGAATATATCTGAATGTGGCAAACCTGGTCCAGTTATAAGAATTAGTCTATGCTTTTGTTGAGAAATTAAACTTAGTATTGATTAAATAAAGTACTTATTTCTCTACAAATATAAAATCTGCTATTGACCCCAAAATTTGATATCCTATATTTTCAAGTTTTCAAAGTTATTGGGGAAGTTTATAATTATAATATTCTTGGAGAAAATATTTGTGACTATGTATGTATGTATATATATGTACATATATATATATATAATTTTTTATGTAGATAAGACTTCTAACTGTTAATATGCTAATTGCTTCTTTGAGAAAACTCCAGCGCTTTGCATACTCATGTGTACTAGTTGCTGTAACACTGCTTTGTTTTCTGTTTTGCTACAAGTAAAACCTTTTTTCTCATTTTTTGCACATTTTATACAGATAAAAAAATATATTATAAATATTTATATATAAGTAAATAAATATGTATATTATACATTTTATATATATAGCCTCCTTCTTTCTGCATTATGTAATTCAAATTGCCCATACATTATCTTCTCTTGGAACTCCTTACACCAAGAATTTAACCTATCAGAGGGTAAGTTAATCATCTTCTGCTACCAACAGTCACCCGTTCCTAATTTTAAAAGCTTTGCCTTTGTCCTATTCCCCCAGGGTAAATATCTTATAATCACTTTCACTTTTACTTTCTATTTTCCTCATTAGATCTAATCCATTACTAAGCTTTGACACTTTTTCTTTTTTGGTCTTGACGGTGCTAGAGACCCAGTCGCTTCCTTGCCCCTAGGGTTTCTCCAGTGCACCTGATTCCCTTACAACCTTTGGAATAACTTTCCTCCACTGCTCTTTTTTTTTTTTTTATCAAGTAATTTTCTTTCCTTTCATTATTTTAAATCTAGCTATTTTATTTTTGCTTTCAGAGGTCCACTGTCAGTTGCATTTCCTACTTTACCATCCTTGCTCTTTACAATCTCTGCTCTTGTCAGGTTAAACATGCATTCCTTCTCTACACTTGCCCATTTTACCTCCCAGCCATCAAGTCAGATACTTCCTTTCCCACAGCTTTTCTGTATCTTAAACCCCGAATTCCTTGTCTTCAATATTTAATAACAGGAATGGTTAAGTAAAATATGATAGGTTCATAGAATAAAAGACTATGAAGTCCCTGAAAATATTTTACACTAGTTTTAAATTCATAAGCTGAGTGATAATAAATATTTTCAAGTGGGAGAAAATGGATTAAAATTCATTATAATAGTGTTTTAGGTAAGTTTTTTGGGGAACTAGACTTTGAGATAGACATTTGCTAACAGGAAGTCTTGTGAAGACTATCATTTTGATCAACACATTTAGGGGACTAAGAGAAGCAGGACTGGGCTGAAAAAGCTGTTGATCTATAACATGGTTGGAACAAGGGATTCAACCAATTTCATAAGGATCTTTTCATTTGATTGTGATTCTCAGAGAATCACTCAGCTGAGAGCTAACAGCCCTGACACTCACACTCCCAGCAGCTGGGGAGTGAATGCCTCCGGGCTGAAGGAATATCTGGGAGGCATAGCACAGCATCCACTCAGAGACAAACATGGTACCTTTATAAAATTACATAATCAGAAGAGCAAGAGCTGCAAAGAAACACAGGGACATGTTTATTATCTCCAGTTAGTAGGGTTATAACTGACTTTTACATATTCTTATTTAAATTTTCTAATATTTTCTACATTGGTTGCAAAAGAGAAAGAATGAAGTTTTAATTAGGTAAAATTAATACATGTTACTTAAAAATATCTCACCTTTGACATTTTTCCATGATTTTCTTAATTTTTACTAAGCAAACTGGTTACTCTGTCCTCCTTAAACATTTTTTTTGGTCAGATTTTATCACTTTTTTGTTTATAACTACAACCTCTGTGGGCTCTCTCTCTCTCTCTTTCTCTCTCTCCAAGTAGATATTAAACTTCTCAAGACTAGGTGTCATGTCTCCATGTCTTTTTTGGTTTCTCTTTTTTATTATGATTTAAATATATATATATATATATTTTATATACTTAAAGCTGCTAATATGGGGTTCTGTGTAGAGTAGATGACTATGTTGTTGAGCAATTGGAGGAAAGGAAATTCAGAGCTATATTAGGGCTAATTTTAGCAACAGACACAAGTTACCAGCAGATCCTGGCTAAGAAGCAACATTCTGCTTACATTTGCGGTTTTCAGGCATTGCCTATGTAACCCAGTCACTCTGTGGTGTACTCTGTAGCTAAAAGAAATTCATAAGCCTACAACTAAGAGTGACTTTGGTTATTCTTGGGACTGACCTATTAATGTTAACATAGAAAATTTATCTCTTATATTGAGACTTCAGCTTGGCCTATTGTATGTTTGCCTCAAACATAGAATGATAAACCCCATAAAGTAGTATAAAAAAAAAGAAAAAAACTTTTAAAAAGCTGAAAGGGGCCCTGGTGTTTTATAAGTTCTGTGGGCCATAGACTTTTCAGTCACTTTTAGAAAAGTGGTTGTTCATCAAGTAACAGTTCATGTAAGGAATTATTGAGAACACTTTTAAAATAAGCAAGATATCTGAAACTCTAATAGCTTTTTTGCTAACTTGACATAAAGGAAAAAAAGAAGGTAGAAATATCTATTTTTGATATCTGTCAAACTCAAGCAAACTTGAGTCAGAATAAACTAAATATAGCTGATAGAGTCATTTAAGATATTACTTAGAAATAGCTTCAAGCCCCAAGGTTATACTGAGCTTGAAGTTATTTTGTCCAAATAAATAAAATTTACCCTCCTAACAGAGGACAGTTACAAACTCATGTTTATCACTGACGGTTCACTAAAACTCAGTAGTTACTTGGTAGTATTCTAGTAGTAGTAGTAGTATTCTAATATATTCTATAATTTACTAACAGTTCTGATAATGTATAAAGAGTATTTTTAAATGAAAAAAGTAGGTTTCCTCATGGTTTTCTTTATCTTGCTTAATAAAAATCATGTAGTTTATCTCACATTAAGCTTCAGATGTATCCTATTTTAAAAGTATTCTCAGTAATTCCTTACACAAACTGTTACTTGATGAACAACCACTATGCTAAAAATGATTGAAAATTCTATGGCCCACGGAACATATAAAGCATCAGGACCCCTTTCAGCTTTTTAAGAGTTCTATTTTACACTACTTTATGGGGTTTATCATTCTATGTTTGAGGCAAACATACAATAGGCTTAGCTGAAGTTCCAATATAAGAGATAGATTTTCTACGTTAACATTAACAGGACAATCCCAAGAATAACCAAAGTCACTCTTAGTTGTAGGCTTATGAAATTCTAAAAATGTATCCTGTTATCCACCTCCTTCCCCCAGTCTTCAAGTAAATCACTTTCTTTCACTGCTTGCATTACTATTTTATAAATATGTTGTCTCTATTAATACACAGCTAATCATCCTATAAAACTTGATGTTATCTTAGATTCTGCTTCCTCATTCAGTTGACAAAGTCTGTAATTCTACATCTTCCCTGGCCTCAGGGATCACTCTTGAATTTTGCTTCTTTTCATCTTTACTTTTCCATTGCCTTAGTCTAGGTCTTCATGCAACGAGCTTTAAAAATCCTTCCTTACATCAGTCTCCAGTTTGTCCTTAGTTTCAGCACTAGTTGACCTCACTCTCCATAAACCTGATTATTTAAAACTTTAGTTGCTTTCTTATTGCCTGAAGAATAAAACTTAAATTATCTCAGAAAGAGAAATGTAAGCCTTCACTATCTGGTTTCCCCTTTTTTCCAGACTTGCCTCCTATTACTTTTCCTCCAGCGTTCTCTAACCTTCTTTGATCAAGAAGGTAGATCTGGGAAGGAGGCTCATGAGGTATGTAGAAAGATAAAGGCACCTGTTTAGTCAGCCAGAAAATAAAGAACCTTCTGGCCATATATGTGATGTCAGATGTTGGAGCACATCACCTTCCCTTCCCCAATTAACTTACATTCCCAATGTTCTAAACTTCTTATAATTTTTCATACTACTGGCAATTTTGAACTTTTTATCTTGAAACTTTTAGTTCAGGTGTTTTCAACCATGTTTTAATTTGATTGATGTCTACTTGTTCTTTGAGATACACCTAAATTGTCACCTCCTCAGTGAAATTTCTTCAATACTTTTAGGAAGTCTTTGTTCTTGTTCTTATAACTGTGAACTCATATGTCTATGAGTTATGTTTCTAGCACTTATAAAGCTATATTAATATCTGTCTCTTGGCTGAATAGTGAGTTGATCTCCACACCTATAGCGCCTTGCTCAGGGATAGGAGCTCAATAAAGTTTTGCTAATTAACTGAACAAATTAATACAACAATTTTCCAAAGCTCTAGGAGGCTATGGGAGATGTTCATAGCGGGGTCCATTTTAACCAATGAGGAAACATCACCTCTTACAACTATGTTAATTTCAGGATATTACAGAAATAGCTCAAACAAAAGATAATGAGAGTACCTAATTAGAATTGTAACTATGGTGGAGATAAAATGAATGATAATGTTGAGATATAATCAAAATATCCAGGTGACATTGATAAGAGGGATAATAGGAGAAAAGAGGGAATGATGACTTTATTCCTGAGACAGTTTTTAAGTGTATAAATATTTCAGATTTTGTATTTATTATTTGCATCTAGGTGTTCTTTTATACCTAGTGAACAAAGCATTGAAGTTTTTTTCAATAATTTGTAAGTTAGCTGAAAACAATTGTAGCATGTTTCAGAATATTGATAAGTAGAGGATTCTTTCAGCGTGATCAAGTAATCTAAGGGAAAAGGCAAAAGTAGTCACATTATGCAAAAAACAAATTTTCAAAATCAACAGTGGCAGGAAATGAAAAAGTGACTAAGTATTAGAGGACCTGGGGGTCCTAGTTTCAGATCAAATTTCTGTCACTATGATTTTGGGAAATTGAGTTAAATTTCCCAGTTACAATTACCAGCTTAGTAAAGCATTGGCTTCTATGATTTTTTTTATAACTCTAGAAGACTATCTAAATTTCACTCTTTAACTATCAACCTTCAAATAAAGAAATATACTGATTTTCATTTGGAACAAGACTTAAAGAAAACATCTATCAGTGGCATATTTTTTTATAATTATAACAATTTCTATAGTTTGTTATTCAAAGAAATTTATTTTTTCTCAAATAAGAAAAGGAGAGTCAAGTATCTCCCACTTAGTTTCTCTTGGACAACATTCCTACAATTTGTCTGAGTTGAAGGATATGTGGTTGGTTTTCAAACCGATCTAATAACCCTACCTAAATCTTCCTTTTATTTAAGCCTTTTATTTTTCTTCGGTACACTGGCCTCTCACTGTTGTGGCCTCTCCTGTTGCGGAGAGCACAGGCTCCAGATGCACAGGCTCAGCGGCCATGGCTTATGGGCCCAGCCTCTCTGTGGCATGTGGGATCTTCCAGGACCAGGGCATGAATTCGCGTCCCCTGCATCGGCAGGCGGACTCTCAACCACTGTGCCACCAGGGAAGCCCCAATTTAAGCCTTTTTAACTAGTCCTAAGTAGCTACTAGAGTTCATCTAAAAGTCTATGCTTGAAAATTTCTCAGTTAAATATATTAGACATGGATATGCTTTTAAAACTACTCAAATCTGCAAATATAAATTACTAAACATTCAATCATTTATTCATCCATTCACTCAACACATTTTGTGCACTAATGTTAAAGGGTACTGTAAATATTGCAATGGAGAAGACAGATATAGTAGCCAAAGTAGGCAAATTGCTATAATCAACAACCCTAAAATTTTAGTGACTTAATGCATTACAAGCTGTTTTGACCCATATTGCAGTCCAAAGGGGTTTTTGGATTTAGGAGTTTTGGATCTCTGTTGATGCAGAGATCATGGCTCCTGCCTGCTGGTGGTTTCTCAGTGTCTGTCACTAGATTGTTCACAACAGTCTGGTTGATGAAGAGAGATTCTCGAGGACCTCAGGATGGTATAAAAGCTAGGCAGGAAAGCATTGCGGAAAACTTCCGTCTACATTCCATTGGCTGCCACTAACCATATGGCCACATCTAGCTTCCAGGGAGGCAGGAAATACAGTCTATGTGTCCAAGAAGAAAAAAAATTAGAACTTGTGGATGTATACCATTATCTGTGCCAAACAAACAAGATTCTCCTTCTAATGGAGCTTGTATACTATTGGGAGTAACAGCAGCAATCAATTAAACAAATAAATGAAGAAGCTAATTTCAGATAGCGACAAATGTTCTGAAGAGAATTAAAGCTATATGATATTATAAAGAATGGAGATGGGGAAAGCTAATGTAGATTGAGTGGTCAAGGATGTTTTCACAGGGTGAAAATATCTGAGCTGAGCCAAGATCTAAATTATAAAAGGAAAAAAAATGTGAGAGCTACTGTGACAAGATATGCGTATAGCCTGCTCCAGGGAAAGAGAGTAGCAAGTATTATGACTCTAAGTAAAAACTGGCTTGCGTTTTCAAACAACGCAAAGGAGACTTGTGGGACTGTAGTTGAGCGATATGGGATCAAAAAGCTAAGTAAGAGCTGGCTCATTAAAGTCTTTTAGGTGATGGTGAGAAGTTTTCATCTTGTTCAGAATGCAGTGAGCAACTATTGGAGTTTGGCTGAATTAGTATAATAGCTGAATGTGACTGGGAAGGTATGTTTACTGACATAGATATTATTACGGGATTTTAACATATCACTGTTGAAGGTAATAATTGGGAAAAAAAAACTGTTTCATGATTACACCCTCACTATACTCTTCATACTTGTCAGAGTATTTATAAAAGTGTCTAGAGTGTCATACGTAAAGAGATCGGGTCTGGATTGCTTAAAGTCATGGTATGGCAGAGATGCAATATAGAGAGAATAAAGGGCCTACAATGAAATCCTGGAGCCCACCAAGACATACAGTTTAAATAAGGAGGACAGTAGCTGAGGAGTTGCAAAAGAGCAGTTTGATTACAGGAGGAAAACAAGGAAAGTGATTGTCTTAAAATCCTAGAGAATGTTTAAAAAACCGGACTGGTAAATTATGTTGAAAGTTACTAAGAATTGGAACAAGCTGAGAACAGAAAAATAAGTATTAGATTTTGCAGCATACAAGGTCCTTGTATGACTTTGATGAGACCTATTTCATTGAAAAAGTGAACACTGACATTTTATTGGACAGGTTGAGGAAAGAAAATGGTATAAGGCTTGGAGAAGAAGGAATATAGATACTTTGAAAAATTTTTGTGTGAATGAGAGTCAAAATATGGGATTATGAGACAAAAGTGGAATCTTTAGGATGGAAGATACTAGAGTATGTTTGCATGCTAATAGACAAAATGTAGAAAAAAAAGAAATTTATTAACTCAAGAGATAAATTTTGATTGCAAGGGCAAAGTCTCCAGACTGAGATCCAGACCCAAGGAAAGGATTTTACTTTAGACATGAGTAGGTGCACTTAACTCATTGTAACTGAAGGAAAGTGGTTAGAAAGTAGATATATTTGATGGGAAGAAGGTGAAGGTGTTTTCAAAGCAGATATCAGCTACGAGTTTGTGTGGCTCTCTGTCTGGGTGTGTATGCTCATGTATATATGGTGATGGTATTATGAGTTATAGGTGAGTCATTGGAAGGTTGGGAAGCATTTTGAAAGATTGAATAGAAAAGCTGGTATGAAATGGTCATTTTTATGCAAGCAAGTATTAATATATTCAGTATGAGCGATAAGATGGTCCGTTTCGATTGCATGCTTATTTGAGATTTATGGTCATGGATTAAGGCTACTCCAGCATTTGAAGATTTTTTTTCCTTTACCTATTAGCAGCCCTATGACAGGCATGGAGTAGGTGAATATTTGGGTTTAGCTTTTAACTAGGGTTGTGGTCTTGTCAAGAAATTACAAGGAAGGAGAGGAATGTTAGAAAATTGAGGTCAATTGCAAAGGAGTGATTGCAAACATGGCAGAAAAAAACGGTTTCTTTTGAATCAACTCTTCAGATGATTTTTTAAATCTCCATTTCAAAATGCTAGTATAAATATATACAGAAACCACTTTATTTAAAATTACTATTGTTGTTGTTGTTTTAGTATTATTCAAGCTAAGGCGTTTATATTATCACTTAATTTATGTTGTTCAGTTAATCTCCAAGTTATTTTGAGGGACAATTTAAAGACAAGGAAATAAAAATACATGATAGTTGTTATTCATATACTTAGGATGTAGGCAAATTTAACTTCAAGGAAGAAAATCTAAGCAACGTCTCATTACCTCAGAAATGATGAAAATAGTGTCTCTTGTAAAATTCCTTTGGATAATTTGACTGTTCTGAGACATAGAAGTATGGTGAGCAAAGGACATATTCATAGTCCTTTTGGCAGCTAGGCTGCTATTCTTGTTCCTAGCTTTGTGACACTGTTTCATTCAAGGCTAGCCACAATGGAACAGTCAACAAAAATTAGTTGGACATCAGGTATTATTTTTAAACTTGGATATTTTTGTGATATTTTCTAATGAGTTGATTTATGTTTTTTAAATTATGAACTGTTTCAATGAATATGTATGAAAAATAGTAGGAACAAGGGATGAGTCATTTCTATGTAGTAGATATTTTATAACCTGATTTAATCACCAAAATAATTCTACAAGGCAAATATCATTACCCCAATTTTAGACAATAAGAAAACAAGTTTAAGAAAATTTATATAATTTGCTCAAAGGCACAAATTCAGTGAGTGACTGAACCTGGATTTGAGCACAGATCTGTCAGTCTACCAAATCTGTGTGCTTTTTGGGTCAGAAACTTGCCTCCAGGTTTCTAACTGAATGTCTGTATCAGTTTAATTTGTGCAACCGTGTAATATTTAAACTAATGGATGTAATGAAAAACGGCGCATAAACAAATAATCTAGCTGTTTGATAACATTTAAAGTATACAGAAAACAATTCAAATTCCCTCCTACACAATAAAAGATTTCAAGATTAGTGGTATATGGGTTTAGTATTTACTAGCATTTGAAATGATTTTTGATAATATAAATTGGTCTTAATTATCTATATTTTGTCCAATATTAAATAAAATGTTATATGCTGCTGACTATGGAAACCAAGACTATGCTGTCTCTATTTTCGCAGCTCACTCAAATGAAACCAGGTAATTCCATCTTTTTAATTCCCTTTGACCCAGTTCACAGTCACCCCTAAATGGATTCCAGAAATACCAGTTCTGCAGCTTGCAGAGTTTTCTTAAAGCAAGCCTAATGGATCAAAGTGTGTCATTCTATCTGGCATCAATTTATTCATCATGCAATAAATTCACATTTTGTGTTAGGCTTAACACAGTGCTTGGGAAAGATAAAGCCAAGAGTCTTGACCTCAAAGACATACATATATCAATATCTGTATTGATATAGATATATATATATATATATATATATAATATATGATGTGCATATAGATATGGATATATATATGCAGACATACATATACAAACAGATATATATGTAAATATATAATATATATAATTATAAATTTTATATATAATTTTTCTAACAATGTAGGGTACAAAATTATAACCATAGAATTGCTATGGATTGCAATATATTTACCCATGAAAATTCAGAAGAGAGCAAGATGAATGTGGCCCAGAGTATTAGTAACACAACCAGCAGTTAACATTATCTTGGTATTACTAAGCTCTTTACATAAATTATCTCATTTAATTCTTCTTTTAGTCATTCATTGCTGGATAACAAATTATGCCCCAAACTAACAGCTTAAAACTACAAATGTTCATTATTTCACAGTTTCTGTGGGTCAGGAGTCTAGGTACAGCTTATCTGGGTCCTCTGCTTCCAGGTGTCTCATCAGGTTGTAGTCAAATTGTCACTGGGTCAGTGCTGCAATAAGTTCAAGGCTCACTGGGGGCTGAAGAACACACTTCTCACCTTACTTGGCTGTTGGCAGGCCTCAGAAGATCTGCTTCCAAGTTCACTCAGATGGGCCTCTCCACAGAACTACCTTGTGACATGGCAGCTGGCTTTCTCCAAGGTGAACAATCCAATGGAGAACTAGAGAGAGCACCCAAGGTGAAAGCCACACTCATCTGTAACTTAATCTCAGAGGTGACATCATTGCTTCTGCCATATTTTGTACATTAGAAGCAAGTCAAGAAGTTCAGCCCATAATCAAAGGGCTGGCATTACACAAGGCTATGAAAACCAAAAAGCCAAGTATCACTACAGTCCATCTTAGAGACTGTCTACCACATTCCTAAAATAAATAAAATAAAACAGCCTTATGCAGTAAGTGCTGTTTTATATAGGTAAGGCAACTGAGACACAGGTTGTTTAAATACCTTCCTCAATTTTATATAGCTAAAAAAATGAGAAGGCTAGGATTCAAACTTGAAATTATTATTGCAGAGTCTAAAAAGATTTCCAGAAGTTAAAATTTAAAGAAAAAAAATACTTTATTCTGGGAAAGAAATAAAATATAAGCACAAAACAGAAATACAAGTATGAAATTATATATGATATTAATAATGCAGAGAAATTGATTTAGAAGTTGGTAGGAAATCTAGTTGGAAAAATTGGTTTATGTTAGTGAGCTTTTAATATATGGCTAAGGAGTTTAGACTTATGGACAAGTGAAAAGTCATCAATTTATTTTAAATTTTATTTGATTGTGGTAAGAACACTTAGTCATCAATTTATTTAAAACAAAGAAATCACATATTCAAAGACTGGAAATTTGTAGGACAGTGTGGAGTGGTGTGAAACAAAAGATAAAGAGACCTGTATCAAGAGGAATATATGCTGCCATGAGAGTCTGACCAAAGGCTGAGTCAGCGGAAGGAATAGACAATATCTACAACTAAGAATCCCCGATTTACTGATGAGTTGGATGAGAAATTTAAAACTGTAAGGGACACAAATTACTCCAAGGTTTTGAGAGAGGAATATTGTAAAAGAAGAAGTGCAATGAAAACTTCAAAGGGCAGGATTTTTATGTAATTTTTTCACTTTTGCCCTCTGGAGCCTAGAATAGGTCATCATAAATCCCCTTTGAATAAATAAATAACAGAAGTTGCAATTTATTTGACAAAGATTCACTAAGATTAGCTCAAACAATAAATAAATAAATAAATGTAAGGGAGGGTTAAGATTATAAGGTTTCATGCCATTAAAACACAGCCAGATTTCATGAGAACTAGAGAACATCAAGACCTAGGACTATTGTGCTCACTTGGATGTGATTGTATGCTAAATTAATCTATCTCTCTGTTTGTCTGTCTCTCTCTCTTTCTCTTTCTCTCTTTCTCTTCGTTACTTTCAACCTTTGGGTATCTTAACCTGTTTTTATAAACATGTCCGCACTATTCTCTGCTGTGTATTGACAGGCTGTGCAAATGCTTTTCTATAATTTTAACTTGTATTTAGCTTTGTCTTGCACTGATGAAGACCCTGACTTAGATTTTATAGAGCAGAAGGTCTACTCTCAAGTGCTGATAAACTCTTCCTGTGTTAGTTCAAATGAGGGGGGGAGTCAGGGGAAAGAGAGGATTTTAAGATTTCTCTCTGGCTCAGGCTTGGGTCACATGTCTCCCGTGGTCTAATTAGCATTGGCAGTAGGTAGGTGGGTAGGAAGTCATGAGGCTTATTTCTTTCAAAGTTGACTGGAGGAGACATATTCTCTGGATAGATGGCCTAAGTGAAGTAGGCAATTTAAAATGTTATGGTCCTGTGCAATACAACACACATTATTTCTAATCCTTGACGATGGCCCGTAGTGAGTTCTAAATATCAGAAACGGAAACTGAGGCTTTGGAAGATTTAGGTAAAATACTGCTACATAGTTCATTAGTAGTTTTAGACAAGATTCCTAATCCACTAGTTTCTGACCCTATAACTACTATCTTGCTCTTTATACTTCTCATTGCAACATACCACTAAGAGAAATAAGGAAGTTAAAATCAGAATGGTTATTTGTTTAATCGCGAGTCATGCAGGCCAAACTGTAATGGGCCAGTTGTTAGTGACTGCAGGCAACTAATATCCCTGACTCTTATAGCTCAGACCCTGTATCAACCTCACCTTATGCCTGACATATAGTGAGGCTCCAGGATGGGTGAGGTCTGTCTTAATACTTTTCTTGCTATTGAACACCTTGGATGTTTAATGGTTTATTTTTAGCCTTTGCCAACAGAGCTGTTCATCAAAATGCCATATGCTGGGCTTCCCTGGTGGTGCAGTGGTTGAGAGTCCGCCTGCTGTTGCAGGGGACACGGGTTCGTGCCCCGGTCTGGGAAGATCCCACATGCCGAGAAGCAGCTGGGCCAGTGAGCCATGGCCGCTGAGCCTGTGCGTCCGGAGCCTGTGCTCCACAAAGGGAGAGGCCACAACAGTGAGAGGCCCACGTACTGCAAAAAAAAAAAAAAAAAAAAAAAAAAAAAAAAAACCCACAAAATGCCATATGACTTACAGAAGAGATCACAGTTATCAAACATTGGCTGCAGAATTTCGGCAGAAAGGTAAAAGAAATTGTAGAGTTACATAATATCAGACCAAATATAGATTGAGATGGTTAGTTATTTAGTTGCTTTGTTCTAGGGAATAACTTGTTCCTTTACAAAAAAAAGAGTTTGCGAAAAGCGAATGATTATAAACAAGAGACATAAACTAATGCAATGAGGCAAATAAGAAGGGAAGAGGGTATGGGAATAAAATTGTTGCTGAGGAAATAGGTAAAGACATGTGTCTCTTCTTAAGTGACAAGAGGGAAAAGATATGGTTGAATGAGAAAAATCTCACCAGGTACTATATTCTAAATAAAGCAGGAAATGATGTGCTTTGCTATGAATAAGGCATAAAAAAGAATTTATACTTAAGGAATGTAGAGAAGGTTTAGAATAGAATATATCCATGAGATTCTCTCAGATAGATTTTTAAATGGAATTACATTGACATGGATACTCCAACAATATTAATTTACACATTTATAATGTTAGGTAAGAGCAATCTAGAGCAGGAAATAATGTTCAATTATCTTTGTACAATTCATAGATTCTACTACAGTTCAATTCAGATAGTAGCTGCTTAATAAAATTTTGAAGAATAAATCAATTAAAAAATGAACAGTACGTATGGTCTATATTTCATTTAAGATGTGGTATCATATTTAGAAAGTATGAACATTATGCATCTATTTAAGGAATTAATTGAAAGTTTTTAATTTTTATGTTAGCTATCATATGAAGTATTTATAACAGCAATTTATATAATCAAAACTGTTTAAGTTTTGTTAGTGATATCCTAAAGAGAGAAGAATGACTGCACTAGGAAGTATTATTGTTGAGAAAATTTCTCAAATTCATTTTCATAAAAGGGAGAAATTATTGATAAGCACATCTAAATTTGCAGATTGGTTATTTTCAGAGGTTATTTGGGGTCATAATTGTAAATCTCATTACCGTGCTTGAAGGAGGTCTCTTTCATTATTATGGTGTCGAGGTCCTTATCCCTGAAGCTAATTGCAAGGTAGAGATGCAGAGTTCTAATTGTTTGCCATCAAAATAGCTGTGTAAGCTTGATTAACAGTGTTCAGCAACATTCATAATAGTCCAAGCCTGGCCCTGCATAAAATAGAAACTGTGAAAAAAATCAATAAGATTTAATAAGATCAGGAACAATCACTTACAATAGTACATCAATCACACAAAGTAATAGGTGCAGGATTTGATAGGGTCCTGAACTGCCTGAGAGATTCATAACCAGTACTCGTTAATGATTTGTTCATTTGCATTTTATCAATCCAGCTACAGCTGACAAGCAGAAGGAGCAGGAAAGAAATATGTTGACTTAAACTCATCAGCTTTGCAATTAAAAAAAATAACACATAATAGCAAATGTCTTGTCACATAGAAATCTGATGTTATTACAAAGATGTGTGCAATTGTTGACTCCTCAGTCTGGGCTGGCAGTTAGACTTGCAGAATAGCTGGCACGACAGTGTCTCTGTGGTCACCATGAAGTCTCAAAGGTTAGAAAGAATGTACCATGTGAATATGAATTTTCTCTCCACCTCTCATAGACCTTGATTGCATATTTGATGCAAAATGTGAACATTCCCTTGTTTTGATCTCTTTGAAATAAATGAAGCTCCTGGCTTTGCCTTAGGCAAACCTAACCAATGTTAAAAAACAATCATAATGAGAAGACTTTCTGGTGATTATTGCTTAATATTAGCTCCTATTTCAGTTGATGTTATGACTATATAAAGTAATCATGCTGTATTTACCATCTATATTAAAACACATTTTGGGGAGAAAGGTAAATGGGTAAGATAAAATTGTGTAAACAAATTTTTGATTTTAAATAAACTATATTATTTAATGTGAAAAATAATCCCCCTATAAACATCAGAAGCATAATGAAAAGTCTGAGCTATTTCCAAGAAATTCATGTGGATTCCTGCTTGGAAAATTTCACAGGGGTTTTCTACGAAGACAATTCTGTGAGTGGTGGGATGCAGAGCACGTCATCAGAAACCAGCAGTGGTACCATCCAAAATGTGGGTTAATTAGTCTCTGTCCAAAACTATGCTAAATAATGTGCTCCTTCAGAGAAAAACATTGTGATTCAGGTCTTCGTGGATGTTTTTTAAAGAGCTGATTTCTGTATAGGATCCTTTCATTCAATCAAATACAAGTAAAATCCCATTAGAATAGAATCCATGGGGCCTCTAAATTGTTTTGTTGTGGTAGAATTTGGTTAAAATTAATAAATACATTTATCACATTCCCAGTATGTAGTACATACTAGGGAGATAGACTTGATGCCCAGTCTCTTTTCCATTGAATTAACACAAGAAAAAAAGGGCTTTGAATAGGAAAGGGGCGGGAACTAGAGGCAAAGCATGCTGCTCTCATACCTTTTAGGCTTTCTCTAAATCCTGGATGACTTTCAAAATGGTTTTAGCCTTAAGATAAAATACTTATTTTTTCTTTCCTTTTTAAAGATAGGATTCATTAGGCTGACCAAAATTTTGATGTCTAAAAGACTGAAGAAAATAAAAAATAATTATTGTTTGCCATACTGACAAAAATAACTGTAAAGCAGTCAATCTTATGCAGCTTAATTTGCTCTCCCTACAAAGCAAACTACGCAGAAGCAAGTGCTTCAATTATACAGGTTGACTCTTCTAAGGCCATTAAACAGAAAGCATTAGTAAATTTACCACGAATCAATTCATAGGATGCCAAGTTGCCTAAAAGCAAATTGATAAATGTTCAATTAAGTGAAAGACCAATTCACACTAATATTTGGCATTCAATGATTTGTTTTTGGTGAATTGGTTGGCTTCAAATGTATGGGAATCATCATTATCAGTTCTGCTGGAATACGGAGTTTTAATTATTCTGAATATTCTTACCTTTCATTTATTGAAGAATCATTTTTGGCTCTCACATTGTAACAGGCCGTGGAGATGGAGATACGAATAAAAAGTATGTTTCAAATGTTCACATTCTAATAGAAACAACATATATGGTATAAATATGCCTTTAAACATTAATACTGTACTCTCTGGGCTCAGAAGAAGGCTTGATTAACTGTGGGTAGGTATCATCTCAAAACCATGGTACTCTTGATGGTGAAAACTGAGCTATTAATACTTACATTGAAACATCAGGACTATAACAAGGGCTGCTTCAAACAAACCAGAATATATCTTCACTTTAGCTACAAGAGAAGAGGGTAAAGTATGGCTTGTTGAGGAAAATTATGAAGGAACTGGTGCCATTTGAATTGAGATGTTAGAAATAAGTAGAATTTCCCCATTCTGGGTGAAGAAAATCCATTTCAGACACAAATAAGCATGAGCAATGGCACAGCAAGGAAGTGCCTGTGTGTCCAATGAAGGGCGAAAGACAGCGAAGTGGAGATTTATTATTATGGGAGACCATACATCTGGATTTTTTTCTGTAAGATAAAGGGATTATTTGAAAGTGTTTGAGAAGGAATTAGCAAAAAGAAGTAAAACATACAGTATTGTTTAAATGGTTACTATTTCGTGCCCTAGAAACAAAAATACCTAGATTTGCATGCCAGCTCCTGCACATGGGTATCTGCTGGACTTTGTTTCATATCTATAAGCTTCATTTTCTTCATCACATATGATGTATATATATCACTTACCACAGTGGCACACAGTAAGCACTCAGTGCTCATTAGGTGTTACTATGAATAGAAAAATGTGTCCTTGTATAATAGAAAGAACTTATTTCAAATCCTATGTATTCAAATATGATAAAATTACCTAATTTATCTGAAGCTTAAAATTGATATTTTAATGAGAATATATACTTACACATAAATATATACTTACACATATACTTACACTTAAAACTGTAATATACTCTTCAAATAATATGGTTTGTATAAGATCTCTATTTCATAAATACGAAACATATATGCTAGTAGCAACCTTGAGAATGGATGAGGCAGGAGACAGAGTGAGACTGAAGCTAGGGAAGTTATCTAAGAAACTTGTTGCAGATGGTTACTTTGACGGGCTCAATGAACCTAGAACCTCCTAGAATTAACACCTTTAGGTGTTCTTCTCTCCCACTGATTCCAAACTTGACCATGCAACTAAATGTGATTAGCTTTGGACACTGGGACATTAGAAGCATAATGCAAGTGGAAGCTCAGTAAGCCCTTGCACGTTAGCACCTGCCTTCTTGGAGTATTTCTTTTTGGAACCCAATTGCCAAGCCTTGAGGAAGCCATGGAAAACCCTTATGGAGAGAGGGAGAAAGATGCCCAGCCTGGCTCCAGTTGTCCTAACTATGCCAGCTGAGACACCAGATATGTGAGAGAAGAAGTCCTCTTAGGCATCCAGCCCTGGAAGATACAGTGGGGAACACTGACAAGCTGTTCCAATCAAGCCCAGTCAATATTTCAGAATCATGAACAAATAAATACTTATTGTTTTAAGCCATTAGCTTTTAAGGTGGTTTCTTTTATAGCAACAGATAACTGCAACAGAAACTGGTACCCAGAAATCGGGTGCTTTCGTAACAAAATAGTAGACTACATGGCACATGCTTTGGGGCCAGGTGACAGGTGAAGGCCTGAGAGCATAAAGGAAATTGCTATTAGAGGCTGAAGTAAAGAGGATTCAAATTTTGTACTACAAAACAATTAGTGAGAATGTCACCTACAGTAACACGAAAAAAGTATCAGTAGCTTTGATAAGATTTCTAGAAAAAATATGGGAAATGCCAACTGGATATATTTAGTTTCCTATCAAAATTAGAGGAAATATAAAGGAGTTATGACTTGCTCTGTTAAAAAAGAAAATTGTTTCCTATCCTTAGGGTTTCCTGGCAGAAGACTCTGAAAATTAGAAACTAAGTCAGATAAAGATCATATTTTGGGTGCTGCTCGTAACACACAGCCTCATAGTAAACATCTAGCCTAGGGTGAAAGTGAAGGACGCTTTTTGAAACCTCAGAAAGATTTAAAGCTGTGTCTCAGAAAGCTAGATGAAGAGGCTTCTTAGAATCTTAAAGGTGCTATCCACAGCCCCCTAAATCACAATGTTTCAGGAGAATTGTATTGGGTGAACCACTACCAACTTGGATTAAAAGTGCTGACAGTTACAAAAGAAAAAAAGCCTATTCTATGAGAAGGAAGAAAGTTAAGAAGGCTACTCAGTTTCAAATATGAGCCATTTTTTATGAAAAGAAAGAAAATTTCGAGGGTAGATCCAAGGGCCAAGATGACTGATCTGAAGCTGTGTAAGACCACTTCATGGGAGCAAAACTGGGCCCTAAGCAAAGATCTTGTGAGACAATAAAAGGGCTTGTTTTAAGTCACTAAGTTTTGTCTTAATTTTTTATGACAGCAATAAAAAACTCATATGCTCTGTTCTCCAAATTTTGTTATTTGCTACTGGCTTATTTTGGACACCATTTATGCATCGCTTCAGAACCTGTTGGACTTATCTGTCTTTTATTTCATCCATTAATGTAGTGACCAGTTCTGCAAAGACTCTGATAAACAGAATTATCTTGACATTCTGCAGATGCCATGCCGTCATATTTGTTCACAGTATTGATAATATTATTTTAATTGAACATGGTGAGTAAGGATCAGGAAAAAAGCTTAATGCCCTAGTAAACCACAAGGCCTGTGTGAGAGGGTGGAATATTAAGCCTTAACAAAAAAACTCCTGAACATTTTAGGAGTTTTAAGATATGAAGCATCCATCCTGGGAAATCACCTTCCTTTTTTTTTTTTTTCCTCAATTTCTTGAGCAATTCATAACTGCCATAAGGAGTTTCAGTTTTTGGTGGAATTCTGAGAATTTTGAATGCAATTTACACTGTCCTTGGATACAGAAAGTGGTCAGTTTCAAATAGACTGTAGGGTAAGGGCCAGTCTTCCCTGCCACAGGGGCTATATGGTCAAGTCAATCCGATGGTGTTAGTAGCATCTCTGTTGCATAAGGATGCTATGTGGCAAGCCTCAGTAGTAGAGCTGAAGTATAGACTTTGTTCCAGAGGAAGAATATAACCTTCTGTATTTAAGAATAAGTATTCTAAAAATATCTCCAGTAGCTCTGGTCACTGTAGCTTTTGCACTAATGATTCTACATTACCTTTTGCAGAGATTGTATTTGGCCAACATCTGAACTGACCCTGTGATGAACTGACATTATACCACCCCTCACTCACAAACATTAGGCTCCATATAGTAGATTAGTAGTCAGCTAGAATAAAAGGCATGAGCGATCTGAATGGTGCCAGGGTGATTACTTCTTTCATACCACTTCTGATACTCTATCTCACTTGATTATTTCCAGCCACCTCTATGGAAACCAGTTCAGCACATCTTTATGTAACGTCCAACTTGATATCACTTCACTTCAAGCCCCTGATGCACACCTTTAACTCCTTTCCTAAGAATTCTATGTTTGATTTCATACTGTCAAATGAGAAGGAACCCATTCTATTCATATGCATGTATTGTACAACATGGAAGTATGAGAGTTAATACACATTAGGTAAACCATAAAATAGTAAAAGATGACTGCTAGTAGAAAAATGCAGATTTTGGCCTGAGGTGACCCAGCACTGGAGCCTGCAGGCTCTTTGGTGGGGCTAATGGCAGACTCTTGGAGGGCTCACACCAAGGAGTACTTCCCAGAATTTCTGCTGCCAGTGTCCTGGTCCCTACAGTGAACCACAGACACCCACTGCCTCTGCAGGAGACCCTCCAACACTAGCAGCTCTGTGGCTGACAGTGTCTTGGTGCTCTGGCCAGGTGTCAGGCCTGAGCCTATTAGGTGGGAGAACCAAGTTCAGGACACTGGACCACCAGAGACCTCCTGGCCCCATGTAATAGCACATGGCAAAAGCTGTCCCAGAGATCTCCATCTCAAAGCTAAGACCCAGCTCCACTCAACTACCAGCAAGCTACAGTGCTGGACACCCCATACCAAACAATTAGCAAGACAGGAACACAATGCCACCAATTAACAGAGAGGCTGCCTAAGATCATAATAAGTTCACAGACACCCCAAAACACACCACCAGACATGGACCTGCCCACCAGAAAGACAAGATCCAGCCTCATCCACCAGAACATAGGCACCAGTCCCCTCCACCAAGAAGCTAACACAGCCCACTGAACAAACCTAACCCGCTGGGACAGACACCAAAAACAACAGGAACTATGAACCTGAAGCCTGTGAAAGGAGAGCCCAAACACAGTAAGTTAAGCAAAATGAGATGACAGAGAAATACACAGCAGATGAAGGAGCAAGTTAAAAATGCACCAGACCTAACAAATGAAGAGGAAATAGGCAGTCTACCTGAAAAAGAATTCAGAATAATGATAGTAAAGCTGATCCAAAATATTGGAAATAGAATGGAGAAAACACAAGAAATGTTTAACAAGGACATAGAAGAAATAAAGAGCAAAACAAACAGTGATGAACAACACAATAAATAAAAATAAAATTCTCTAGAAAGGATCAATAGCAGAATAACTGAGGCAGAACAATGGATAATTGACCTGGAAGATGAAATAGTGGAAATAACTACAGCAGAGCAGAATAAAGAGAAAAGAATGAAAAGAATTGAGGACAGTCTCAGAGACATCTGGGAAAATATTAAACACACCAACATTCAAATTAGAGGAGTCCCAAAAGAAGAAGAGAAAAACAAAAGGTCTGAGAGAATACTGGAAGAGATTATAGTTGAAAACTTCCCTAATAGGGGAAAGAAAATAGTCAAGTCCAGGAAGGACAGAGAGTCCCCTAGAGGAAAAATCCAAGTAGAAACATGCCAAGACACATATTAATCAAACTATCAAAACTTAAATACAAATAAAAAATATTAAAAGCAGCAAGGGAAAAGCAACAAAAAACATGAAAGAGAATCACCATAAGGTTAACAGCTGATCTTTCAGCAGAAACTCTGCAAGCCAGAAGGGTGTGGCAGGACATATTTAAAGTGATGAAAGGGAAAAACCTACAACCAAGGTTACACTACCCCGCAAGGATCTCATTCATATGCGATGGAGAAATTAAAACCTCTACAGACAAGCAAAAGCTTAGAGAATTCAGCATCACCAAACAAGCTTTACTACAAATGCTAAAGGAACTTCTCTAGGAAGTAAACAAAAGAGAAGAAAAAGACATACAAAAACAAACCCAAAAGAACTAAGAAAATGGTAATAGGCACATACATATCGATAATTACCTTAAACGTAAGTGGATTAAAAGCTCCAACCAAAAGACATAGACTGGCTGAATGGATACAAAAACAAGCCCTGTATATATGCTGTCTACAAGAGACCCATTTCAGACTTAGGGAAACATACAGTGTGGGATGTAAAAAGATATTCCATGCAAATGGAAGTCAAAAGAAAGCAGGAGTAGCAATTCTCATATCAGACAAAATAGACTTTAAAATAAAGACTGTTATAAGAGACAAAGAAGGACCCTACATAATGATCAAGAGATCAATTGAAGAAGGTATAACAGTTGTAAATATTTATGCACCTAACATAGGAGTACCTCAATCCATAACACTAAGGCTAATGCTAACAGCCATAAAAGGAGAAATCCACAGTAACACAATCATAGTAGGGGACTTTAACACCCCACTTTCACCAATGGACAGATCATGAGAAATGAAAATAAATAAGGAAACGCAAGCTTTAAATGATACATTAAACAAGATGGACTAAATTGATATTTATAGGACCTTCCATCCAAAAACAACAGAATACACTATCTTCTCAAGTGCTCATGGAACATTCTCCAAGATAGATCATAACTTGGGTCACAAATCCAACCTTTGTAAATTTAAGAATATTGAAATCGTATCAAGTATCTTTTCCGAACACAATGCTATGAGACTGGATTTCAATTACAGGAAAAAAACTGTAAAAAATACAAAGAGATGGAAGCTAAACAATACACTACTAAATAACCAAGAGATCACTGGAGAAATCAAAGAGGAAAGCAAAAAATACCTAGAAACAAAGGATAATGAAAACACGATGACCTAAAACCTATGGAATGTAGCAAAAGCAGTTGTAAGAGGGAAGTTTATAGCAATACAATCCTACCTCAAGAAACAAGAAACATCTCAATTAAACAAGCTAATCTTACACCTAAAGCAATTAGAGAAAGAAGAACAAAAAACCCCAAAGTTAGCAGAAGGAAAGAAATCATAAAGATCAGATAAGAAATAAATGGAAAAGAAATGAAGGAAAGAATAGCAAAGATCAATAAAACTAAAAGCTGGTTCTTTGAGAAGATCAACAAAATTGATAAACCATTAGCCAGACTCATCAAGAAAAAGATGGAGAGGACTCAAATCAATAGAATTAGAAATGAAAAAGGAGAAGTAACAACAGACACTGCACAAATAAAAGGATCATGAGAGATTACTAGGAGCAACTCTATGCCAATAAAATGGACAACCTGGAAGAAATGGATACATTCTGAAAAAAGCACAACCTTCTGAGACTGAACCAGGAGGAAATAGAAAATATACAGACCAATCACAAGCACTGAAATTGAAACTGTGATTAAAATCTTCCAACAAACAAAAGCCCAGGACCAGATGGCTTCACAGGTGAATTCTATCACACATTTAGAGAAGAGCTACCACCTATCCTTCTCAAACTCTTCCAAAATATAGCCGAAGGAGGAACACTCCCAAACTCATTCTATGAGGCCTCTATCACCCTGATACCAAAACCAGACAAAGATGTCACAAAAAAAAGAAAATTATAGGCCAATGTCCCTGATGAACATAGATGCGAAACTGCTACAAAATACTAGCAAACAGAATCTAACAGCATATTAAAAGGATCATACACCATGATAAAGCAGGGTTTATTGCAGGAATTCAAGGATTCTTCAATATATGCAAATCAATCAATGTGATAGAGCATATTAATAATTTGAAGGAGAAAATCCACATGAGCATCTCAATAGATGCAGAAAAAGCTTTTGACAAAATTCAACACCCATGTATTATAACAACCTTCCAAAAAGTAGGCATAGATGGAACTTCCCTCAACATAATAAAGGCCATATATGAGAAACCCACAGCCAACGTCGTCTCAATGGTGGAAAACTGAAACCATTTCCAGTAAGATCAGGAACAAGACAGGGTTGCCCACTCTCACCGCTATTATTCAACATAGTTTTGGAAGACTTATCAGAGAAGGAAAAGAAATAAAAGGAATCCAAATAGGAAAAGAAGTAAAGCTGTCACTGTTGGCAGATGACACAAGGAATACTAAAGATGCTACCAGAAAACTACTAGAGCTAATCAATTAATTTGGTAAAGTAGCAGGATACAAAATTCATGCACAAAAATCTCTTTCATTCCTATACACTAATGATGAAAAATCTGAAAGAGAAATTAAGGAAACACTCCATTTACCATTGCAACAAAAAGTATAAAATACCTAGGCATAAATCTACTTAAGGAGACAAAAGACCTGTATGCAGAAAACTATGTCATTGATGAAAGAAATTAAAGATGATACAAACAGATGGAGAGATATACCATGTTCTTGGATTGGAGGAATCAACATTGTGAAAATGACTATACTACACAAAGCAATCAACAGATTCAATGCAATCCCTATCAAACTACCATTGGCATTTTTCACAGAACTAGAACAAAAAATTGCACAATTTGTATGGAAACACAAAAGATCCCACATAGCGAAAGCAATCTTGAGAAAGAAAAATGGGGCTGGAGGAATCAGGTTCCTGACTTCAGACTATTCTACAAAACTAAAGTAATCAAGACAATATGCTACTGGCACAAAAACAGAAATATAGATAAATGGAACAGGATAGAAAGCCTAGAGATAAACCCATGCATATATAGTCACTTTATCTTTTATAAAGGAGGCAAAAATATACAATGGAGAAAAGACAGCCTCTTCAATAAGTGGTGCTGGGAAAACTGGACAGCTACATGTAAAAGAATGAAATTAGGACACTCCCTAACACCATATACAAAAATAAACTCAAAATGGCTTGTATACCTAAATGTAAGGCCAGACACTATAAAACTCTTAGAGGAAAACATAGGCAGAACACTCTCTGACATACATCATAGCAAGATCCTTTTTGACCCACCTCCTTGACAAATTGAAATAAAAACAAAAATAAACTAATGGGACCTAATGAAACTTAAAAGCTTTTGCACTAAAAGCAAAGGAAACCATAAACAAGACGAAAGACAACCCTCAGAATGGGAGAAAATATTTGCAAACGAAGCAAGTGACAAAGGATTAATCTCCAAAATATACAAGCAGCCCATGCAGCTCAATATCATAAAAACAAACAACCCAATCCAAAAATTGGCCGAAGACCTAAATAGACATTTCTCCAAAGAAGATATACAGATTGTCAACAAACACATGAAAGGATGCTCAACATCACTAGTCATTAGAGAAATGCAAGTCAAAACTGCAATGAGGTATCACCTCACACCAGTCAGAATGGCCATCATCAAAAAATCTACAAACAATAAATGCTGGAGAGGGTGTGGAGAAAAGGGAACCCTCTTGCACTATTGATGGGAATGTAAATTAATAGAGCCACTATGGAGAACACTATGGAGGTTTCTTAAAAATCTAAAAATAGAACTACCATATGACCCAGCAATCCCAGTACTGGGCACATACCCTGAGAAAACCATAATTCAAAAAGAGACATGTACCACAATGTTCATTGCAGCTCTATTTACAATAACCAGAACATGGAAGCAACCTATGTGTCCATCAACAGATGAATCAATAAAGAAGATGTGGTACATATATACAATGGACTATTACTCAGCCATAAAAAGAAATGAAATTATTTGTAGTGAGGTGGATGGACCTAGAGTCTGTCATACAGAGTGAAGTAAGTTAGAAAGAATAAAACAAACACCGTATGCTAACACATATATATGGAATCTTAAAAAAAAAAAAGGCTTCTGAAGAACCCAGGGGCAGGAGAGGAATAAAGATGCCCATGTAGAGAATGGACTTGAGGATATGGGGAGGGGAAAGGGTAAGCTGGGACGGAGTGAGAGAGTGGCATAGGCTTTATATACTACCAAATGTAAAATAGATAGCTAGTGGGAAGCAGCCACGTAGCACAGGGAGATATGCTTGGTGCTTTGCGACCACCTAGAGGGGTGGGACAGGGAGGGTGGGAGGGAGACGCAAGAGGGAAGAGATACGGGGATATATGTATATGTATAGCTGGTTCACTTTGTTATACATCAGAAACTAACACACCATTGTAAAGCAATTATACTCCAATAAAGATGTTAAAAAAAATAAAAATGATTTTCTTGTTCTCCTCATCAAAAGACAATCCTGAAAGACATTTCACATAGTTTATCAAAGTCCCATAGATTGACACAACCAGTATCACAAAAGGCTGTCTTGAAAGCGCATACTTTTTACGGAATTAGTAAAACTATCTTTTTTTAACCTATCTAGACTAAGTTGCTGATATGACATTTTATTTCCCCCAAGTGGTTAAGTGGGGAATTCCCACAAAGACATTCTCCTACATAACCACAATATAATTTTCAACATTGAGAAATAAATATTGGCACATTACTGTACCAATATAGGGACACATTCTTTTTTTCCCAGTTATTTCAAGAATTTCTTGAATCTAATCCAGGATCACATATTGATTTTAGTTGTCATGTCTTTTCAAGCTTTTCCAATCTGGAATAGTCAGTCTTTCCCTGACTTGTATAATCTTGATATGTTTAAATATTATATATTTTGCATAATGTCCCTCAATTTGGGTTTGTCTCATGTTTCCTCATGATTAAATTAACATTATGCACTTTGCAAAGAACATCATAGAGGTTATATTGTGTTCCTTTTACTGCGTTTTATCAGGTAGTACTCGATTTTGATTTGTTACATTGTATCATGTTAATTTTAATCATTAGATTAATGTGGTGTCTACATAGTTTCTCCATTTACCTCTTTATAATTAATAACTATTTTGTGGTAGCGTTCTTTGAAACTATGTAAATATTCCATTCATAGAAAAATACTTAAACCCACCAGTCTTGGCATCTGTGACAGTTGCCAAATATTTATTTTCTAATTCTAATTCCATAATTCATACTAAATATATTAGTTAGCGTCCTATTGTAAATAAAAAAAATTCCTCTCCCTCTCTCTTTCTCTCTTTATCTGTGTTTATATATATACACCAGTATGACCTTATGGATTTTTATTTTATTCGATGGGTTATAATCCATTAATATCGTTAATGTATTTTAATGTTCAAATTATACCATATTTTGTAAGTGGGAACACCTTCAAGCTGACTTCTGTGTCTTCTTGTCATGTCTCATAATTCTTTTAGCACTTTTAAAATTTTTGTCACAACAAGATGTTTCAGGCTCATTTTGTACTTTCTCTGACCAAGCTCTTGTCCCCTAAGAATTGCTACTTCCAAGAATTTTCATCAATCATCATGTTCTAGTATCTGAGCCCACGTGCTCTATTGTTCCAGAGAAAAAAGTCATACTTTTCCCACTGCAGAGCCTATTAGTTGTTCAAAATTACAATTTACTAAGTATATGTTATTCAAATTTTAAAATTTACATACATTAAAATTCATACCGTTGGGTCAATGGTTCTGTGAGTTTTGATAAATGCATATACTCATAACCACTACCACAGTTAAGATAGATTATAGTTCCATCAGTCTCCCATGTGCTAATCCTTGTATTTAAGACCTCCTTTCTCTCTTAACCCCTGACAACCAATCATCTGTTCTCCATTCTTATAATTTTGTCATTTCTAGAATGTCATATAAGAGGAATGGTAGAATTTTTAGCTTTCTATGACTTGTTTCAGCTACCTTAATGTATTTGTGATCCACTCACCTTGTTACAAGTTTCAATTGTCAACTCCTTTTGATTGCTGAGCAATATTCCCTTATGTGAATGAACCACACTTTGTTTTTCCCTTCCTCACTTGAGAGACATTTGGGTTGTTTCCAGTGTTCTGCTATTAGAAATAAAGCTGCTATTTACATGCACAGGCAGATTATTGTATGAATATAAAACTATCAAACTGTTTTCCAGATTGATTACATCATTTTGCATTTTCACCAGCAACGTATGACAACTCAAGATGTGCCATGTCCTTGTCAGCACCTGGAACTGTCAGTTTTAATTTTAATTTTGTAGCCAGTCTATTAGGTAACTCATTTTGGATTTAATTTGCATTTTTCTACTGACTAATGATATTGAACATAAAAGTAGCAGAATTCCCACACAGTAACTTGATTGGGGCCTGAAACTTCAGTCCTCTCATGGTGATTATGTGGAGTTCTATAATAGTTCTGGAGATTTTGATCCCACCTGCCTCCAAGTACCAAGAAAAGTAACATGAATCATGTTAAAAATCATTGGCCCCTAAAGCAAGAAAGAAAGGAGTAAAAATTGGGTGAAGGGATAAAATGCTTGGAAGTAGCATAAAAGAATTTCAAAAATTAAACTAATATGACCTTCATGCATTCACTCAAAAAAAAGTGGGATCATCTCTTCAAAATGAAGTATGAAGGATTTTATTACAACAAAGAGATTTTGTTTTATTATGGAAACTCCAGTCAATTCTTTGCCTTTTTTCTTTTCTTTTCTTTTTCCTTTTTGTTTTTCTTTCTTTTTTTTAGTGGATGGAAGTATGAGGTGACATCAGACAGAACTATTTTATAAGAATTTAATTTCTTAAGTGAATGACATGAACTAAGTTTGCCTGTGAGCCCATCCTTAATGGTAAAAGTAAGTAAGTTTCAGTTTACAATTTTCAAGTGGAAATCTGCCAGTTAAACATCTTTGAAAGGCTTTGGCATTGGCACTGAAACTGCTGGCTATCTTTTGTGTGAGGAGAATATCATAGGTAGTTTTCTTGGATGGTAGGATATACATAATATGGCAGAGATTTTGATGGGCAAGAATAATCTCAGCAGCCCTCATGACTTTTGGTTGAAGCAGTGAAGTTGTGGCAGAAGATGTTTGTTTCCACAGGAGCATCCAAGTCCTGAAGGACTTTATTCTTAGATTAAATCTCTATATCTGGAAGAGTGGTAAAGAGCGTACACTTAACTCTAAAGAATTATCAGTAGTCTATAGAGGCTTTTTGATAATGAAAATCTAAAGGATGGGGAGAACTAACAATTCCCAAATAGGAAATAGTTCTTATTTGGGTCCAACTGGGTAAATAATGTCTGTGTAGATGTTAGCTTTTCAAGTTAATTTTAGTAATAGAGAATATCTTTTCATTGCCGTGCCTGGTTTCTTTTTCAGACAATTTCACCATCCTCATCAGTGCTGATAACCATAGAAGTTTAGTTTCTGTAGCAAAAACATTTTTTTCTTTCTTTCTTTCTTTTTCTCTTTCTTTCTTTCTTTCTTTCTTTCTTTCTTTCTTTCTTTCTTTCTTTCTTTCTTTCTTTCTTTCTTTCTTTCTTTCTTTCTTTCTTTCACATCTTTATTGGTGTATGATTGCTTTTCAATGTTGTGTTAGTTTCTGCTGTATAACAAAGTGAATCAGCTATATGTATACATATATCCCCATATCCCCTCCCTCTTGTGTCTCCCTCCCACACTCCCTATCCCATCCCTCTAGGTGGTCACAAAGCACTGAGCTGATTTTTGAAGACTTGTTCATTTCTTCTTCTTGGTCCCTCTTTCTTTTTTTTTTTTTCTTTTTAACTATTACCTACCACAACAGATAATCAGTTAACCTCATACAATTTTTGTTTTCTTAGAAGGTTAATATATTTAATATTTCCTTATTTTTGTGTTAAATACTATTATATTTTATTCTAAAATAGTGGGTCAATTCCAGAAAAAAATAAACAAACCCAGATATCTAGTAAGATTTTATAACAAACAACTGTAGGTCAGGAAAAACTTAATCATACCAGAGAAGGTCAAATCCTGGAAAAGTAGAAAATAAATCTAGTGGCATGGAATTTTTTTCCATATCAATAATTATGTAGGAACAGGGCTCTGGCCAATGATTTCTTCTTCTCTCCAAATGTAATGCAAATTGCATAAAATGCAAATAGCAACTATGTATTGATTGACTAAAATATCTCCTTTAATTCCTCTCCAGTTTTTTTTCCCTCTTTATGCTAAGGCTTGTGGGTAAATTTACATAAGGTTAATGATGTGGAATCATTCCTCAGGATGTGAACCTTAATGAAGGAGAAGGATATCAGATAGGAACCTGGCATTTCCTAATTTAATAAGTACATCTTAATTATGAAATATAAACCTGGCACAATGTTTATTTGCTCATGATTTCAAGCTTTTTAACTATCATACTTCCAATCTAGGTTAATCCTCACACACACATTTTTAAAATTACTTATAGAGTATTGTCATTATTTTGTCATGCGTAGCATTCCAGAAAGATTCAATGTCTAGAAAGTTGCGTAAATCAGTTCAGCCATGGCTCTTCTTAGAAGTTTGTAATGTGTTAACTTTGTACATAATTTACGTAATGTGTAAATGATATACCTTCTTCTTTCTTATTTCAACATTAACAAGATTAGAATTGATTAAAGTGCTATACTTGTCTTGTAAGTTGTGCTTTTCACCTATACCCGCTTATCATAAGAAGAATCATTTCTTAATAGCAGCCCAAAACTGTCAAAAATTTCTTCCAGAGAACAAAAAATATAAATACAATATCCAGTGTATCATTTTAAAATATTTTCTATGTTATAGCCAAATAAGTTATAGCATAGTGATGCTTTTTCCTGTTAAATTTAATATGGGATGCTGACCCTCAATGGTGGAGTCTAGCTCTTCTGATGTATTATGCAATTACATTGATGGATGGTTAATTGAGTCACTGTGGCAGATCATATGTTTACTCATGACCCACATGTCATTGGTCAGGTTATGGCTTCACATCTCTGGCCTATAAACATATTTTGTTTAGGAAAATACCCATTTTAACTATAAACTTCTGGTTTAAACTGCCCATAGTAAAATAAAATTATTAACTTCATAATCAGAAATTTGCACACAATTGCTTTTGTTACTAAGATGACTTAGACTGTGCTTGTAACATGGTTTGAAACTACCAGTAGATCTAGTAAGACTTTTGTGTAAATGGTATCATTGTCTCAACTTAGGTGTTCTCTGGTATTAGGGTCACTTGAACTTTCATAAATATATATGTATAGATGTTTAGATAGTAATCAGTTTTCTGGTTTATTGAGAATTTCCCTGAATATCAGGTGGTAAGAAGCCATCGTTTATAAGGTCAGATAGGTAATTGAAGTGAATGGGCTCCCGTGACTTTTAGGAAAGGTGTGTAGCAGAGAGGGATGACTGCAAGCATAGGACTTAGTTGGAATCTTCACTCTGCTACCAACCAGTTCTGGGCTTTGAGCTTACTTATAACAACCGTAATTGGTTTCCTTATCTGCACAATGGAAATAATAATATCTATATCATAAAATGTTGTGAGGATTAATTAAAATTCTCTCTATATTGCATCGATTATCACTTCTATACTATATTTATATAATAATAAATATATTAGTAATTTTTGTTATTCCTTGAACATCTTACATAAATGCTTGGTAAGTAATATCAATAAAAACAATAATAATACTACTAATAACAACAACTGCCCTTTATTGAGTACTTGGCTTTATGGAAGAATTAGGCTATATGCTCTATCCCAATTTTCTTCACAACAGTTGTATTACATACAATTATTATTTCCATTTTACAGGTAACAACATTGAAGATCAAAGGGTGTATTAGCTTGTTCAAGATCACAAAGTTAATAAGTGATAGAGCATGAAATCAAATTCAAGTTGTGTAATTCCCAAACTGAAACATTGATACACATAACTTATCCCAATTTCGTAATGAAAAAAATTGACTTTCATATTCATCTCTCTTTTTTGCATGTCTGTATTTTTATAGCTTGCCCAAATGTATCCTAGTAAAGAAAAAAATGATAGGAAAACCGAGATGAGTTAGAATTTTGACCAAAGTGCTTCTATAAACTACTTGAGTTACCTTTCAGTGTCATTTGATTTTGGATTATGATTGTGGTCTTCTATTATTGGCAATTTTGAGAAAGAAAAGAGGGCTTCAATTACCTTGTACCATCTACATAATGCTGTATGAAAGCTTGTAATTCCCTGTAACTGTACACTTACCTTCTATCTTGGAAAAAAAATTACAATTACTTTTTTAAATAAATTTCTTAGTACTGTATTACATTCAATCTATCTTGAGTCATATATATATATATATATATATATATATATATATATATATATATATATATGAATGGCACCTGTCACATGAAATAACCAAGTGCATTTTTATCACATGGTAGATGAATTCTAAGGTGAGCCCCAACAATATCCACCCTCTGGTATATACACCCTCCATAATCCCTAGGACCATGGATATAATGGGCTTTACTCCCCAAATTGGGTTAATTTATATGCCACAGTAGACTTTAACAAAGGGAGATTCTTTAAGGTGAGCCTGACCTAATCAGTGGAGCCGTTTAAATGTACTGGGATTTTCCTCAACTCAGAGATTCAGAGAATGAGAGGGTTTCTACATGAGAAAATTCTCCTTTGCTGGCTTTGAAGGTGGTGGGAGGGGCATGAGACAAGGAATGCAGGCAGCTTCTACCGGCAGAGCAGAGTGGACCCCCAACTAATAGCCTCCAAGGAAACACATACTTTAGTACTACAATCACAAGGGACTGAATTTTCCCAATAACCTGAATGAATTTTAAAGTGATCCTATCTGAGAGCTTCCAGAGGAGAACTCAGTTTGCCTGACAACTTGATTTCAGACTTAGAACGGGTGAATTCTGACCGGGACCGCAAATTGTAAGCCTGTCACGCTGTGCCTGGACTCATTAATATACCAGTGTTGTTTTAGATACTAAATTTGAGATAATTTGTCACACAGCAATAGAAAACTAATATACACCATTGATAACATAGCTTATTTATAACCAAAAAGATTGCTTTTAGGAGCTAATGAAAATATAAAAGAATAAGCATGCTAATGAAGTAAAATACCCACAGGTTCTACTAGCAGACAATTGCTATGCATCTTTATAATAGAACCATGATTGTAAAGTGTGGTATTTCAGTAAAATACTTCCTTGAACTGTGACGGTTATTTTTAACTAGCCATTTGGATTTTGAGAGTCAGAATAAACATTTCTGCTTCTTTATAAAAATGACATAAAATGCTTTCTATACGTGTATGAGCTGCTTTGCATAATTTCTCTCTGAACCAACAATTTTTAAAGCTATCAAAATTTCCCAAAAGTCTTAAAGTAAATACTATTACTTTTCTACATCACCGTGGTATAATATATATTTAAGCAATACTGCTTTGTCTATGACATGCCTTTGATGATGCATCCAGTTTGACAAGTAACTCCTAAGCTCTTTAGTTTGCATCAACACTGAGATAAAATAAGACTTGGACAATGTGTACCATTGAAGCGAAATACATACATACATATGTATTACATTGTATTACATATTACATATGTATTACATTGTAAATAAATACATAACATACAATCATTATATTGTTAGGATAAAAATAGCTAATGGAGCAGTATGTTTGCTTCAATCATTGATTTTCTCACAAAACATTTAGAATTAACTTAAATATCTTCTGTCCAATGACTTTAACTTGTAATAAAAAAAGAGGGCTCATCTCTGCTGTATAGTTTTTAGGGTGGCATTGAGAAGGATTACGATAATATACATATAATAGAATTGTCGACAATGGTTGAGTTCTGTAATTGTGAACTAAATTCAAGGAGGCTGCCTTGAAGATGAGAAGTAACAGTGTCTTCATTTTGATTAGCTTACCTTTTCAAGTGTTCTGCTAGGAACCTCTATCACACAAATAGAAGCAGGAACTTTATTATCATCACTATAGCAACTGCAGGGAAATTTATTTCAGAACAGTTGGCTACCTGAAAATTTTTTCAGGACAGAAAGAAGAGCAGATTATATGGAATATCTTAATTCATTTAAAATTTCTTTCTGTGGTCTAAATAGTGCACTTTTACAAGGGCAAGATAGTCCAGTTACTTTATAAATTTTTTTATTTAAGCAATGAGATAATACATATATCTGTGTATAGGCATAAATTAATTTCAAATTTCTTAATGAATTAATGCATAGAATCTCTTGCATTTTTGAAAGTAGATTACAAAACTCCTTTGTAAGGAATAGTTTTATATGGATCATTCAAAATCTGAGTACGTCACTACAGAATGCTTTTTCTGTGAATTATTATATTTAAGTAAAAAAGAGTATACCAAATATTAACATATACGAGCAATTGGAAAATAAATTAATACTATCTTCTTTGCCTTGTATAAGAATTATCACAATTTTAAAGCTGGTTTATTTAACATTTTGTGTTACATTTAACATTTCTTTCTTAAATTTCTGTGCAAGAAAATGCTCTTCTTCCTCCTATCGTATCTTTTCATTTCTCTAAACTTTATCATGAACATGCATGGTTCAAAGTTGCTGACAATCTGCATTTAAAATAAGATAATCATAGAATAGGACTTCCTAGGCAATTTTTAACCTTTATATCTTTGCTGGAGCCAGAGTTCTAAGAACTTCTTTTATAATGGCCTTTTAAAAATGACTTTCTGGATGGATAGGATTTACCTTTTAAGTACTCTTCTCATACTTTAACTGAAAAAGACATGACAAGATTTCAAGATTCCCTGAAATACATTCTTATGTATGAATTATGCACATTCATAGGATGGCATGACGGCCTTTAGGCTTCCCTCATAAAGCCTCCTACTGATAGATTGAGGGAACAAGACCCCTACAAAATGTAGGGGAATTGGTTGCTTTACAAGGCAGATTATGATATGCATCCATTCTCAAAGCTTCCATAATCTTTGTGTGAATTCTTCTCTTGGAATTAAATCTTATAAGTGTGAAAAATATACATGAAAGAACAATGAAAGGATAAGAAAATGCTTACAGTAAACCAGTAAAATGATGCATGGATTATTTTTTAAAGATCTTATTGATGCTTTAAAATCAAAAGTTGATTTTCCATGTTCATTACTTTCTTTTATTTTAGAATCAATTGAATGAGACATCTGGAATATATATTACATATACACATATATAAACATCTGGAATATATATATACACATACATATGTATGTACATATGACATTATAGGTATAAATTTAATATTTAATAGTTTAATAGTTAATATTTTTAACTATTTAAAAATAATGATTATATTTGGTAACAATACATTTTTAAAGCTTTTCCTCAAAAGGCTTATTAAGTCAATTAGTTACATAACTAACTATAAAATTTCATTGTGCTTTTCCTGCAGCCTTCAATCACAAAATCAGCTTTCAATAAAACTCTCATATCTATGCTGTGTACAATTTCTATCAATATTCTTTGGAACTAAATAGTAAGTTAAGAAATAAATTGGTGACATAATGATATCTAGAAATATTAAACAATATTTTTGAACCCTGAATACCTTTTTTATTTAAGGGAGTTTTACCCCTGAAAGTTAGTAAGAACATTGGGATATTAGCTATTTGGTACTTATATCATTTATATTATTCTATGGAAGCATTTTCCTATGAAGGTAATAAAATGTAATGTGCATTTAGATAATACCTCAATTTTTAAATATGTGAGCATATTAATATAGGTGTTATTTCAAAATCTAGGTATTTCTTTATCAAATATATATATCTTATTTTAAATTGATTAAGTATAACTTGTTTTGTTTAACAGTTTACAGAATTTTGGAGGTTGCTAGTAGATGGCATTCTGGTTTCTGTAAGAGATGTTTATTAGGGATGGACTCTTTTCTTTGGAAAAAGGAAAAAAAAACCTGTGACAATAGGATTCTGATTGAAAAGATTATTAGACCTTCTTGAGAAATTGTAGCCATTCTAAAAACAGTTAAGTCTCAAGCCTTGTTTCATTTATTACCTTAGTTTACCAAGCCAGGTCAATTTCTTACCTTTCAAAGTTGTGATTTGGATAAAATTAATGTAATTTTATTGGATGCAAATTTAATGTTAAAATATAATGTTATGCTGATTCTACATAAACTAGTGAAATAGTGTTTTAGATTCATTCAAAGCATTTTAATCAATAATCAGCTTATGCCAAGAACTGTTTTATTGCCTACTGGCCCAAATTCATACATATTAGCATTATTTAATCATGAATAATCACATGATTTAATTTTACTTTTGTAAAAATATTATTAATCTCAAATTAACTTCTTCCAAATCATAAACATAATCTAATAAAGTCTCCTGCATAGAGTAGATGATTATTAGGTATTTGTTAAATGAATAAATGAGAACGTACACCTATAACTCACTAAGAGTCTATTTTGGAGTTTATTTGTAAAATTACATATATTGAAAGCCCTCAGGAAACTCTTTCTAAGAATATCAACTGTCCAATATGGAGAATGTGCTGCTCTTTTCCAGGAAGCCTTTCCTTAATTTTTATATCACTTCATAGATAATTAAATTTATGCTATATAGTCAGTTCCTCTCTAAAACACTATTCTTAGTAGTTATATAATTTATTTTAGGGCTGGGATAGTTGAGGAAGTAAACTCCATGATCACTAAAAATCACCCAGCAATTATTTATTTCTAACATGTTTTAAAATACCTAATAAACCAAATGTATTTAAAGCCATTGAGATAACCTTTTCACAAACCATGACAAAAGAATAAGAGATAATTTTCTAAACTAATTGAAAGTGCAAACCAGGTCAGGGTAGATGCTCATTCAAAATAGCAATCAATTTCCAAATACTGTTTTCTTCATTGCTTTAGAATTACATGAAAATAATTAACATAGTAATTGCAAAAGTAATCTTTTTATTAAAGCAATCATCCGTAGGAATATGCAATAAAGTACTTTGATAGTTTATATATGCTGAGCAATTGAAAATGAATTAAAGAATTGTTTTCAAAAATTTAGACTTTTATTAATTATAAAATATTTTCCTCTATTGGTCTAATAGAAAAAGATCTGATATAGTAACACTGTACTAGAGTACAAATGATAGTCCACGTTGGAAGAAAGAACTAATTAATCTCAGTTAATACCTTAAAATTTCTGGTGCTATCAATAGAGTTTCCAAAGCAACTGATTTTTCTGAGTCACTATTGTATTCTTCCACTACAGAAAGGTGAGAAGCATGGACATTTCTGGCTGTCTGTACAATTCAAAATGGCAGTTACCTTCCTATTGTAAACCAGAATCTATTTAGAATGTGGTTATTTTAATCCACATAGTGTCAGCAAGTTTATCCATTCTTGATGGCCTTGCTTAAAAGTCATCTCCTCCAAAAATTATTCCCTGATATCCTAAATCAGAAGTTATATTTCTTGGGTTTCAATTCTCATGGCATCTTATACCAATTTTTTATATAGTTCTACTTCTTAAAAATTTTGTATTATCTTCAAGTATGTCTTTTCTATGCAATAGGTTCTTTAGAGAAATGTTCCTTATTGTATCGCTCACAATGGCTACTATATTGTCTTTTATGTGCCAGTTTCTTAACAATTATTTTCAAACTTAGAATAAAAACTACTGCAATAATACAAAAAGTATTTTTTTAATTAAGTATGAGATCAATAAATATGAATAAGGTGAATAAAAGAATGCATAAATAAGTGATTATGATAGCTTTCAAGGGAACAACAAAGACTAAAGTTATTCCCTGGGGAATGGCACATTATAAATGATAAATTCAGGTTAATGTTTTGTTTTGGGGGGTTCATCAGTGTTATTTTCCCAGTGGGTTTTTTTCATTCTAGATCAGTGTCTCAACTGTGAATGCCCATTTAGAATCACTGGGATCTTTAAAAATCAATACTTGTTCCTGTGATCCAACCCTAGAATTTCTGATTTAATTTGTTTCACTTTTGCCTCTTCCATCAAGATTATTTAAAATTTCTCCCTAAATGATTAAAATATTTAGTCAGTGTCAATAGCTACAGGTAGAAAAATATAACAGACGAAGTCCTATGGATTCTTCCTCTAAATAGAGAACTAGTTGAGGAATATTTTTCAATATAATTATGCACCTGGGACAACCTTTACTGTGAACATTTATGTAATTTGCTATTTTAAAAAAATTATTCACACAGTTTGCAAGACGTGTTTGAACTGTGCATAGTCTCTGGAGGAACTATTGCCTGAAATAGATATTTCCTCATGGAGAGGGATCCATATTGGGTTTAGTGAACAGAGGACTTGATTTAAAATTCCAGGTTATATGAGGTCAAGCTTGTAACCTTGAGCAAGAACACTTTTACCCATTCATAAAGAGAAGGTTATCATCCCTTTCTCATAAGATTGTTATGAGGTTTATGTTACAGGAAATTGTCGAGTGATTAGTGTGCAAGATGGCCTTTGGTAAGTTCTATTATAATTAGGCCTATCAGATTGTTAGCACTATAATCATTACTGTCTTGGGTTCTTGTGCCTGGGTCCTGCTATTCTCTTAATTATTTTGGTTCTTATTCAAACTTTATGTCTCATTTTCAAAGGTTCTTTCTTGAAAATGTCTTGAATTATTCCCCTGTATAAGTTAGAATCACCCAATCTGTTATTCTCTCTCATCACATCTCTTTCAGAATGCTTGTTTTAGGTTACTTGCAGAAGATGGTTCAGTTCTCTGCCCTTGACCATACTTCGCTTGCTATGCAACAGAAATATGCTCTAATCATGGGGTGATGGATACTTCTTCACTACCGACACTTTGAATTTTGGTTGAAACTGTAACTTGCTTTGACCAATATAATGTGTGAGAGATGTGTGTGCCAGTCCCTAGCCAAGCCTTTAGAATACTGATTGCTCTCTAGAAATTTTCTTCCCTTTTAGAGAGGGCCTACACACATGGGTAGTGAAGACCCAACAGGCATAGCAGAAAGTAAAAGCCAGATGGATTAGAAACTCCTTGAATTTTCAATGCATTCCTCAAGTTGTTAAAACATAAGAGAAAACCCAATAGAAAAGTGGGCAAAAAAGGAACAAATAGTCCTTGGATATTTATTCTTTTAAGCCTATGAAAAAATGTTCATCCTCACTTATAATTAAAGAAATGCAAATTGAAACTACATTCATATACTGTATCTCACCTATATTGTCTTCTATTGGGGAGGCTGTAGAGGGACAGATACTCTTTATTTATTGCTGGGGGGAAGAGCAAACGGGTATATCCCTTTTAGAGGGGAAACTGGAAATATCTAACAAAACTATTGAGTGCTTACATTTTGGCAAAATAATTCTACTTCCAGTAGTTTATCCTGAAGATACATCTCCAAAAATATGAAATGCACATGCCAAGGTTATTGACTGTATTGTTTGTAGTTTCCATATACTGCAAACAAACAAAATGCTCATATAAAATAAAGCAGTTGTTTAAATTGTGTGAATACTATTAAGCTGAAAAAAATGACAAAGATTTTATATATTTTATGAATATATAAAGAGTGTTTTCTTGGGTATATTGTTAAATGAAGGAAGGAAAGTGCAAAATAATATCTACAATATGCTAGCTTTCCATAAGAGATCATGAGAAAGCTGATCCCTATCAAATATTAAGTATACTATAAAGTCCCTATAATTAAAACTGGTACATGGCTAGACAAACATATCAGTGGAGTAGAATAGAACATTCAGAACTAGAACAAGTACCCATGGAAATTTAGTAAATAATAAAATTGTCATCTCAAAGATAGTATTTTTAATAAATTGTTCTAGGACATAGATTCTGCTCATTTATACAAAAAAGAAACAGGAAAGATAAGCAAACATGACTGAGATTGCTTCTCTACAAGAAAAGGTAGGAATAGGGTAGAAAAGATGGAGGGATGAGAATGGACTAAAAGTGATGGGGAAAATGACACTTTGCTGAGTATATATTTTTATGAAGTTCTGACTTTTAGAAGCATGTCAATGTTTTACCCAGTTAAAAAATAGATACATAAAATCAGCCAAAACTGGAGAATTTGAAAGGAAAAACCCCCACCAATACAGAATATAAACTGAAACAAATAAACCTATGTTTCAAGTGAATATCACCTATACTACAAAGGTGAGAAGAGTGGGTACTCAGGAAGAAGTAACCTAAGTAACTTTGGAACATAGGACTTTGACAAAATAACTGAAGATTTAAGACAAATAAAATTATAAATAATTATTGTACTAGTTAATAAGTGTTTGTCACAGTAGTACGGGTTAGCAATTCTGAAACTACTTTGTGTGAATTCTAGGACTGAGCAAATTAGTGAATGTATTTGATTAGTAAAAAGCAGGTTTTTCTTTTTTGGAAAAGGAAGTTAGCAATAAGAAAAGGGAGAAGATGAGAATGAACCCTTTGTTGTTGGAGGCATCAGTATGAACTTATGACTTTTAAAAAATATATACATATAGAAATAAATATTAAAACATATCTTAAGCCTTTATTTAATTTTAGGTACTATGAGTGATGATTTTCATACCCATATGTACATTTACAATATTTGTGACAATGCTCTCCTAGAATCTAGAATCTCATCAAGCAGAAAAGTGAACTGGTATCACAAGAGATGCATAATCACTTACTTTTGTTCAAAAATAGACCTACTGGGTTTGGAGTATCACATGAAAGTCAAAGTTTCTCAGATGTGTTCTCTAGTACTTTGCTACCCACACCGTGACACGTGGATTTGCAACATTATTTTCATCTTGAGCTTGTTAGTAATGGAGAATCATGGGTCCCATCCCAGATCTCCTAAATCAGCCATTCAGGTGCACATTAAAAATTACAAGGCATTGCTCCAGTAGTAATGAAGACCAAAATCCACAGTAATGGTCCTTTGCAGGTTTACACATTATTTATCATATTTTACCCGCTAGGCAGAAGTAATGGTATGGAATCCTTTGTTTAGCCATAGGTAGACATCCTGAAAGCAACCTGAATTAATCACACTTTAGCAAATCGATAGCATTTTAATAGCATCCATGGCAATTTTCTAAAATCTTAATACTATTAATGAACAAAAACTGACTTTTCTTCTTAAAATTCAGCAAATAACTAACCACTGTTTTTCTATCTACATACCTAGCTAAATTATGAATCCAAGTTTTCACTATGGTAAAAGGTTTTGAAAAAATATATTCCATTAAAAATAATACGATGAGTCTTCTTTGAAAAAAAATATTTTTCATTTTATATTAACATCATCTTTGCTTTTTCTTTTGCTAAAACAAAATAAATATATTTAGACAAATTATACAAACCAATTTAAGGATTTTGAAGGAAAATAGAGAGCCTCTGAAGTCTATTGACACTGGTGGTAAAGGTTAGGTTGGAGTGTAGCTGTTGATTGTAAACTAGAGCACCATCCTTATTATGCCTCTGAAGATGTTGTCCCATATTGACCAGCTGGTAACAGTCTGTGCAGGTTTAAATTACTTATTTCATATAATAATCTATGTTGAAAAGGTCCTGCTACCAACTGTTTTCCTTGTGACTAGCTCTTCAGAGCAATAAACCAATTAGTTGAGTCTGTAGAGAGGTCTATATTTTACTCTCTTAAATAAACATTGGCGACACAAAGTTCTTCACATATTTGAAAAGTTAGCATTTCTGTTGATTATTATAAAAACAAATGTATTACCCCACAAGAAAAGAGTTATTAAAAATTGTTGCTATATTTTAACTCATAAACATATTTCCGATTATTTGGTAATGAAGTTAATTGCATCAAGTTTATGAGGAATGTAATTTTTAAAAGAATTTACAGAGGATAGTTGTTTCCTACTCTCTTTTCCAATCGCAATAAAATCGTTAATTGTTGTTAGGTTGTTTTGTAAATTCAAAGATTAAATAGTCTCTTTTAATACCTTAATGTCTACTTTAAAATAGATGTCTTGGACTTTTATATCTAGAATTTAATTTTGCCTTTTTGTATCTCCAGGCTTTTACCCTCCAACCCTCTATGACTAGAAAGAGAACACAAACATTCAGTTCTGTCATTTGCTTTTCATAGATTTACGTGAGTATATCTGGATGCAGAAGAGGTTATCAGAGGCCTTTTCTACCAAATGCTGTTAGTGGCTAACCTATGCAAAATCTCATTAGAGCCTTGGAAATTGGAAAAAACATAATAATTTCAAAGGAAATATCTTTCAAGATATTCTAGCGCTTAGAGAAAAGGAAGTTTGTACAAGTATGCTTCTAAAATAGTTTAACCACTAAATTTTTCAAGTTAGTAGCAATTATATTGCTCTTCAAGTGGGCTGAAATTTTTACTAGGTCTTTATTATGCATCAAGTCTCAGTGGCATTGTAATTTTGCCCACATATTTGTTTCCTGGAGCCAATTAAGTTGGGAAAAGCACTATAACCCACAGTAGATGACATATAAGTTTTTTGATACATGAAGGATGTCAGGCCCTGCATTTTTTCACATCACATCATAGGATCTTTTGCTACTTATCAGATATTAAGCCTATAGACTATTGTGCTATCACCTAGGACTTCTTCCTAATGGGAATTTTGAGTCATGCAATAGAGATACAGATATAGATACAGATATGAGTAAAGTAAGGCAAATGTGTCCCCCATTTAAAAGTCTAAAAAAAAAAAAGAGCATACCTGCTTAGAAAAACAGAGGCAAAGGAACATAGAAGACCAGTGAAGGTCTTCAACCAGTTCTGTATTTAAATCCTAGCCTCAGAATTTATGTGCTATGGAACTTTGGATAAGTTACCATCCTTTCCGATCTTCAGATTCATTGTTAATACAATGTGTATATTATCAGATATAATATTAAAAATTTTAACTAGCACTTTTGAACAATTTGAGGAGGCTGTAGCTCTTCTAGCCATTTCCTGACCCTGGGCTAGAACAAATATTAGTCCTTTAATTTCTGCCTCAAAAGGAGGTGTAGGTATCTTGGGAAGGTACTAGGGTATCAGAAACAATGGGAATAGGTTGGGGGGGGGAAGTTTTAGAACAATAGCTATTTATCAACCAAAAAGACATTTTAAAAATATTTAAATTGGTGCATAAGAGGATCAGGCCACTTCTGTTTATTGTGATGATTATATGGGGGAAATGCATATATAAAATAGTTCATTGAGGAGGATTAATAAATTTGGTTATTAGTATTAAGAATAAAAAGTCAAATAAAATGCAAAGCAGTAGGGAAAAGGAAGAAAGTTCATATTTAGCAGAAAATTCCAGAGTAAATAAAGACAAAGCCCCTATGTATTATAGAGTTTAACTTACTCATAAGTGAAAACTAATCAATATTAATGTTTAAATGTGAATATTATCAAGAACTGTGAAGGATTTAAGGTTTTGCCCTACTTGAAAGCTAATAAGTTAAACTGCCATAGTTTCAGGGAGGCTGACAGAAGACATGAGATCGCTGGGTCAGAGAAAAAAACATTATTACTCATGGTCCAGCAAGCAACATGAACATCAGCATATCTGTGTCAGTTCCCCTTGCTCGAAATCACTCTAGGCAATGTTAATGGACCCAGATTAAAGCCTGCATGCATAACAAGTTTCATTACAAATGAATTCTGAATTTCGGCAAAAGTGCTTGCCCACACTTTCCTTAGAAGGCAGACATTATCTCTGTCTCCAAAACCTGTTCATTATACAAGTATCCTTAAAAAGATAGTCTGGAATAAAGGGAAATCAGTTCTCCTGTTCGCAAAATGTGTAGAAATAGAGAATCATGAAGAATTGACTTTCACTAACAAAACATTGTAAGTCAACTATCCTCTGGCATAAAATAAAAGTTAAAAAATTGACTTCCAAAAAAATTGGATATTTTCCTTAACTTATTTTGTCTGAACTATGTCAGATATGTTACAAAAGAGTTAACTGTTACTGCAGTGATTCAAGGAAAGTGTGAAATCAAGTATATTTTTAAAATAAAACCTTTAATTGACAAACATTTTACATTTACAGAAAGATTATAAAAGAGAGAGACTTGCCATACTTCTCATACCTCTTTAGCCCTATTATCACCGTTTAACATTATTATAATACATTTGTTACAATTAATGAACCAATATAGATACATTATTATAACAAAAACCCTTAATTCAGATTTCCTTGTTTTTTTGACCTACTTCCCTTTTCTATTCTAAGATCCCATTCAGGACACCACACTGTGCTCAACACATTATGTCTCCTTAGGCAACTCTTGCCTATGATAATTTCTCAGACTTTCCTTGTTTTTGATAACATTGACAGTTTTGAAGAGTATTGGTAAGGTAATTTTTTGAATGTCTTCATTGGGTTTTGTCTGATATTTTCCTCATACTTAGGCTAAGGTTACGTGTTCCTGGAAGGAAGCCACAAAGGCAAAGTATCATTTCCATCACTTCAATGCACTTACTATTATAGCACGGTACATACTATTGACTTGATATCACTAAGGATATTAATCTTGATTACCTGGCTGAGGTATTGTCAGGTTTCTGCATTGTAAAGTTACTGTCTTTTCTCCCTTTTCATACTGTTCTCTTTGGAAGGAAAGCACTATGCCTAGCCGACACTTAACAGAGTGGAGATTTATGCCCCATCTCCTTTGGAGCAGAGTAGGCACATAATTTATTTGGAATACTGCAAGTGAGTTTTGCCCATTCTCTCTCTTTTATTTATTCCATTACTTGTTTATGTAAGTGTAGACTCAGAGATATGTATTTTATACTTAGGGTTATAATCCAATACTATTTCATTTATTTTGTTCAAATTGCTTCAGTTTTGGCCATTGAGAGCTCTTTCAGTTGGCTCCTGTATCCCTTTGACATAGTCCCATTAGTGTGTGTGTGTGTGTGTGTGTGTGTGTGTGTGTGTGTATGTGTGTGTGTGTTTCTGACACTACAAACGCTCCAGGCTCATCTTGCATATTTCTTGCCCCATTTAGAATTTCTCTAAGGAGGCTTGGTTCTTTCAGTGGAGAATAGTAATAGAAAACAATATCTGGGCACTAGGTAGGCTCGTTATTAGAGGTGCTATTATTATCTAGAGCTGTTGCTTCTAGCCAGTCTCAGCTGACAATGCAAGGAGATATATGTGTATATATCAACTCATGTATATTAACTTATCAATAAATATTTCTATATGTAACCATCTGTATCTATATTAAGCAAAACATGAATCCGTACTGATGGGTATAATTCTAATCCATTAAACATGGATCATTCTAGCCCCCAGCATTTGCTTGTATGTAACCTCTCAATCCAACAGTGAATAATCTGACTCCCATCATTAACATAAATTCAATTATTGTTCAATTCTGATATTCATATATAGCAGTAACAGAGTAGTTAACACACACTCCTGTGGGAAACAACTTCATCAACTAAGACCACAGTGCTTAGTATAGTTGTTTTTGCCTTTAGTCTTATAGTTTCCACTGATTTGCAAATTAACTTTGGCCAGCCCTTTTTTCCTGAATCCCCTTTGGTGAAGTTTTTCACATATTTATAATACATTTAAATTGTTTCTCACACTCTCATTCATTCTTGGGAGCTCCCAACATCCTAAATGACATTTAAAAACTTGCATACATTAAGGTTCACTCTTGTGCTGGATGTTTCTAAGGTTTTCGACACATGCATGATGTCACGTATTCATCATTACCGTGTCGTAAAAAAGTAGTTTTGCCACCCTAAAAAATCATTTGTGCTTCACCTCATCGACACTTTGTCCTAGCAACCACTGATCTTTTTAGAATCTCTGTAGTTTTGCCTTTTGCAGGGTATCATACAATATGTACACTTTGTATACTGGCTTCTTCCACTTAGCAGTGTGTATTTAATATTCAGCCATTTTTTTTGTGGCTTGATACATCATTTCCTTTTACCATTAATAAATTGCCAAACTATCTTCCAACATGGATGTGCCATTTTTAACTTCCACTAGTAATGAATGAGAGTTCCTGTTGTTCTACATTTTCACCAGCAATTATTTTTATTTTTAGTATGTGATTTTTATAGAATTATTTTTTATCCTTGTAATGTTTTGGGGATGAGTAGATCAGTAGTGATGAATTCTCTTTCATTTCTGATTTTGGTAACTTGTGTCTTCTCTTTTTTTCTTAGCCTGTCTAGAGGTTTATTGATTTTATTCATTTTTTTTTTTAAAGAACCAGGTCTTGGTTTCACTGATTTTCTGTTATCTTTTTCTATATTCCACATTTCACTTCTGCTTTAATTTTTATTATTTATTTTCTTCACATTGCTTTAGGTTTGGATTAGCCTTCTTTCTCTAGTATCTTAGTGGGGAAGCTTAGGTTATAATTTTTAATCTTTTTTCTCTTCTAATGTATGCACTTAATAATATAAATTCCTCCTCAAAGCTTTGCTTTAGCTGCATGCACATAACTTGACATGTATTTTCATTTAGGTTGAAATATTTAATTTCTCTTGAGACTTGTTCTTTGAGCCATGTGTTATTTAGGAGTATGTAGATTACTTCAAATATTTGGGGATTTCTAAACTATCTTTCTGTTATTAATGTCTAGTTTAATTTCATTATGAATTGAAAACATATTTTGTATGATTTCTCTGCTTTTAAATTTGTTTAAGAGTATCTTATGCTGCAGAATATGGTCTATCTTGGTGAATGCTTCATTTGAGCTTGAGAAGAATGTGCATTCTTCTGTTCTATTGATAGAATGGAGTATTATATAAATAGCTCTTCCTTCATTTATGTATACCTGAGTTTTTGAACTATATCATTTTACTTCTGCCTGAAAAACTTCTTTTAACATTTTTGCAAGAACAATATGGTGGTGATGAATTCTTTCAGTTTTTGATTGTCAGAGAATGTCTTTATTTTTCTTTCACTTTTTAGAATATTTTTTTCTGGATATAGAATTTTACATTGTTTCTTTTTTCTTTTAATAATTAAAATATTTTAGTTTATTCTGTTTTTTCTTGTATGGTTATTGGCAAGATATTTACTGAAATTCTTATCCTTGCTCCTGTATAGAAAATGTGTATTTCTTTCCCTCTGGCTTCTTTCAAGATGTTTCCTTTGTCTTTGGTTTTCTGCAGTTTGAATATGATGTCTTGTGTAATAGTTTTGGTATTTATTCTGCTAGATTATCTCTAAGCTTCCTGGATTTGTGCCTGGATGTCTGACATTAATTTTGGAAAGTTTTCTGTTATTACTACTTCAAATATTTCTTTTGCTCCATTCTTATTTCTTCTGATTACATGTATGCTACACTTTTTGAAGTAGTTCTTTTGTTCTTGGATAGTCTATTCTGTTCATTCTTTTTTTTTTCTCATTACATCTCAGTTTCTGATGTTTCCATTGATTCATTTTCAAGGTCACTGACTTTATTTGTGCATAGTCTACAGATGAGCCCATCAAAGACATCCATCATGTTTGTTACAGTGTTTTTTTTTTTTGCAGTACGTGGGCCTCTCACTGTTGTGGCCTCTCCCGTTGCAGAGCACAGGATCCGGACGCGCAGGCTCAGTGGCCATGGCTCACGGGCCCAGCCGCTCCGCGGCATGTGGGATCTTCCCTGACTGGGGCATGAACCCGTGTCCCCTGCATCGGCAGGCGCACTCTCAACCACTGCACCACCAGGGAAGCCCTCAGTGTTTTGATTTTAAATATTTCCTTTTCTTAGAATTCCTAGCTCTCTGCTTTCATTACCAATCTGTTCTAATGTGTTGTCTACTTTTTTCCTTAGACACTTCAGTATATTAATCATAGTTATTTTAAACTGTGACAATTCTATCATCTGTGTCATATCTGGGTCTGGGTACAGTACTACTTTTTGTCTTTAGATTTTTTTTTTCTTATATTTTGCATGCCTTGAACTTTTTTCTTGGAAGCTGGAAATTTTGTATTGGGTATTTGAAGCTGGGTTAAATTGACTATTAGTGTGAGGATTTATTTCAATCAGGTTAAGTGTTGGGCTGCGTTTAATAATTACTGTTGCTGTAGGTGCCAAAGGCTTCAATTCATCTAGTGTCCTTTTTGTCTTCACGTCTTTTCTTCTCTAAGTACTCTTCTTCATAGACAGTTTGCATTTTGAAGTTCTTTCAGATGTAATCCACTGGTATCATACTGTCACCCTGTTTCGTGGTGGTTATATGTAGAAGAGGAGAAGTTTTGTACAATCTTTGGATTAAATCATAATTTAGTGGTCTTTTTGTCTCTGGGCTGTGATTGCATAAATGTTTCTTCGTTGTTATAGTCTTTTGCCTTCCATAGATTAGACAGAAAACAAAAGAGGGCTGGAGCAGAAGGAATGATGTTTCTCTAGTTTGGATAAGTCTCTGGCAAAGTCTTATATTCTAGGTTTAGGCATTTATTACTGATAATGTGCTGGCATATCTTGCAATGATTACTCTTCACCTCTCACTGCAGGAGCCACAAAGAGATTTATCTTGGATCTTCAGAGTGATACCCTTGCTCCTGAATAGTATGGTTCTTTAGCAGTAACCCCCTAAGACTACAGGTCCAAGGAGTTTATGACTCTCATGATAGTCTATACTCAATTTCTAGCAATTCATCAAAATTACCATTACCATTGCTCCTAGTAGCTTATGTTTCCAGTGGGTGGCTTTTGCTCTAGGCAAGCATATCTTGGTTATGATTCTGAATTGGCCTATTTCCAAATGGGGTGATGTTTTCCTCTACAACCTCAGTTTTCTTATGGGTGCTAAAAAAAATTGTATTTTCAATTAGTTCAGTTTTTTCTTGTTATAAAGACAGAGTGAAAGTTTTTAAGTTCTTTACATGTCAGAGTTAAAACAGGAAACAAAGTATTTTATTTTTCAAGCATAAATTCAAATGAAGCATTAGGCCACAGTTTGCAAATTGTGATAGTACACGATGTATTGATGGCTATGGGAAGTGAGAAGATGAGGATCATCATCATCTTGATTATCGTCATGATTCTTATCAAAACTTGGCAAAAGAAAGAACCATAATATGACTCTTCTCTAAATTTTCATGGAATGATGAGATGGGAAAAATAAGCTAGAATAGCTCTATTTGTGTCCTCTCATCTTTTCTTAAATAAGCCTTCACCTCCTGTGAGGAAAGACAACTGAAAAGAAATGTCAATCAAGAACTGCAAAAGCAGTTCCTCTAACCGAAGAAATTTTATAAAATAAAAAGCATTTTTATATTTTTTATGAATAATAAAAAACAATTCTCTTTCTTAAATGAACACTTCTGTAAAGAATAAAAGTGAGAAGGCCTAAGTGAGTCTTAAGAGAAGAAATTGAGAGCTTGGCATTCTGGTTTTAATCAATGAGTTGGGATAAGGTTTCCCAGTCCAGTCAGATACACTTTTCCCCAAAACTTGGCTCTCATTTTTTTATCTGCTCACCATGAGATCTTTATTTTTTATCATCTGAATCCTTTTGATTAACAATTTTCCCATTGCTACTATCTCTAGTCACCTTTTGTCAGCCCTTCTAATGTACATAATTCTTCTCCAGCTATCCCTAATGTTTATGTATCAAATTAAAGGCTGTCTAACTTTCTTCTTGAACTTTCTAAGGAATAACAACTCAGTATGTCACATGGCATTCTTTATAAACTAAAGGTGGAAGACACTATTGCACAATAATTCTTTGGGGTCTCAGCCCCAAAGATCTCCTATCTCTCATTATTGAATATCTAATGAAAAAGCTAGGCCAAAGTTCAACAATGCATAAAAGAACTATACACCATGACTAATGGGGCTTGTTCTAAGTATTCCAGGCTGGTTCAACATTTGACAATCAATAGATATAATCCAACACATCAACAAGCTAAAGAAAAAAAATCATATAATTATATCAATTGATATAGACAAAACATTCCACAATCCAACACACATTCATAATAAAAACTCTCAGCAAACTTGGAATAATAGGAACTTCCTTAACTTAATAAAGAATGTCTACAAAAACCCTGCAGCTAACAATATACTTAATGACGATGGACCATTACCTTAATGGTAGTGGGACACCTTCCCCTAAATTGGGAACAGGCATGGATGTCCTCTTTTACTACTCCTATTCAACGTTGTACTGGAAGTCCTAGCTAGTGAAATAAGCAAAGCAAAGAAAAGCAAAGCAAAGCAAAAAGAAAAGAAAAGAAAAGAAAATGTATATTGACTGGAAAAGAACAAATAAAATTTTCTTTATTCACAGATGAAATAATTGCCTATTAAACTTCTAGAAGAAAGTATTGGAAAACATCTAGGTGACCTTAGTTTTAGTAATGAAACTGCAAAATACAACACCCAAAGCATGATTTATGAAAGAACAAAATGATGTTGGACTTTATTAAAATTAAATCTTCTGCTTTGTGAAAGGCACTGTTAGAAAACAAAGACAGGCCACAGACTGGGAGAAAATATTTGCAAATCACATGTGTGATAGATGACTTGAATCCAAGATCTACAAAGAACATTTAAAACTTAACAGTAAGAAAAACAACCCATTTAAAAAATGGGCAAAAAATCTGGATAGACACTTTAACAAAGAAGATATGCAAATAGCAAATAAGCACATACAAAGCTACACAACATGCGTTTTCATTAGAGAATTGAAAATTAAACAAGTTACCACTGCACACCTATTGGAATGGTTAAGCTCCCCAAAACACTGACAGTATCAATTGCTGGTGAAGAGGCAAAACAATAGGTGGGGGATTGTTGGTGGGAATGCCAAATGGTACAGTCATGTTGGAAAAGAGTTTGACAGTTTCTTATAAAGCTAAATATAATTTTAACATAGGATACAGCAATCACACTGTTGAATATTTACCCAACTGATCTGAACATTTATGATGAATTTTCATAACTAATCAATATTACGCATGAAAAATTTCAAAAGTTCAAGAATCAAAAGGAATTTTTTTCCCTGTTCTTAATAATCAGAGGCATAAGGCATTTTTGTATACCTACAGTAGTGAAACTTCCTTAAGTATTCTTATAAAAAGAAGAAATTAGGAGCTGTTATGTAGAAATTTATCCAGATATAATTTTGGCTTATGAATAAGATCAAAATGTCAAATCTTATGTCTCTGAATAAGTCAATTGTAATATTTTCTTCTTGGTTTGAAGATATTTGCCATGTTGTTTTACATTTTGGTGACACTGACAACGAAATATATTAGATTTTTCTTCTGGAAAGAGTACTTCATATATATATTTGATATAGTCACCTTAGGTAGATATCAGTTGCAATCTTTCTATTAGGCTAAGCTTAATAATTGATATAAAATTGATGGATTCCCTGAGTCAGAGATAATTCACTGATGGTGCAGGACATTTTTCCAAAATTTACTTCAGAATAAAGAGATTTTTGGAGAAAATGTGCAAAAACTGCTATTATGTTATTTATTATTGCCATCTTTCATATAGAGATGTAAAATACATTTCAGAGTGTGAATATTTAAGGCCCTCAATAAATTTAATGAATAAATTGCTTTTCAAAATTATTGTGCTAACTTTTACTCCCACCAATTAATGAGGACTTAACCTATTAAGCCCTGTGAGCATTGGGTATTAAATATTTTGACAATTTATTTTCATTTACATTTAGATTTCTTCTAGTTTTTTCAAGTTAACCTTTAAAAATATATTATTTGTAATTTTGTGAATAGTTTTTAATGTCCTTTATTTATTTAGATCTTATTGCTTTTTCTTTTTAATTTATTTTAGTAATTTTGGTACTTTGGGACTTTGAAAAAATGTCCATTTTGTATAAGTTGTCAAATTTATTGAATGCAAGATGTTCAAAACATTCCCTTATTATCTTTCTAACGACAGTATGATCTACACTAATGCCCTTTCTTCTATATTTGATATTTGTAATTTGTGCCTTCTCTACTTTCTTATTAATTAGTCTAAATATAAGCTTAAAATTTGTTAATCTTTCCAAATAACCATCTTTGAGTTTAATTTGCCTCTATTGTATATAATTCTATCTTAGATATATTATACCTTTTAACTTACTTAAGGTTTAACTTTCTCTTGTTTCTCTATATTTTTAAGGTGGAAACTCAGATCATTGATCTTAGACCTATCTTCTTTGGAAATATAAGTACCTAAGGCTATAACTTTTCCTCTACACAATGCTTTACCTTCATTCTACAAATTTGGATGTGTCATGTTTTAATTTTCAATAATCCAAAATATTTTCTAATGGTCTTTTAAATTTCTTCTTGGTTCTACTGGTTATTTAAACTTTATTTGTTTGATTTCTAAGTATTTTGAGATTTTCACAAAAGTCTTTGTTATTGATTTTTAGTTTAATTCCATGGTGGTCAGATTACAATTCCATATGATTTCATTCTTATTAAATTTATTGAGGCTGGTTTCATGTTCCAGAATGTGATCTATGCTATTGAATGCTTTATTTGAGCTAAAAAGAATGTGTAGTCCATCATTTTCAGCAAGTTGACCTCTATTTAATGTTTAGGAAAGTGGGGTAATAATGTTTTTCCAGTTTTCCCTATCCTTAGTATTTTCTGTCTACCTTTCCTAGCAATTATTGAGAGAGGTGTTGAAAACTCTAATTATAATTTGTCTATTTACTATTTGCTTCCAATATTTTGAAACTCTGTAATTAGATGCATACACATTTAGGATTATTACATCAGTTTGTTAAATAGATCCTTTATCATTTTGAAATAACTGTCTTTATGCTTAGTAATATTTCTTGTTCTGAAGGCTACTTTACCTGATATTAATAAAGCTACTTAATCTTATGATTTTTGTTTACGTTGGATACTTTATTTTTAACCTATCCGTGTCTTTGTATCTAAAGTAAATTTTTTATGTCCCGTATACTGTGGGGTCTTGCTTTTTTATCTAGTCTGACAATAGCTGCTATTTAACTTTTTGGTTTAGACTATTTGAATTAATGAAATCATTAATGTGGTTTTATTTTTCAAATCTATCTTCATGCTACTTGCTCTTTCTAAAAAATTGTCTTATAATGTGATTTTTTTACATAACACAAAATTATTTTAAAGTGAACAATTCAGAGGAAATTAGTAATTTACAATGTTATAAACCACTACCTTTATCTAGTTCCAAAACATTTTAATCACCTCAAAAGGAAATCACATACCCATTAAGCAATTGCTCCCCATCCTGACACCCTACTCCTCAGCCCTGGTTCACCACAAATCTGTGTTATGTTTCTATGGATTTACCTATTCTGAATAGTTCAAACGAATGGAACTATACACTATGTGCCTTTTGTGTCTGGCTCCTTTGACATGGCATAATGTTTTTTATATCATCTACTTTGTAGCATAGATCTATAATTCGTTCCTTTTTATATTGTAATAATATTACCAACCCATTGTATGCATATACTACAATTCATTCATTCATTGCCATTGAGCTGTTTACACCTTATGGCTATCATGAATAGTGCTGCTACAAATATACATGTACACGTACTTATTTTAGTACCTACTTTCCATTCTTTGAGGTATGTGTATACCTATGAGTAGAACTGCTGTAGGCTCACATGGTAATTCTATGCTTAACTTTTTGAGGGAACACCAGTTTTTCACTGTGATCAAACCGTTTTACCTTCCTGTCAGCAATATACAAAAGTTTCAATTTCTCCACATCCTTTCCAACACTTGTTCCCTAACCCCCTTTTAAAAAATAACTATCCTAGTAGGTATAAAGTAGTATCCCTTTGAGGTTTTATTTGAATTCCCCTAATGACTAAGGATGTTTAGCATCTTTTCATGTGCTTTTTGGCCTTTAGTGTATCTTCTTTGGAGAACTGTTTATTCAACCCTGCCCATTTTTTAAATTAGGTTGTCTTTGTATTGAATTGTTAGTATTCTTTGTATATTCTGGATACGAGACTCTTATCAAATACAAAATTTGCAAACATTTTTTGCCATTATATATGTTGTTTATTCACCTTCTTGACAATGGTCTTTAATGTACAAAAAGTTTTTAATTTTGATGAAATCCAACTTATCTATTTTTCCTTTTGTTGTTCATGTTTTTGATTTCATATCTAAGAATTATTCTTTGCCAGATTCAAGGTTATTGAGATTTACCCCTGTTTTCATTTAAGAGTTTTATGGTTTTAGCTCTTATATTTAGTTTGTTGAAGCATTTTGAGTTAATTTTTGTATATGGTGAGAGTTAGGGGTCCAATTTTATTTATTTTTGCATGTGGATTTGCAGCTATCTACATATTATTTGTTGAAGAGACTTTTCTTTTCCCCATTCAATTTTCTTGACACCCTTGTTGACTCTCAGTTGACCATATATGTATGGTTTTATTTCTGGAATCTTATGTCTATTTCACTGATCTACATGTTCATCTACATTGCTTTGGTTACTGTAGTTTGGTAGTAAGTTTTGAAAGTGAGAGTGTGACTCCTCCAGTTTTATTCTTTTTCTAAATTTTTAGCTGTTTGGGAACACTTGAAATCCCGTATGAATTTGAGGATCAACTTTTCCATTTCTACAAAAAAGCAGCATTAGAATTTTGATAGGGATTGCATTGCACCTATAGATCACTTTGGGTTGTATTGTCATCTTGACAATATTAAATTTTTTAATCCATGAACATGGGATGTCTTTCCCTTTATTTAGGTTTGTGAAATAAATTTTGTTTTGATTTGCCCCATGTGTTGCTTATTCTTCTTTTCCTCTAATTAAACTTCTTCTGAATTTATTAAATTTTTGTTTAGTGGTTTTATTTAAGGACTGCTTTTGGATTATTAGCTATATTCCTGTTTTTTTTTGTGTGTGTGTGTGTGGTTACTCAATGGATTGCAACAGACATCTTTAATTTATCACAACTCAGTTTCAAATAATACTACATGATGTCAGGCTTAATGTAGGATTACAGTTCACTCTTGAACTATGTGGAGGTTAGGGTGCCAACCCCTCACAGTTGAAAATCTGAGTATAGCTTTACACTCTGCCCTCCATATTTGTGGTTCCAGATCCAACCAAACACCAACTGTGTATTATTGTAGTATATATTTATTGAAAAAAATCCTCCTATAGATGAACCCATGCAGTTCTAACCAGTGCTGTTCAAGGGTCAACTGTTTTACAACAGTATCTTTCCATCTCCCTTCCATTCTTTATCCTTATCCCCTTCCATTACATTTACAACTTTTGACATTCATCAATATTTGGGTAGATTGTAGTTTCTATCTAGTGTCATTTTCCTCTCAACCTGAAGTACTTCCTTTAACATTTCTTATAGTCTACACCTACTGGCAACAGATTTTGTCATCTTTATTCATAGTTCTTTATTTCATAATAGTTTTTGATAGATGATTTGCTAATTATAGAATTCTAAATTACCAGATTTTTTTTCAGCTCTTTAGAGATGATGTTTCATTGGTTTTTGTTTGCAGTTTCTGAAAATAACTCTGTGAACTTCTGATCTTATTTCCTGTGTATATGCCTTCTTTTTCTGGGTGTTTTAAAGATGTTTTTTCACTTGCTTTCAACAAGTGGTTTTCATTGTGTTTATTCCATTTTAGATTACTTGACATCTTGGATCTGTGTATTTATAATTATGAAATTTATATAACTCAATCTCTTTCTGGAACTCTAATTACATGTATATTAGACTACTCTTTTATCTCTATGCTACATTTTTTATAGTTTTTATTGCTGTGCTTTCAAGTTCACTTATTTTTCTTTTAATGTATTTCATCTGATGTTGATTCAAAATGTGAAATTTTTACTTCCAGAATATTTTATTTCCAGATATTTTTATCTCCAGAATTCCCTTTGATTATCTTTTATACCTTATATCCCTCTCTTCATTATGTCCATGTTTGTCTTTAAATCTTGGAACATATTTATAATATTTATAACAGCTGTTTAATAGTTTCTGTGTCCTAAGTCTATCATCTGTTATTTTTCTGTTTGTTTCTAATGACTGCTTATTCTGGATATGTTTTACATTTTTCTGCCTCATTACGTTCAGTAAATTTTGAATGGATGCTGGATATTGTAAATTTTATAATGTAGAGTACTGGATTATGTTATATTTCTTTAAAGAACATACTTTATTCTTACAGGTAGTTAAACTCCTTGCATAACAAAGTGAGTTTCTTCCGGCTTATTCTGAACTTTTATAAGGTGAGTCTAAATAGCCTAGAGTCTACAACTAGTTTCACTTGACTTCTAAAGCTTGACCTTTCTTAATCTCTACTGAAAGCCATATATATATATATATATATATATATATATATATATATATATATATATATATAAATTTCTCTCCACTTTCATTAGTAGGAAAACTGGAATTACTCTCAGATCTCTCTGAGGTCTGAAATTACTAAGCTTATAGATTCTTACTAATTGTTCTTTCCCTATAGTTGGTCGTTGCCTGTCTCATGAAATTTCACTTTATGGATGACAGATGGGGTTCACACAGAAATACAGTAAAGTTCTTTCTCTGTTTTGTTCCCTACTCTCTGTCACTCTGCCCTATAAATTCTAGAAACCTCTGCCTCCCAAAATAGTAAGCTTTGCTTCCTTAACTCAGTGAAACTTCAAATCCTGTTTTGTTCAACCCTCTCTGCCCCTGCTTGGGAAATTGCCTCTAGTCAGAATATGAGCATTAAAGTAAGGTCTGCCTCAATTTTTTTCCTTCCTAGTTAGCCAAGGGAGAGCAAATTACAAAAAAAGTATACTTCATGAGTGGAAACAGATATTTTTACCAAAATTTACAAATTATTTTTTTCTTTTTAGTTGCTAAAAGGTAGACTTTATAAAGAAATGTTTCCTAATTTTTTTTTTTTTTTTTTTGCGTTATGTGGGCCTCTCACTGTCGTGGCCTCTCTCGTTGCGGAGCACAGGCTCCAGACGTGCTGGCTCAGCGGCCGTGGCTTATGGGGCTAGCCACTCCGTGGCATGTGGGATCTTCCCGGACCGGGGCACGAACCCGTGTCCCCTGCATCGGCAGGCGGACTCTCAACCACTGCGCCACCAGGGAAGCCCTGTTTCCTAATTTTTTTCAGGGGTTTCATTGTTTAGAATTAACAAGAAATTTTCTTTATAGACCAGATGAAATCAATTTTGAATCATATTCTTAACAGTCTGATAAAATCTCAATTCTGTAATTTTAACTTATCATAATTTCATTAGCTATACCAACAATAATGTTTCTTTTAAAGGCCTTAAATGTCTTTCATAGATTATACCAGTTATCAGATTTGGGAGGTGAAAAACTTATAAGTTAAAGCAAATTATTTCCGTTATAAGTGCAGATACAAATTAGCCAAGGAGTAGATTTCAAATCTCTCAAGAAAGCCTCATGATTCATTCACCTGTCATTCCAGCATATATTTATGTTGTATGAGGCATCAAAAATTTTCATGAATAATCTCTATTTTCATTTCTTAGATCAAGGTTTACTTCCTCTGTGCTGCTACATTTTTGTTTTTATCGGTCTCCAAAAAATTGGTTTGATTTGTTACTTTTGTCTACTCTGCAAATCTCTGAGTGCTGTATGACTCTTCCCAGCAAGAACACTTTCAAATGGCCCACAGTTCCCCCACCTCTCTCTTCCCGAAGGCAAACACAGATACACTTGTTGCTTTGCTAAGGAACTATACAGGACATTTATTTTCAATGGAGTTGTTATAAAGCTTAATAATTTTATAGATTAATTGAAGAAAGTCATATTTCCTTTCTTCTTGATTCCCTCAATTATGGAAGCAAAGTTTGAGAGACTCAAAGGAATGTTTTTACTTTTAAAAAATTTTCCCATAAGAGCCACTCTATGACTTCTGTTTACAGTTCATTGTACATGTCTAACTATAAGACAATGTATAGCTGTAAGGGAGTCTGACAAAGTATTTTTACTTTCCAGCTTCCATAATAGAGTTCATCTTTCTAAACTACTAGTTAATAAAATCTACAGTAAATTATTGTCTTACTTTCTGGTTGAATAGTTACTGCCTATCTTCTTCAAATTTTAAAAACCTGAAGTAGATTTGGTACAACATTGCTCTTTAAACTTACTTACCATTTTAACCTTAACTGAAGTTAATGAATTTGGAAGGAAGAGGATTATTTCTAAATTTGTTCAACATGGAGAACTGTAAAAGTAATTGATGGTTCATCATTTTAATTTTATCACTGAAAGACTCTGTTTCAGAGCCCAACTCTAAGACCATACCATCTCAGATTTGAATCCAGGTTGTGTATTTTAGGCAAGTGACTAAATTTCACAAAGTCTCAGGTTTTTTCTTTAAAATGCAGATAAATATGTCTAGATCATAAGGCTGTGGGAATTTAAAGAAGCAATATGTGTTTATGCTTAGTTCAGTGCCTAGAAGAAATTAGATCTTAATATATGATAGCTATTGTTACTTTTAGTGTTAACTATTATTTAGCAACTCAGATTGTGGCATAGTGTTAGTTCAAATTACTTTCTTAATTTGTATTAGCTATCAAAGTATAGTTGAACAAAATTATATTAATTCAAAAAACCCTGTCATTGAACATATGTAGAGAAAGTTGCATTTGTTTAGCACAACATGAAATGAATATTTATTAACATCCAATTAATCACATTGTAAATGACATTATCAGAATAATATATATAAATCAGTGGGTACAAAAATACCTATAGGATTTGGGTCATACATATAATTTCCTAATCTGACTCAGTTTGTGTATACTTGATGCCATAAACTTGCTGAGAATTTGGTTCTCATGAACTGGAAGACAAAACTTAGAATCAGGCCATGTAAGTGGCCTGGTACAAAATCCTATTATCAACCCATTATTTAAAAATTCAGAGATAGATGTGTTAACATTTAGAAAGAGGTTTGAACCTTCCTTATCTCAAGGTTTCATGTTTTTATGTTGTATATTAGTTTCCTAGGGCTGCCATAACAAAGTATTACAGATTGAATGGCTTAAACACAGAAATTTATTTTTTCACAATCCTTGAAGCTAGATGTCCAAGATCAAAGTGTTAGCAAAGTTGGTTTCTTTTCCTCAGCTTATAGAAGGTCATTTCCTCTCTGTGTCTTCATATGGTCTTCCTTGTGTACATTTCTTCATCCTAATCTCTTCTTATTATAAGGACATCAGTCATATTGGATTAGGGCTCAACCTAATGATCTCATTTTATTACCTCCTTAAAGATCCTATCTCCAAACACAGTCATATTCTAAGATATTAGGGCTTAGGACTTCAACATATGCATTTGGGGGTGACACAATTCAGCCTATAAAATGTGGGTATTAGATTGTGAAATAGTGGATATAGAAAGGAGCATTCTTAATTTTGTTTATTCAAATCTTTGATCTATAAAGTAATTTTTAAGTCATATTCTAATTCTAATGGCTTTCTTATTGTGAAAAAATAGGGCAGTGGTGCTGTAATAATTGATGGATTTCCTTTGAAACTATCTAATAGCTTATTTTTAAAATCATATGAAGTGTTTAATTTTTAAATTAATGCTTTGATGCATTGAGAATATCCATTTTCTCTGCATGGTCACAAAATGGATTACAAAACCAAAAATATGGCTTAGGCAGTTAGAAACACCTGTTTGAAATTTATGCAAAACTAGGAACATTTGAATACCTTGGCAATGTATTTGTAGAACTTAATAGAGACTATCATTTATTCTCTTGGAAATTAAAGATTAATTAAAACTAAATCCCTATTCATAAGTTTTCTGCTGTTATGTATTTTGCTAACTATTTTTACTCTTTTTATTGCATATATGAGAATGTGTTATTGGTGAATTCTTATTTATCATAATTATTATCATCTGAGACCTAGTGGAATTATTTTTTAGCAGATGCTAGTATTTATAATTATTGATTGTGTGCAACTTTGTGTATACATAGCATAAGAGGAAATTATTGAAAGCACAATATTTATTTTCCTTGTCTAATGTGCCATAGTGCTTCAACAATTGTAATGCTGAAAAAAAAATAATGTTTGATAAGGCACAAGGAACTGTTCCCAGAGGCTCACACAGAATGGCACATGGTAACTTCCAGGAAAACATTTTAATAGTAGTGAGATTTTCTTTAATGTCTGCACAGTTGTAATACAAATTAGGTAAAAATAACAAAATGTATAGATGTATTCTAGAGTCATTGTATTTATTTTGCCTAGTATGTATTTTTCCTGAAAGTCACTTCCTTCTACTAGATATTTATTATGCACAATTATGTATATATATATATATATATATATATATATATATATATATATATATGGTGTGTGTGTGTGTGTGTGTGTGTGTGTGTGTGTGTATTTATTACATAAGTATGTTTGGCTTTATAAGTTTTCACATTAGCTGGTTATGTAACACAGCATGCAATTTTGTCCTTTGTTAAACATTTCCAGTGGTTTATATTGTTTTCAATAGATGAATTAGAAAATCTCAGAAAACTGGTGACTGAAATTGCAATGGGAATGGTACAATCCATTCTGAAACCTGCCTTTTGGTGTTTACCTCAAAACATGCTTCTGTGTGTTTGCTTGATTTACATTTAGCAATATCTACGTGCAAATAGTAATCATACACCAAAGTAAACAGGACTATATGCAATTGCTTCCTCCGTTTCTTCAATTGCAGTTGCAATCCCATAGATTTCCATCTCGACAGTTAGCATAATTAGAAAATTCTCTTTGTCTTATTAAATGTGACTCTTCTCAATAGAATTCACTTCATTGCCAGCAAAGAACAGAAAATATACTTCAAATCTAAAATAGGAAATCGAGGGGGGCTGTTTTATTTTTATCTGTCTTTGTGCCAGTGACATTATTATCAAAGGATATTGTAATGCTGAAAATGTACTTTGGGGATTTAAATCACGCGTTAGCCTGGAAAGCAAAAAGTGCTGTAGGGCCCATGCAATATATTTTCTCATTAATCTGATTGAAAGATTATCCTTCCTATAGCTATGAAAAGTCTAATACTCATATATCCATCTTCTATGCTAGTAAAATTCAGCTTTATGCAAAGTCATTGTCTCTTGTGTCGAGAGTCCAAGACTTTTCTTCTCTTGGCATAAGTCCATCTGTATTAAAATAAAGTCAAAGCAGGCCACCATTTCATGCACACATTTTTATTATTTCATAAGCTGCTGTGGAAAATGGAAGTATCAGCAAGCTATGCAGTTTCCTGGTAATGTAATGCTGTCATTACCTCAGTGGTCATGTGAGAAAGTTTAGCTGTACTGTCTTTGACAAATGTTCAGTGAGTCAAAACAGTGCATTTAAATGAAATGCAGATATGAATGAGCCATTATTGCAATCACAACTCCAGCTTAAAAATTATCTTCTGTGAATATATACACTTTCTCTGTAATCTGACATTTGTGGTACAGAACTAGCTGTGCATTTACTCTCCCACCATTCACCCCGCCTCTTTTCTGTACGTCCTCCCCCAGACTCAGAATGAAGGAAGGTATTAAGATCAGAGGCTGTATGCAGTAATTGAAGACACTCCTGATGATTCCATGCAATCAGAGTGACACGTTATCTGTGAAGAAAATTAAGTAAAGAAACAAAGCAGATTTATAGGTTGCTTTGCTATGGTCAGTGCCTCTACAAAGATTAGCAAATGTACACATATAAGCACCATCAAAAAAAAAAAAGAAAAAAGGAAAAACAAAACAAAACAGAACCAACAACCACTTATATGTTTTTCCACATAAGAGGCTCACAAAATTTTGTATAACCTTAGTCGTTACTCCCAGCGCTTAGCGATTTTAAGTTTTAATGAAACTACAGAAAATGTCTTAAACTGAATGATTTCTATTCAGAGCACTCAGAGTGCCGATACCATGAACAGTATAGATGGCTCCAGCCATAACTGTCACACAGATAATATTCTTTTATGCCTCAAGACACTAAGATGGTGCTGTAGATAACCAAAAGAAATAAGCTGCCACCATCACTAATCTGCAGCTTTGAAACCGTATAGCTTTTGCATGGTTAAGAGAAGGTACAATCACCTACCAGTGTAATAGAGAAGACATTTTAAAAGTGAACAGGACCTGGAAGAATTAAGGCTTTCATATTTATTTGTAATCCATATGCACCATGGATCAAATCATCCATATCCGATTTTATGTGTTTATGTATGACAATTGGAAATGCAAAATGAGCTGGGGACTTTCCATTCCCCCAGGACATTTTTGCTAATGTCGTGAAATGAAAATCTAAGGAGTATTTGGCCTTAGTGTTTCCTTCAGAGGTTAACTTTGGAAATCTTAAGTGTGTTCTTATGGCTGGATTTGTAATGTATGTAGCAGATTAGAATGTATTATGATATTCAGATGCACCACCCAAACAGTATAAAAAAATTGCTGTCTGTATTTTTCTCACCCAGCAAATATTGCTTGAGGGCTTTTCACATGGATAAAATTGAATTTTACATTCCAATTGCATAATGTGACTTATCAGCTACTTTCTGTATGTGTGAGCCTGGGGTTTGGTGAACACAAATCATAACCAAAGTTGGATGAACATCTTCCATAAAGCTAAGATACTAGATCCATAAAAAAAGAACATAATTAGGTTTATGTCTGGAGCTACATTTTGGGGTGAAATACATCATTTCATATCACAGTGGAATGCATCTTTACTGGCGAGGAAAAATACTATTCCTTGCTACTTGCCCATAAGAAAAAAATAAATATAAGATCAAAATGAATTTTGAAATACCAAAGGTATTTATTTTTATTTAATTTCAACGGTTGTTTTTTATATTCAGTTTGGAAATCTCAAATCAGAAATCCTTTCATTTGAGAGTACAGGCTGACATTCAAGACTCTAGGAAACAGAGAAAACATAATGATAAACCAAATATCATGAGAATTGGACCCTACGATAAAACCATTTTCTCATTATTTGTTCTAAGAATGTGATAGCTTTCCAGGGAAAAGAAAAAATCTACTTGAAAATGTAGAGCAAGATATACAATTTTTTTAATCGAACACAAGAACTATCAATACTAATCTGCTAATTTGTGCCCCAAAATGTAATCATATTGTTGGGACAAAAACACAATACATTCAGGAAGCTATTAAATGCACAGCAGTATTTGAAATCGAACCACAGTGACTTGTTGTTATGGCAGGCTGACATTATTGGTTCTTGTATATAGTTACATAATGATCTCTGAAGCCAGCTTTAAAAACTGTTCTATAAAACCAGTTAACAGATGTCAAAATCTGACTAAGAGTCAACTTTCTAAGACACTTACTTTACAGCTACATTTAAGAACCTTTTGTCTACGTTAAAAAATAAAAATCCAAAACCAACGTATTATACTATTTTCTCTCTCCAAAGGATCTCTGTTGCACAGTAAACTCTATTGCCTTTTATTCCAAATTTATTAGGGATGTCATCATCCAGTGGTCATTAACAAAAAATATGCACCACTGAAATTATGTCGATGTGAAATAAAAGATTATGATTTTTTTATGTCTGCTTTACTAACACAGCATACAGTTTTTACTCTGTATAAAGATTATCTTTCTATAGAAAGTTTGCATCATTTCAAACATACAAAAGACAGTATAATCAGAAATCATTTTATCTATAACATTATCATACTATTATGGTCATATCTTGTAACATAATAGGATTTGCTGTGAATGTCATCTTGTAATATGAAAAAATAAAAGAGTGATGGTGCTATAGCAGCCAGTAGTATTGTGGACAAATATTTTGGATCATTATTTTCTAACTCAAAGTAAATGATTTGTCCTCACAATAGTTATAAAATAAAAATGAAAATACACTTAAAATAATTAAACATTCTCTTCCCTTTTCTAGTGTCTATATAAAACAACTCAAAAATTAGTATACACAAAAAAGAAAAAAAAACATTTTCAATGCTTTTGCATATTTCTCAAATAAAGAAGGTGGAATCTAGAAAATAGAATTGTTACAGTAAAACTGCTTTCTGTTCTGTGAAAGCCCTTGCTTTTGTAATTGTAAATGAAGCTGTTTCATCTGGTTTATATGCTGCTGTTCCCACTATTGCAGCTCAGGGCAATACAAATGATTAGTTGCCTGATTCCAGATTCATACAGGCTCAACTATAACAACTAGACTCCGTCATTTAAATGACTGAACTGATGTGAGAACATAAACCATTCCAGACCATTTATACAAATGGAACCGGCCAGGCATTTTATCAAATCTCCTATTACAAGAAAAAACCCTGTATCACCTCCATGCAATTCTTTTGTTTGTTTGTTTTTTACTCACAAAATATTGGGGTGTGCTTTATGCTAATTTTTAATTTTAAAAAGTTTTGCTATAAATACCACCACCAAAATGACATTTTCAGGTCACAGCTGCAAATGGTCAAAGCCTCATGTTTCACTCAGTTACATTTCAGTGAAGAGGTCTCTATAAAAAATATTTCCTTCAAATGAAAGCATCTTTTTCTGCAAATTAAGTTTCTGAGAAGTTTCCCTGGAATACAAAAGTGTGGATTTCAACTGAGCTCAAAAGATACAATTTACATATAAAAATCAATCATTCTATTTTGGGTTGAACATCAAAATTACGTGCCTAAGCTTTCATATTGGTAATTTCATATTCCTAAAGAGTTTGAAATGTCAGTGAATACTCTCCAAATCCTCATTTCTACCTTTCACCAGAAGTTCTAGAATGTCAGTTTGAAAAATTGCACGAACTGTATGAAGTTTTACAAAAAATTTCAACACATAATTTAAACAGCCTCCTAAATTAGCACAATTGAAATTTAGATTTTAATACCATGGTTTATGAGCTTGAGCTTCTGCCTCCCTGAAGTTAATGGAATAGTAACTGGCAATAATATATGTGAAAAAGATTAGAAAGAAATAACTGAATTTTTTAAGCCACCCAGGCAGATTAGTCCCTTTACTTACAATAATAATGAACACTATGAACAACATGAATGACAATGAACGGCAGAACAACAAGAACAAAATGGAGAGCACGACTTTTATGAAGGTTTATAAGAAAAATTAAGAACCAGGCAGAATTTTATTAACTGAGACGAAAAATTAGTTCAATTTTTTTAAGACTATTTTTTAGAGCAGCTTTAGTTCCCAGCAAAACTGAAGGGAAGGTAGAGAGAATTCCCCTATACCCCAGAGATAATTAGAGCAGGCAGTGACTTTATCTATGTGATGGTAGTAGCTTGGAATGGAAAATAACTGGTAAGAACAGACTATTTAGAGGGTGAAATACGTGGATAGATGGAAATATAAGTCTAAGTTTCCCAACCAACCAATGGTGATAAGGGGATCTCATATAGAACAAACACTATATGCAATGTCATGAGGAATATATAAGCAGTTTGATACTACGGGAACATCAAGAATAGGGAGGAACACATTAAATGAAACTAGGAGGTGAACAAAGATCAGGTTATAAAAGGATCTTAGACCATAGTAAAGATCTTTAATTTTATTATTTAGGCCACTTGGGACAGGGGATTGTCAACAAAGATCTTTAGTATGGGAAACGGATGATAGATTTGAGACTATTTGCGCTAGTTTCAAGTAAGGAATCCATATGAAGGGATTGTGTATGTTGAGGAGAGGGTTCCTGGGGGTTCAGGCTAGAGTAAGGGAAACCAGAAAGCTACTCCTTTAAGCCCTTGTGGGCACACCGTCTGCAGTCACATACCCCTTAGTGCATCCATACCACCACCTACTAACCACTACCACAGAAATCATTGTATTTGAGGTAACCATGTACCTGTCTATGCCATAACTCACCATCCGTCCCAGCCTCCAACCACCTTCAAGATGATAAACTCATTGAATGTAAACTTTTTCGTCTCCCTCCCCCATACAAACCGTAGTGTGGTACATATTAAGGCTCAATAAGTGTTTAAATGCATCAATAAGAATTTTATGGAAAATTAAAAACATCACTGTGTAACATTAGGCCTGTGTTGTTTCTAGCTATTTCTACAATCTGAAATCAGCCACACATTTATTACTATTTTAGATACCTACTAAACTTGTAAAAATTGCATGAGAATGGAATTTTTAAATTTAATTCCAAAGTTATATCTCATACATAAGTTTACAAACTTTATCTTTCATATAATGAATATCTAAAAGTTAACTTATAAAGGAAGGCAACTAAAGTTGATTCAGTACTCTCTGAGTCTCAAAACACTGTTATATGGGGGTTATTACTAGGGGTCATAACTGGAGGTCTAGGGATACCTGAATCACATCTCTTTCCTTTCTATTGGAAGTATGAAATTAAAATAAATTTCTTTTTTCAAAAATAGAAAACAGAATAGAGAAATGACTTTAGTAAGAGTTACACAAGTTTCTGAGAATGTAAGCAAAAGTTGAATAAAAGCCAAGCTGATGCTTATGGCCTAGGCTCAAACCCTACATGGAGCTTCAAACCTCTATCTAAAAATAAACCTTGGATCCACACAGTTAGGTAAGCTGGCAAGGAGAGGGAGATAAACAGACCCCAGGAGAGTCCCTGGGTCCATTTAAACACCAATTATAAGGAAGCAGGAGAGAAAGGTTCCTTTGGAGCCCTGTTCTATCTAGTTGATTCCACTACTGCATTTGGAGTAGAAGAGGAACATCCAGGGGTCTGAGGTAGGAATATGTAAAAGGGAGTGGGAGTTTTTCTTTTAACACAGTGTCTCTAGCAAGAGATAACTTTGGCTCATCAGTGCTTGACAATCTTGCCAAAATAAGCCATAGAGATCCTTTCTTTACAGAGTAGATGATATTACTATTATTTTATGGATGAATAAGATGAAATTTAGAGAAGTTATATGGTTTGCCAAAAGGTACAGAGGTAGAGAGGCTGAAATTTTTACCACATTTGCCAGGCTTTAAATCTGTGCTCTAACTGAAACCATATGGGAGAGCCTTAGTTGATGCCATTTGGTGCACAAGATCCACCTAGTAAACTCTGTCGAAACACTTAACTCCTCAGAATTGTCAGCTGATAAAACGGCTGCTGCTTAAACCATTAAGTTTTGGGGAAGTCTGATATGCAGCAATAGATAGCTGAAATACATGCATTTTCTGAGAGTATCTTTATTTAGTACTGTATACTTTAATAAAACATGTATGTCCTTACTGATTAAGGGGTTAGAGGGAAGGGAGCCCCACTTAGCTTAATGTTGAAATTCATTCTAGAACCACAGTTGATCTGAGATTACTAGTAGAGGTCTGGAGAGCTTCCCAGATAGTCAAAGCTTAAATAAACAAAGTATTGTGACTTTTTTTTTAATGAATCAAGATCATATTACATACCTTCACCAGAGAAGTAACCCTTGGCAAACACTGAAGAATAGTCTATTGACCCAACTTTCAACAAATATATAAACTAACAATCCTGTATCATTTAATTAAAAAAGTCAGTATTTCCAAGTTAGAGCCCTGTCAAAAGCAGAAAAAATCATGTTCCTGTACATTATGATTCTCAAAATGTAAACAAAAGTATGATACTTTTTTTTCATACTCTGTCTATGCATCTCACTTCTTTTACTCAGGTACTTTTAAGCAATTTCTCTGAACTCAAACATTTAGCTGCTAAGTGGATTTGGCTCTTTTCAAAATGTTTTTACATAAATGACAATAGTAGCAAACAAAAATGTTGTAGTTTGCCTGGGCGATTATTATTATCAGCAGCAGGTTCTTGTGAAACATAAGATTTTTAGCCTAATTATTGAGGAAAGCTGTATGGAATCGACCTTTCAAGCATATAAATGATTGAAATAAAGATTTAAATGTAATCAAACGTTTACATGTTATGTTGGTCAATGGAAGTTATATTTGTGATTGTGAATTATGCTGAAAGTTAACATTATTAAAAGGAAACAAGAAACATGATGATTAATAATTCATTAGCATTCTTTCACCTTCCTTTAAAATAAGCTATTACCTGAATTGTGGGAAAGCAGATAATAGACTATAATTTATCATTTTTCAGGGACTAGAAATCGTCCTATATTTTAAATCTTTGTTTTAATTATCTAGCCTGATATTTTGATAACCAATATTATAACACCAGGAGTCTCAGAAGATACTGTAGGAGAGATATTTTGACATATTTAGTCTACATTTCTTGATTTCATAGTGAGATTGTAATGAGGAATTCCCATTTACTCTTGAGCTCAGCATTTAGATAATTGAATAATAAACCACAATCAATGAGAACCTTTAAAGATTGTCACTCTTATGTTAAGATTGAACTTAAAAAAAATAGCTTCTTAGCTTGCAAACATTTTTGGCTGAACCCCATTTGGTATTCAGAATGTAAATGAGATTTGTTATCAGGCAGGAAACCTGAAACTGATTTAACCTAGATATTAATCTTCATATTAAGGACATATTTACATTTCTTGCATAGCACAGTAGGTTAGCACTAAGGAGGATCTGCATTTAATTTTTTTAAAATGGCTTAGCTCAATTGATGTACAGTGCATATTTCTCATTTTAACTATTTTGTTTATTTCATAGATTCTTTTATTTTCCCATGGTCATGTTAAGCCTTGCTGGATTGAAAATATGCCGCAAATAGAAGCCAAACCACAGTAAAATGACTCTGCCTAACCCTAAGAGTTCCAGTCATTTCCTTTTATATTTTATAATAAGATATGACAACTCAATTTAAAGAAAATACACAATAGTTGCTGACTACAGTGAAAAGTTTATATTGAAATAATGTGTTGCTGTGGGGAGGTGGATAATTGAGCATTCAGTAGGTATTTTCTGGCAGGGCTCCTGAAATAAGCAAAAGTAATATCTGTTAACAGAGGATAAATGCAGATAAAGTTACTCTAGTCAGTAATTAGGATTTTACAGATCCCTGTTTAAATGCTGATGCAAGAGAAAATGAAGAAGGCTGCACTTAGTCATTAAAGTTGAGCTGATCCAAACTCTCTCAGTAAGACCTGACCTTTGATTGAGCCCCGTTCCTACTAATATGTGACTCCGCCAGTTTTCTTCTGCATGTAATGAAGAATGAGCACACTTGAGAAGTACAAACAAAATCTAACTGAAACTGTTAATTTTAAGATGTGACTGGGTGGGGTAGGGGGGAAGGGTTGGGATTTGAAACCGGAAAGCTCTAGTAAGTTTCCCTAGCTTTCAAACAGAACCTTTGGCTATTTTGTCTTCTTCAGCCATCTTATTTAATTCCAGGAAATAGACTTGTAACTCTTTGACATCATGAAGGAAGAGGTGAGGTGACCAGGTATCAACTTTTTCAAGGGGATAGTTCTTAGAAAATTCCAATTGACTACTCTCTCCTTTCCTTCAAGAGAATTTATAAAATCAACGTACACAACATCTTCTCAAGCAGTTGTGTTCACCAAAACAACAGTAACTTGAATGATCAAATTAGTGTTAAGAATAGGAGAGCAGGTATTTTTCCTCAAGAAACACTACAACATGAAAGTACCTGTGCACTGAATACTGCCTTACAAACAAAAATCTAAAAGCCAAACTTATTCCCAAAATTATAAGTCAAATAACTCCTCTCTCCTTTCCACTTTGTTGCCAAAAGCGATTATGGGGTGCTAGCAATGGTCAGCCTTCATCCATTACCATTTTTGCTTAGGAAATTTTATAGGAATCTAGAGATGATTAATATGGATCATCATACTCCCTTGCAAAAGAAAAGAATTGGGGACTTTGGGGTTATCATCACTTATTGTGCTTTGAATAATTTCTCCCACAATGTTTCCTTGCTACTTGGCCCAGTAAGGAGGTTTTTGCAAGCATAAGTAGAATGGATTAAAGCAGGGAGAGAATAGAGTTAAGGAAGCAATTAGTAAGGTATTTCAAAATGTATTGGGGTGAAAGTCTCCATTATCATTTATCATTGTTCTTTAGCTAGAACCTAGAGACAAGTCTCTAATCAAGCATTACTGTAAATGATAGACACTTGAACCTCTATAATCATAAACTTCTCCATAGGCTTGGGAGCTTCTCATTCTATTCCCACTAAATCCCCTTTATCCACTTGATCAAGTGTCCTGTCAACTCTTGCTCTGTTACCTTAGGTCATCTGGGACGAGTATTGACTGCTTTCTTCCATTACTAGTCTATACCTACCCCTGGTTACTATCCTCAGATATTTTTTTGCTCTAAGGTTAATTACTATAGCTCTGCCTTTTTACTTGAACAGAGGGAACTCCTTGACCCCTACCCTAAGTTAAATCCCTCTGTTATATAGTTCCATAGGACCTTATATTACACTCATTTTTAAAAAATTGAATCACTCAACAAATACTTGTGGAGTGCTTATTCTGTTCTAGGTACAACAGTGAACAAAAGTTCCAGGCCTCATAGAGCTTACATACTATAATTATATGCTATTTAAAGCCTTCAGATCTCCAGCTAAAATAAAACTCTTTGAAAGCAAGAATTATAACTGTCTTCTTCATCACTGTTTCCCCAGCACTTTGCAGAGTACCTGGAATATTGAAAAGGTACAATGAATATTTACTGAATTATTAAATAAATAAATAAGCATTGCAGTTTTACAGAAACATAGATGTTTTATTTGTTCATGAGCAAAATTCAGCAGTATAAAATTACCAGTAAAAAGTGTCTATAAAAAGTGACCTAATGAAACTATTAGACTAAAACACACTAGTACATGTGCACCAGCCATATGACTGCATTGCTACTTACAAATAAACTATTTTCTAGAAAATTATTTGGTTTGTTTCATGTGCTGTGTTTTCAACAGACAGCAAGGCATTGATTAAGCACGTCCTAATATTCAGTTTAAGTCAATGTAGTACAATAAAACACATCATTCATATTTATTAAAGTGACACCAAAGAACCCATCCTAGAATTCTAGGAGCAAAATATGTGACATAAGATTCAGATATAAACAATTTTTCACCTTATAGTAAACACACACACACACACACACACACACACACACACACACACACACACCCCATCTTCACAAGATCCTTTGAATGAATGAGTTGAAGCATTTTTACTGTTAATATGGTATTTAAAAGTACGAGTCTTTTGATTGTATTAATGAGAGCAGGGAGTTCCCAATGATGAAAAAGCTAAAGTTGTATGCCTGCATGAAGACCAGAATTGCCTTCAATTGTCTTATATTTTGTTCCTAAATTTATCTGTAGCCAAGATTAGAGAAAATAGACAAACACAGACATTATCTAGGTCTCTTCACTCACCAACTGTTTCAGCCCATGGAAATGGTTAAATCACACAAAAAAGAGTGCCATGAAACTATGCATCACATATGATTCCTTTATTTTTGAAGTATCAAAAATAAGCCCACAAGATAGTATTAGAAGTAAAAGGAAATTATTGGCTCCTTGAACAAAAAATCTAGTAATAGCTGGTATTAGCTACCATTTAATAGAGGGTACAAGTGATATCACCAAGACCCATTTCACAGCTTGAGATTCTCAGAGTTGGCTTCATTCTCAGTCATTGCACATGATGGGAATAAAGCATCCATATTCTAAGTCTCATATATTCATGCCAACAACAATCGAGGCACAATGACCAGGAGGGTTAATTTGGGGGAAAGGGTAGTAAATTTTATAAAGTATATTATAGAGTCCAACAGAGTCCATATTTGTCACATGAATATGTTACAACTTGCCCCAGTAAAAACTTTACTCTTTCTGCTGAAGAAATAAACAAAACACAAGTCCCATGAAGCCAAGATCTAACGAATGCTCATCTCACCGAAAGGTACAGAGCCAAGTTTCTCAGCCAGTACTGTCCTTTTAAAGGGTATTTGGAAATAGTGCGGGTGCTGTTGGTTCACATAATGACTGAGCTGTGATATGGCATTGGGTGTTCAGGATCTGAGGTTTTTCACCATCCTGAACTTCCTTGATAGTGCTTTACAATGACAAATTATTCTGCCTGAAAGGCCAACAGCGCTCCCTCTCACTGACACACACAGCAACAGAGAAATGCCTATAGTGGCAGAGACCAAACAGTGATGGACTTGTTCGGTGAAATGGCAGCCAACACTTTTGTGACTGTATTGACAATGGCAAAAACAGTTTTCTCAGCAATAAAACTGATAAATTCTGAACTTAAAATGAAACTTTTTGGAACATTGTGTATTTTTAAAAGCAACCTTTGGTAAGAAAAAATCTAGTGAGTCTATCTGAGCAATCCACCTGACCCTTCCTTCTATTTCTTTCCCTGAACACCACTCTTTGAATTTTTCTAGAGAATGGGCCAATTCAGGGTGGAGGTTTGTTCCCAAGGCAATCAGCCTTTCACTACTGGTCCTAAGGTTTACCCATCTCCCACACCCCCAGTCATTCCTCAGGTACCTTAAATTACACCCAAGCCCATCTCCGCCCAACCTAGCCAGTGCTTCTAAATAGTTCCAGATTCCACCAATGGGCGCAGAGCCGGATCCGGCCCTCCCTGGTCCGGCCCCTATTCTAGGTAAGTCCAACTCCCGCCAGCCAGTGCAGAGCCAGGTTCTGGCCTTTTATATCTCTGGCTGCAGCTGGAACCTGCCCTCCTCGTTGGCATTTAGTTTCCTCCACTCAACGCTCTTCGGCGTGTCTGGCTGCTGTCCGGCCGTCCTCTCCCTGCTCTGTTCTAAATTCGTCTTTTCTAACCAATCACTGTAGAGTTACCCTGCTAGCCTAGGTAGAGCCCTGGACCCACCCACTCGTTCCCGGGGCTGTGCCCAGTTACAAAACACGTACACACAGAGTAAGGAAGAATTGAAAATGGATTTTAAAAAAGGCAAGCACTAGGTGTTGCCTCCAGAGTCTGTTGCGTGTGGTTGGACAAAGTACAAAATGCATGTGTATACAGAGTTGTAATCCCTGAGCGTTAAGTTTAATCACCGTCAACAAATTGTATATGCCATCTACATAAACTCCTAACCTCCTGTTATTGTTAATTTGTACAACATAGAGATCAAGATTTTACTTTGAAACCAAGGTGAGAGAGCCTTATAAAATAAATCTATAACTATTTCTGCTTTTCAAGGTATACTAAACATTAGGCAATAATATATCCATTCTGATTTGCACGTGCTAGTTAGCAGTGACCTGTGATGGATTCCTGGCTCTGGAAAAAGCAAATAAAACTTCTCAGTCAGTTAGCAGTTGGCCTCAGTAAACAGCACAACTGAACTAGGGAGAAAATGGATGCTGGACACTGAGAGCCATATAAATACTGTAAAATAGTAACATAATAGCTGAAGTAATAAAAAATATGTTGGTAGTAGAGGTCAAGAACACTAGGGAATTAAGAACATTTTATAGGTGGTGGAATTATATTTTGAAGTCTAATTAATTAGTCTCTCCTTCACTTCTTTTTATGTGATGCTCCCTTTATATTACTCAGAATCATCCCTTACTTCAGGAATAGTTAGGAAGAGTCAGTATGTAGCTCATTAGTTTAAAATAAACATTTCAATTCACAGAAGTCAGAGTAGCACTGACTATATTAAAATAAAAATAACTGTAAAACAGAAAGATGGGTTATATTGTGTCCCCTTGACTCTCCATTAGATAAGCGCCATCTGATCTGGAGAAGAAAAAGATGGTGGGTGCGTGGAGAGAACATCCCACAAAGGTTTACTGATTTTGTGGCATGCAAAAAGAGTTCCACATCCTGCTCTTCTCCTGAGAATAAGGAAAGAATCTCAGAAAATTTAAATACAGGAGGGATTGTTTGATTCGATTTCAGGACTATAGTCCTGAGATGACACCAAGCCTTGAGGAGAAGCCCAATGCTCTGTACATTGCTGGGCCAATAGATTTAAAATGGCTCTATAAGATTTCTAGAAAATTAGGTCGCATTTTTTTTCTGCATGTCCCAAGAAGGTTGTGTAAGTTCTTTCAAAGTGAGACAAACGGTGGGTCTGCAGAGATCTTGTGGTGAAAATAAAAGAACACTTTTGAAGAAGGTGAGGCACATAGGTTGCCTAGAGAGATCAGATAAAAACCCATTTTGTTTCTGCTGGTGCTTGCATAGAGGAAAATGACTGCTTGAGGACCACGCTGGGTGGTGTGTCTCCACAAAGACCAATGGAGTTTGGTGCTGATGTTTGAAGACCAGGGAGTATGAAGCTAGTGGGGATGGAGCACAATAATGAATGACCTCACACTCTTTCCTCAGTGACATATAAATCTCACGCAGTCCTAAATTGAAGGAGGTAGGATAGAAATTATGAATCAAGTTTACACTTGAAATGACAGAGAAATTTGAAGTGACTGAATTTGCCTGGAAATAATCAGATTATCTTTGATGACATCAAGTAGGTCAGACTTCAGAAGAATAAGCAGTTATAGGAAAATAAACTTGTACTTACCTAAATAGTACAATAAACTTGTGGAATGCCTTCCTTGAAATGGCCATAAATTGAGTACAATGCTAGTAGTGAGGAAACTTTCCTGGAAAAATCAGTTTTCTCATTTGTAAGTTCAGAGAAGTAAGGTTGCATCCAGTTCAAATCAGGCAAAAGCACCAGTTAGCAATGGAGAGAGGGGAATGCAGATTCATGGCTATGACAATAGCATGACTAAATGCAAGGAAGCATTAAAGTAAGTGACTGGAAACAAGAAAGTACTATAAGGGAGGAGAAGATAACTTGTGATGAGGGGAGAGAGGAAATGCCTGGTCAGCTCGAAAGGAAGACATATCTTGACACTAGGGCCAATTTAGATCCAAAGCCATAGATTCAATAAGTCCTGTAATACCTGCTCATCACAATGTAGTTGGCAGACTAGCAACACATCAGCATTACCAGGAAGCTTATTAAAAATGCCAAGTCTCAGGGCCCAACCCAGAGCAACTGTATAAGAATTTCAGTTTTGACAAGACCCCTAAGTGATTCGTTTGCACAAGAAGCACAGCTCTAATTGATCCACAGAAGAATGGGTAAGAAAATATGAATGTAAGTTCATGTGGGCAGGTAATTTTGGCTATTAGTTGTTCTATCCATAGTATCTGTAAGAGTGCTTGACATACAGTGAGTACATAATAAATAGTTGTTAAATATATGAGACTTCTTAACTTCACCTTCATTACAAAAGAAAGCAAAATGCTTACATATACAGTTGATCGTGTAACTTTTGAATATGAAAAGCAGACTCAGTCACTTAATTGCCTAGCCAATAACTAAAAACAAAATTAATGTCAAAACTTTGAAAGTTTCCTTATTTATATCAAATTAATCAATACTTTGGCCCTTTCACTACTCTTCCATATAATAATGAAAAGACATTCAGAACTTCACATTTTTATATGTTGTTGGTTGGTAAGAAAATATTGCTTAGAATTAATTTATTTCTTTTGATCCATAACTAAACTGATTATTCATTCAGAAACATTATTTCTACATTCTGTGAATTACACTCAGTGTTCTGGAGGAAAGTTTGAAACATACACAATCATTGTCTTAAGTGAAAACGCAGGGGGAGAATAAAAGTTTAAACTAACTGCACATATTAATCAGAAGAGAATTAATTTTATACAATAGAATTTATAAACAAAATAATGAGAGACTGTATCAAGCATATACAAGACAAGAAAATGCCAAGGCTTGACTGATTCATCAGGTAAAGATGCAACATGCCACTTTTAGATCCATACAGTGTATTACTTATATAGACAATGAAAGGTAGAGTAGCCAGAGATGGCAGTCAAAGCTGCCACACACCAAAACAGACAATACCAGAGGGTCAACGTGAGTTATGGGATATCCTATCACTGAGGAACAAATTCTAGACTATAGCTAAGCAGTTTTACAGTTTGCAGTTCTGTTCTGAGAGGGACCAGGCAGAAAGCCCCATACCTCATCAGAATTCTGATGGCGATAAGAAACTGTGTCCTGATAGCCACTCAGGTGAGATAGGAAGGTGAGGGGGAGAGGGCTTCAAAGGGGCTCTTCTGAGGCCTCCCATCCAGGAGAATCATGGGACACTGGCAACAGTCAGATTAGTTGCAGGTCAAGTTCGAGTCTTTGCCTGTGTGGCCGATGTGGGTATGTGCAAGACCTCGAGGGCACCATGGTGGAGCTCTTTTCCTACAGAAGGCAGAATTAGGAATAATTAATTCTATTTGGATTCATTGTAGAGCCTTAAAAGGCCAAGAGGTTTTGTTAGTGTCATCAGTGTTTCTGCTCTCAAAAGTGGCATTGTATTACTGGGAATAGATTAAATGGAAAAGAGATGAAATTCCCTTTCATCTGTTCAGTCAGAGAATGCCTGGGAAAATAATTCTTTGATGAATAAGGTGGTAGTACATAAGGAAGTGAAGATGTGGACAGGGAAAACAAGAAGAAAATACAAGGTAGTGAATAGTGAATATGTGGAATTTGTCACTCTAAGAGATGGTAAATATAAACTGTATAAGCAGAAGCCAGTAATGTTTAGATATCATACCAGGCACAGCTTAATGCACGTCCCATGATCCTCTTGATTCCATAGTCTTCCAGCCCCTCAGTTGTTTGTCCCTCTTCAGCCATCATCATAGTATATCCTCTCAGAGGGACCACCCACAATCTGGCAGTCACAGCCTACTGACTTAGCCTGGGTATGTGTAGTGCCAGCACCTGGGGCTATTCACAAGGTCTGAATTCTCTACACTTTGGCCTCAGGGCCAAACCAGCCACAAGCATTGAATGGCAGTTTTCTCCATTACTCCCAGGTTGGATGCAGGCATAGTTTTCTAAACAACTACCAAAGGGACCAGAAAATACAACTCTGAAATGTGGGGCAGTTAATTCCCTGATAGGCAAGTTTCATTAAATGGAAAACAGAAGATGGGAGGATACATTTCCTCTCCTTTCTCCCTTCCATAGAGTTCTCCGAGCAATGTTTTATTCACACAGTGCATCCGAAGGAGTCATGAGTGGCTAAGCAGATGCATGTGTCAAGTTATGGGTGTATCTCTGTGGTTCTGCATAAAGCAGGGGGCAACGCAGTAACACGTTACCTTACATTGCTTTACATCCCTCTCTGTCTCACTACCTTTTTCTTTCAGTCTCCGTGCTCTAGGATGTTACCTTCCAAATAAAACATCAGTACTTAGACCTTTGCTCCAGGTTCTTTTCTCTTGGGAACTAGAGCTAGGATGGATATATTTGTGGATAATCTAGGCACAAAATCAAGGACAAGATGGGTTCAGAGTTCCTCCTAATCTTTGAGATTGTGTGACATTCTCCTGGAAAAAAAAAATAATACTGTCAAAAACTCTTACAGTGCCTCGTACGTAGTAACCACTCAGTCAAAGGTGTATTATGTGAATCATACAATCAGAGTTGAATAGAACAAAAGGGCATAATAAAGTCACCGGTTCCATATATGAAGAAGAAATCAATTGCTCTGCAAAAAGGCCTGCACTAACAGAGAGTTCACTGTATGAATGGATAGGAGAATCAGATGTAAGAGTTACTATTTTAAAAACATCAAACATACAAACAAATAAACAAACAGAAAACCCATTTGTGGTACTTAATAACAAACAGGACCATTTAAATCCTTTTAGAATGTCTTTGGTTTATCACTTTTACTTTTTGCTCTTCTTTTTCTTGCTGCCAGCTGGAGACATTGTCTAAATTCCAACATTAACCTTTATATCACTGTCTTCTTCCCCCTCTTCCTATCCTTTTTACATTCTCTCAGTGATCTTAACCACTCATGTGACATCATGTTGTATCATTTGTATCCAAATAACTCTCACTGTATAATATGTGGTTACAACCTGTCAAATTATTTCTGTATATTTTCTTTAACTTTTAAACTATTCTACCTAGAGTGTTCCACTGACTCTTCCCATTTTATGCATCAAAAACTAAACTCATTAGTACCACTAAACAGTTCTTTTTCCTACCTCTTTTATGACAGTGATATTTTGTCGTGAAGTATCTTTCTAAAAATCCCCATGTCAATTGAGCAAAGGTATTTACTGATATTGACTGAACTTATACATTGTGGAATTTCTGCCAATTCCACATTGGAATTCCTACTGCCTATTGCAGGACAGCTTTCCTCAGCTCCTGGATACATTTTCTTGCCCACTGGATACCAATCAACAGATCCTGGCCTTTTAGTTGCTGACTGTATGTCAGATATTCTAACGAAACCCTTTGGATCTTTTACAAAATTAATTTCACTCACTACGTTCTCTAAAATGCTACCCACTTCAACTAAATTCACAGCTTAAAGAGCAAAACTTTATTTACTCAAATTAACACTAAAAATATATCAACCAGATGAAGGGAGAGGATGCAGAAAGATAGAAATATTTCCAACATTTCTGAAAACTTAGAAAAATGAAAATGAGATGAAGGGCAGGGAAAGGATATAAGTGCCAGTATGCTGATAGGAGAGCAAAAACCTGAAAGCCTGGATTCTTCTCCAGCACTTCTATTTGTCTTTCCATTAATCATTACAATAAATGCCTATCAATCTTTATTCAATAACAGACTCCAATTAATCAGATCCTTCTTTTGGCTTTGTTCAAAAGTTAACATTACTTGACTCTGAAAGAGACTCCAGTAAAGAAAAATTTAGCTCAAGATATCCTTAGTCCATTAAAAAAATTACAACCAATAGTCTTTTAAAAAAAAGTCAATATGCAAAGTCAAAACAACCATCACCACAGTAGTCATTCAGAGTTCAGGCTCTAGGTCTACTTGGAATCCATAATTTGTTGAATAATATTGAACAATTAAGTTCCTTGTGACTCAGTTTGCTCATAGTAGCATTTCCCTAATTTTGTTACTAATTAAATGAGATAAGTTACTTATAGTGTTTAAAAGACCAACTTGAATAATTGCACAATAAATGTGAGCTCTTCATTATGAAGTCCTTATTCTGTATCAGAACAACTCTTTGCGGGCTGAAGGACCATAACTTATGCATTTTAGTGTAATCCATGTTGTATAGCTGTAAGAAGCCACAGAACATTTGTTGAAGAAGTGAAATTTTCAAATACCAGTGATTTGATGACTGATGATTCTGAAATTTTCCACGTGGATCACCACTCTAGATGAATTAGATGAAATAGAGAATTAGAGTCGTCTTGTTAGTGTTGCTAGCAGGACATTTCATTTGGGAAAATTTTCAACCATTGTGAAATATCTAAACCAATGGGCATAAATGAGAATATGGTGAGTAATTGTATTAAACACTTTATATTTACTGAGCATTGACTATCAAACCAAGCATTATGTTAGACACTAGTGAGGCAAAGATGAGATAGATAAAATCCTTGCCTTCATAAAACTTATAATCTTTGAGTTATATGAGTCAGGTACAGGAAAGCAGCTGAGCCTGAGACAATAAATGTTGTACCACAAAATGAATAATTAAAGGAAAAGGTATAATGTGAGGAATGTTTCCGAAGGATGATTCAGCACCCATTGCAAGTTGCAAAGTTCTGATTTTTTTAAATGACATTCACAAATTCATAGTAAATGTGACATGTCAGAATGCCCGAAGATTAAAAAGCTTCAGGTTTCATTTTTACATTTTTTTTTAAAGCAGAAAGTCTTAGGCTTCCACAAGGATCATATGTGTCCATAATTTCCCAGAGAAACTGACTGAGTTGCTAAACAATTCAGGCAGAGTTTAAACACCTTTCCCAATATCTTCTTTCCTCTAAGGACTTTGGTTGGTCACTGTGTCAGTGAGGCAGTACCACTGTTTCAAACAGATTTCCTCCTTTATTGAGAGGTCAACCACAGAGCCCTGGGCAGGCTAAGGCAGAGTTCACCTTTGCTCTCTTCCTTGGCTGTGTCATGTACCTGTTCAAGTGGAATCCCCAGTTAGAGTCATCCCTGAGGCCAAGAACTTCTATTAAACTGCAGCAAGAATTGGTCAGCTATTTGCTCCTGGGAAAATCCTACTGCTACGACTAATAACTATTTCAAAAGAAATAAATGAGCATGTCATTCATCCTATGATTACAGGATGAGCTTCAAGGGAGTTGCTCGTCAGCAGGCCTTTCACATAACCCCAAGTTACTGAGTTCTTTCCCTAAATAGTGCAAATTGTCCCATGACAGGATTAAATCCTTTTCCAACCACTACCATGGCAAATCTGGTGGGGGATCACAGCATACAGTGAGATGAAGGGAATGTTTGCTACCTTATGGGGGAAGGCAAAATGGTATTTGTGCCACTTGAGTCAACAGAGAAATTAGTTATAAGGTTTTATATTCTAATTACATAAAATATAGTTATAATTTAAAGATTCAAGGGCAACGCATGTAATGACTGTTATTCCTAAAATATTAACTATATACCTGAGGACGCATTGTGCTACATTCTCTGTAAAGTGGGATCTACAATCATTGTGTACCACCACCACTAAGACCACCACCAAACCTTTACCTCATTGCTATTATTTCAAAATAAAATAGAATAGAAGAATGAATATGTATAACATTAATGCTTTATCCTCATCTATGGTTTTGACTTTCTATCTTCTGTATCTTCTTCAAAGTCAAGGATACCTATGAACCATCTGTGAAATCTTCCCTGGGAACAATTTCATTCTTTTCTCACCTTTCTTAGCATATTTTCTATACATCTCTCATGGTTTTTTATACATCTCTTTTGGTTTTCTATACATCTCTTATAGATCACATTTACCTTGGACTCTAGATATTTATGAACTTATTTAACTTTACTGAATGAAAATGAAATCTCTTTAAAATTAAGTCTATGTTTAATTCACTCCAGTTTAAATGCCTTTCTTATGTTAAGTATTCAGTAAATAAATGCAATAAGTGAAGGAAAAGGGAAAGTTTAAAGATGAACAGACAGTGTATCATTTTCACTCTATTTGTCAAATGTGTTTTAAAATAAGCCCCACTTTTTTAAAACCTCTTTTTCATATCTGTGGTTTTCTTCTTTTTTTTTTTCTATTTATATTCCTTCAACTTTTCCTTAATGGAGCCAGATGATAAACATCATGTCAGAAAGAACATACAGAAGCCAGTTGGAGGTAGCATGGCATTTTCCTTAGTTTTTTATAGATGCATCTCCTATTTGTCCACCAGGCCTCATTTCAATGCTCCCATCCTTAGTTTGCTGTGTTGTACTCCAATTCTCAAAACTTATAATAGAGTTATTCTACTCTCTGTCTGTACTGATGATTCCTTTGTTCTCATTTATTTACCTTTCAACTTTCAGCTCCTAGTTGTGACATTGCCATAGCTCTAGACAAGACATTTTCCTTCAGAAAGCCCTCCTGACTGTGTGTGTTGGGGGGAAGGGGGGGAGTTTGAAGCTTGATAAGACATCCATGCCAATAGAAAAGAACTGAATATATATGTGTGTGTGTGTGTGTATATATATATATATATATAAGTTTTTATATATAAAAACTTTTTGACATGTTATTTCTGTCAGATGCAAGATAATAATTTGTAAAATAGCTATACCCTGGCTACTTTAAAAAATGAAATTAAAATAAAAGAGCATTATTACATACAGAAAAGCAATTTTCTTTTATGTTCTGCATCTATGCTATTTCATTTTCTCAGACTGCTCCTTAAGATTTGTTTAGACTCTCAAGGTAAAAAGGAAAATATAATGGTTCATATAATTATCTTAATTAAAGGAAACCTATATTTCCAGTTAGATAAACTTTTGTTCTATTTCTAAGTTCTAATAGGATTATGAATCTTAATGTGAGGGACATTGATAAAAAAATATTTGGTAGAGCTTTTATAGAAGATGCAAAACAATTTCTCCATTAAGATTTTTATGAATGTAGAAGTCAATGATATTACAACAATGCTTACTTGAATGAAGACAATCTGTAATGAGCTAATAATTATAGACATTTCCAGGGCTCAAATTCACATAAATGTAGATGGAACATCTGTATGAACAAATGATTAGTATGTCTCTTAGATCATCTATCATTGAAAAATTGTCAACTTAAAATTATTTGTCCAGAAAAATAGTCTTTGCACATGAGGGTGAAATAAAAATCTTTTCAGATAGATAAAGGCTGAGTTAAGTTTACTGTGCTGTAAGATATGTTAAGGGAAGTTCTTCAGGCTACAGGGAAATGTCAACAAATGGAATTTAGATCTCTAAGAAAGACTAAAAATCACCCCAAAATGGTAGATGGTAAATATGAAAGATTTTCTTTTTTCTTGTCTTAATTCCTTAAAAGTTATTTGAATATTTTAAAAAAGATAACATTATATTGTGAAGATTTATAATGTATATATTAATAAATTATGTGACAAAGTGCAAAAAGAATAGGGCTAAGTCTAATTGTACTTTTAAATTTTAATATAAAGTGTAAATATTAACTCTAGTTAGATTGTAACATGTTAAGATTTCACATTTCAATCTCTAGAGTAATGACTGAAAAATAAAGAGCTGATAAGACAATAGTGGAGATAAAATGAAATACTAAAAAATACTAAATTGATACAAAAAGAGGGTAGGAAAACAGTTAAGGAACAATTGAAAGATAGGACAAGTGATAAATAAATAGCAAAATGGTAGATCTAAGTTAAATCACATTAATAATTGCATTAAATAAAAATGGAGTAAATACTACAATTGAAAGAAATAGAGTCAGACCACTTGTAAAAGGAAGGCTTATCTATATGTGGTCCACTTATAAAGGCATAGATAGGTTGAATAAAAAAGGAAGGTAAAAGGCATGTATGCAAATATTAAACATAGAAAAGTTAGTGTAGCTATGTTAATATTAAATGAATTGGATATCAGAACAAGGGACATTACCAGAAAAAAAAGAGTGACTCTTCATAAGATAAATGGATAATGTATTAGGAAGATAGAAAAATTTTGTAAATGCCAAAACATATGATGCAAAAACTGGCATAGCTAAAGGTAAAATTAGACAAGTCAAAATATCATTGCTGAAATTTTTAACATCCACTATCAAAATTGATAGAACAAAGAGACTAAAATCTCTAAAGATACAGACTTGAACAACATGATGAGCTGAGGTAACTTAATTAAAGTTTATGTGATATTACCCGCAAAATCTACAGTGTACACAATATTTTTAAATGCACATGGGATATTTGTTAACATAAATGTTCTCCTAGGGCATAAAATAAGTCTTCAACAACTTTTGAAAAATTTGAACTTTACAGAGGATTTTCTATGACCATAATGAAATTAAATTAGAGCTCAATAGCAATAAGATAATAGGAAACCTCCCAATACTTAGAAATACTTAAAAGCAGCACACTTGTAAATGACATATAGTTCACAAAGAAAAGTAAAACTGGAAAATATTTCTGCTGAATGTGAGTAAAAATGGAAATGTTCACAATGCAGGTCATAGAGGGAATTTTATGTCTTTAAATGCTGTATTAGTAAGAAAACAGACCTAAAATCAATGATATATGCAACAACAAGAAGAAAACTTAAAAAAGAAAATAAAATATTAAAAAAGGCAGACACAAATTAATGCATACTCCTTGATTTTATTTACATGAAGTTCAAAAGCAATAAAAACTTTAACAAAAATTGAAACCATGGTTGCCCATAGGGGCTGGGAAGGACAGGAAGAGGGCATGAAGGGATTTCTAGGAATAAGGAAAATGTTCTAATATCTTTGTTATTCAGGTGTGTATTATTTGTGACTTGGATCTTTAAGGTCTGAGCTTAGGTGCTCAGACCTGTGAATTTTACAAAAACAAAAAGAAAAGGCAACTAGACAAGAAGAAAACAAACCCTGAACCCCAAAATAAATTTAATTACATTCTTCCAATTGACACATAGAATTTCTGCCTAAATTCAAGAGGTTCCAACTATAATCAAGTAGTCTCAGCCTTTAATTTAAAGCCTTCAATCTTTGGCTAATTTCAGTCATTGGGTGGTGAAAAAGGGAGAAAAGTTTTCTTACAAAGTTATTGATGCAACTAAGGTCTAACTCTCAAAAAGTATTTTCCTGGTAATTTTTTCCCAATAGTTTGTTATACATAAAATAGTTTCATTTTGGCGTCTGTTGGTTAACTGATTTTAAATAGTTCAGTATCATGACACACTCACCGCCCTCCCAAATAATGACATAACTGATCGGCAGGAAATTGTTATGTAGTTTTGCCTATTTGAACACTGGAGAATGTCAGCTGAAAACAACTATTTGATTTTTGGCCCACATGATGCTGAACAGTTCTTTAGGACAATAATTTAAAGAGCAATTTCCGTTGTTTACTGGAACCCATTCAGAATTCAATAATATAATATAAACTAAACAAAGATGCTTATATTCCTAATTTTTAGGGCATGTACATACACAGTATATTTAAAAGATAAATAAACATTTTGATCTGGAAAATAAACACTAAGGTGACTGACTTTGGTATACAAATTTATCCTGTCAACATAGTTAAATTAATAAAACATTCTTATGTATTTTAATCATCTTTATGTATTTGTTATGTATTTTTTTCTTCCTGGCATGAGTTAACTGCCACATTTACATATTGAATCAAAAACAAAAAAACAATGTCTTGAAGTTTTATTGTTCATTGAAAACAACACCAATAAAAATAACAAAAAGAATGTTGCCTGAATGGCCTCAGTCTTTTTTGTTAGTTTACTTGTTTCTGCAGTAATCATGTAAAATAAAGTATAAAATAAAGTAGGTTTAAATAAAGCCAAGGACCTAGGTGGTCTTGCTTTAGTTAAGATCACAATGTTTTTAATAATGTATTATTTCCTTCTCACACAGCAGCAATAACTACCTCTGGATATTTTAAAGTGTACATTATGTTTTTACATCTTAGAGTGTTTCTCATTCTCCAAGTAAAGTAGTCATCTTGGGCTTGACCTTGCAGCCTTTACTCTAAAAATGTTTCCCCAGAAGCCCTTAATGACTTCTGTAAGATCTGTGGAATCATGCCCCACAAGAAGTGTTTGCATCATTGCACTGAATTCAAGAAAAGATTAGTTATGAAGCTGAATGGGGTGTGTGTGAAACAACAGGCTGATAGTAAGTCCTCTCCCCATCAAAATTTACATTTTTTAAGACTATTTTGACCCATAAACCTAACTTTCAAACATGCGTAGCAGAAGTAGGCATAGGCACATGCTGAATGCCTAGTAAGCTATAACATATTGAAATTTCAATTCAGTCCAAAGCATTTAAACACTAGTGAATTTGAATGATTAGAAAAGAAGACAACCTACATGTTTAACCTCAAATAAGGCATACAGGTAGCACTTCAAATGCAACTTTGATATTATTTTTAAATGGCCAAAATTTGATCATATTTTACATACATTTCCTCTTTGGCCAAAAGTTTCTGCAAAAACTGATGTCACTCATTTTATTTATTTAATCCACATTAGTTTTTTAAAGTTTCTTTCAGGAACTGTTCTAGGTATGTGAATACAGTAAAGAATAAAGCGGGCAGGGTTCTTGTCCTCATGGAATTTTTATTCTATTAGGACATATGGGCCAACAAACAGAAATATTAACAAATTCAGGGAGTGGAGGTCTTTTTATTTGTGGAGAGTTATGAATGAAGAGCAGAATAAAGCAAAGGAAGGTAGAGCATTCTAGGAAGAGAAAATTACAAGTGCCGATATCTTGAGATGAAACAAGACTGGTATTTTAGTATACCAATTGGTATAAATCCGATTGGTATAAATCAGAGTGGCTAGAGAGGAATGAAAAGAGAGAAGGTGGTAGGAGATGTGAGAAATGAACAATCATGAATGGGCTTAGAGGTTATGGTGAGGAATATAGAGTTAATTTTAAATAAGAAGGAAGGTGATTGGAGGATGCTTAGCAGGGGAGTGAGATGCCTTGATCATTCTGACTGCTGTGTAAAGAAATTACTCTTTTCCAAATTCCTTCAAATGACTGGAAGAGTGAGCTATAGTCTGGCTTCTGCAATGCAGGAATCAGAAAGCCAGAATCAACTGTCATTTGTCATCATTTATCATGCCACAACTACTTTTCAGCACCCAGGAAACTAGAGAATGAATCCTAGAATGTTGCCACATAAAATAATCAATTTCCATAACTTCGCTAGTGAGCAAGGAAAAATAAAACCTAAGATCGAGGAAGATAGCCTCTACCTTACTTCTGCCTTTCAAATTTTGAGCAAGTATACCTAATTGCAAAAACAAATTCACATTTAAGAAGCCTAGCTTCAAAGGAGTCCATTTCCTATGGAAAATGTGGTTTTTACTTTCCTGTCCGGGGACAAGAAAGTACTCTAGAATAAGAGTAAGATAATGATGGAGCAGCCCTTAAACATTACACTAGTCTAGGAGAGAGAGAATGATGGTTTGAACTGAAGTGAGACACGGTGAGAAGCAGTCAGAATCTAGATAAATTTGTAGAGTTAAAAGAACTGCCAAACGATAGAATCTGGGATGTGAAGAAAAGAGTGGAGCCAGGGTTGACTCTTAATTTTTGGTCTCATCAACTGGACAAACAGAGGTCATTCCTTGAGGTTGGATGATGGAAAGAAGAAGGAAATCAAGAGTTCTATCTTGGTCGTTTAAGTTTGAAATACCAGTAATTACATATAGTTAAATAAATCTGGAGATCAAGGAAGAAATATTTTTCAGTGTCACATGCATATCAATGACATTTAACTTTATGCCAGGGTGAAATCACCTTGAAAGCATCAATAAGTGTGAAAAAAAGAGAAGGAAACTGTAGACAAAGCCCTGTAGCACTCCATCTTTGAGATAGCAGCAAGAGAAGTGGATCAAGCAATGAAAATTGAGTAGATACAGTCAGTGGAGAAGGGCAAACCCAAGAGAATGCAGCATCCAAGAAGTCAAGTGAAGAAATTGTTTCAAGAAGTAGGGCATTGTCAGCCATGTTAAATGCTAATGAGTCAAGGAATGTGAGAACTGAGGGGCAGAAAGACCTCCATTCCAGCCATGAGTTTATCTAGTGGGGAAGAGAAGCATTGTAACTCTGAATCAGTTGGGATATTGGAGTTTTATCCAAGACAGACTGAATTTTAATCATGGAATGTGATACAAAGGTTTTAGAATATATCATTAAGGGATAGAAAAGGGGATTGACAGAACAGAGATGAAAATGGTGATTGGAAAAATGAAATGCCATGAGTATTCATGGCACTCCTTAGTTGATACCCATAAGTCTGTTTCAGAAGAATTGGCATTTATGAGTGTAGTACTACATGTGTTTTATGAAGACTATGATTATGTTTATTCAGCCATTCATTAAATATTTATTGAAAACTTATAAGGTATTGGGCATTGGGGAACTTAAAATTACATATAAAGATTACTAGACAGCAAACACTGGTGTTTTTCTTTCCAGTTTTATTGAGATATAATTAACATACAGCACTGTATAAGTTTAAGGTGTACAGCACAATGATTTGACTTAAATACAGCATGAAATGATTATCACAATACAATTAGTGAACATTCATCATCTCATAGATAAAAAATTAAAGAAATAGAAAAAAAATGTTCTCCTTGTGATGAGGACTCCTAGGATTTACTCTGTTAACAACTTCCATATGTAACATACAGCAGGGTTCATTCTATCTACCATGTTGCATATTACAATCTAAGTACTTATTTATCACATAACTGGAAGGTATATTTTTTCCTATCCAACTCACTCACTGCCTTTGGTAATCACAAATCTAATCTCTTTGTCTGTGAGTTTATTGGTTTTTGAAGTATGTTTTTGAAGTGTACTAGGTTCATTCATGTTACACAACATAGTGATTCTATATTTCTGTACATTTCAAAATGATCACCACGATAAGTATAATTACAATATATCACCATACAAAGATGCTACATAGCTGTTGAATATATTCCCTACTCTGTGCATTTCATGCCTGCGACTCATTTATTTTGCAACTTAATGTTTGTACCTCTTAATCTCCCTTACCTATTTCTTTCCCTCCCTCACCTCCCTCCCCTCTGGCAACAACCTGATTTTTCTCTGTGTCCATAAATCTTTTTTTTGTTGTTGTTGTTGTTATGTTTGTTCATTTGTTTTGTTTTTTTTAGATTCAACAAAGAAGTCATACAGAACTTGCCTTTATCTGACATATTTTACTTAGCATAATACCCTCTAGATACATCCACATTGTCACAAATGGCAAGGTTTCATTCTTTTTTATGGCTGAGTAGTATTCCACTGTGTACATATACCATATCTTCTTTATCCATTCACGTACTGATGGGCATTTAAGTTGCTTCCATATCTTAGCTAATGTAAATAATGGTGCAATGAACACAAGGGTGCATAAATCTTTTTCTAATTAGTGTTTTCCTTTCCTTTGGATAAATACCCAGGAGTGGAATTGCTGGATCATATGGTAGTTCTATTTTTATAGGAATCTCCACACTGTTTTCTGTAGTGGCTGCACCAATTTACATTCCCACCAAGAGTTCAAAATGGTTCCCTTCTTACCACATCATTTCCAATGTTTATTATTTATTGTGTTTTTGATAATAGCCATCCTGACACATGTGAGATAATATCTCATTACGGTTTTGATTTACATTTCCTTAGTGATTAGGAATGCTGTACATCTTTTAATGTGCCTGTTGGCTATCTGTATGTCTTCTTTGGAAAAATGTCTATTCAGCTACTCTGCTCATTTTTTGATTGGGTTGTTTATTTTTTTGCTGTTGAGTTGTATGAGTTCTTTGTATATTGTGAATATTATCCCCTTACTGAACATACTGTTTGCAAATATCTTCTCCCATTCAGTAGGCAGCCTTTTCATTTTCTTGACAGTTTCCTTTGCTGTACAAAAGATTTTTAGTTTGATATAACCCCATTTGTTTATTTTTGCTTTTGTGTCCCTTGCCAGAGGAGACATATCCAAAAAAATATTACTAAGACCAATGTTAAAGAACCTACTGCATATGTCTTCTTCTAGAAATTTTATGGTTTCTGGTCTTATATTTAAGTCTTTAATCCATTTTTAATTTATTTTGTGCATGGTGTGAGAGAGTAGTCCAGTTTGATTCTTTTGCATGTAGCTGTCCAGTTTTCCCAAAACCATTTATTGAAGAGGCTGTCTATCCCTTTGTATATTCTTACCTCCTTTGACAGAGAATAATTGTCCATGTAAGTGTGGGTCCATTTCTGTGCTTTCTATTCTGTTCCATTGATCTATGTGTTTGTTTTGGTGCCAGATCATGTGTTTTGATTTCTGTAGCTCTGCAGTATAGTTTGAAGTCAGGAAATGTGATATATCCAGCTTTGTTCTTTCTCAAGATTGTTACAGGTATTCAGGAGTTTTGTATTTCCATACAAATTTTAGAATTTTTTGCTCTAGTTTGATGAAAAATGCCATTTAGGAGACTAAAAACTGTTAGAGTTAGGGCATTACAGAATATTCTTGATTGCTGTTGCTGCTCTTCTTCAATCAGATATTTCATGGCCAATGTGATTTTGCTTTTCATACATTAGGCAGCACCAATGATTGGAAGCTGGACAAAATGAACCTCAAATATCTATTATAACACTACAATTTTATGATCTCTGGGAAATAATACTAGTAAATTAAGATAATATATTAGGATAATGAGCTGCTGCTTTAGAAAAGTACCTGGATACTCAATAGGACTCTGAGTTTGTGGCATCTAGAGCTGAGAGAAAATATTGATGGCAAAAGTTGAGTGGACAGGGGCTTCCCTGGTGGCGCAGTGGTTGAGAGTCCACCTGCCGATGCAGGGGACATGGGTTCGTGCCCCGGTCCGGGAAGATCCCACATGTCGCGGAGCGGCTGGGCCAGTGAGCCATGGCTGCTGAGACTGCGCGTCCGGAGCCTGTACTGCGCAATGGGAGAGGCCATGACAGTGAGAGGCCCGCGTACCACAGAAAAAAAAAATAAAAAAATAAAGTTGAGTGGACAGTTTTTATTCTGGTGACTCAGCATGAGTGTTTTTTTTTAATTTGCATTAGAAACTATGTTTTTGATATTACCTTTCAAAGCCCAGGGAGCTGAGGCTGAACCAAAACAACTGCAATGATGCTTGATATAGTCATAATAACCTATGTGGGTGACTGCACAATCACATTTACTTGAATGTACACAATCAATTGTAGAGATACAAAAATAGTAATAGTTTTGTAAAATAGCATACTTGATAGAACTGACAACTATTTAAGGTACACATTTATGACATTTATTATTTTCTAGTTACTTTGTTGGAAATATATAAGAATTAACTTTTATCTGTTTTAAATGTCTCTGCCATTCATAAAAACAGAAATAGTTATAATTTCAGATAATTTATTTGATAAAATTTAGATTTTTGTTCTCAAATAATTGATATGTGTTTACCTACTTATGTATTCAACAAATAATAATGGAGCACCTATTATGTGTCAGATATTATACTAGGTGCTATGGATAAAGTGGTAGACAGATACAGTCCTATATTAAATTAAAGTCCTATATATTAAAGCCTACATTTCATGTGGCATTGGAATTTTTTGAGATATAAGATTTTTCTAAGGTTACCTAGTAATTTTTTTTATACAAGTCAATGATTATAAAGTTGGACAATGGAGCTTGGTGAGAAAAAAATAGGAAGATATGTGAGTTGATGAGAGTTAATAAGAAGTGGTAGGGTAAATCACTTGTAGGACCCAGTGAGATCAAAGAATGATTTGAGTGCAATACTAAAAGAGAATTAGCTGAAAAGTAATAGGTTGTGCTTAGAGAATGGAATCCTTTTAAGTGAGATTCTCTTGGTGAAAGGATGGATAGAAGAGGAGGCTCTGTGCCAGGATCACATAGACACCAGGATCACATAGAGCTGTGGTGTCTCTTCTCCTCTAATATTTGAGGGTCGAGACCTTTTATTTTCTAATGTCATCTGACATATACTAGGGTTACCACAGTCAATCAGGCCTGTTTTTATTCATCTTTACTCCAATACTAAACATGGTTCTAATTCTTTTTCTCAGGATAGCCTCAGATACCATTAAATCCCATTAGATCAGAGGACATAAATGAATATTTCCATAGAAGTGTTGCACTTCTTTATTTCTTTAAGCCTGACTCTTGTATAGTCAAGAAGCTCATAACTGCTGGAATCTAATCACATTGATATTAAGTGGCAATGTTCCTACCATGTAATGTATGTTCAGTAAATATTTATTGACTACTGGCTCTTGACTGACTCATGATGTAATCACATGAAACCAGAAACAGCATAAATCCTTACCCTTTTATGAGTGGAACTAATCTTTTCCTTTAGGAGAACTGGGAAGGAATAGAAGAAGAAGAATGATGTGCTGTTAGTGACATTCCATTATCAAAGCTGGAATTGGGAAGGTGGGCAGAGGTTAAACCTCTGTAACTAGCTGCCTATCTTTTTTTCTTGGGACCATAGGAAGTTGCAGAGAATATGACAATGGCAGCAATCTGTTTTCAGCGTGTTTCAATGCTTTCTGGTTATAGTGCCAAGATCTAAAACAATCAGTCATAAGTAAAAGTAATTAATGTATTTGAAGATCTGTCACCAAAAATCTAATCATTTTAATATCTTTTTTTACTTCACCATTTGTTTTGCTCTTCTTCAAAAGTATCCAAATTAATGGGAATATTCTGGTCATTTACTCCTGGTACAATTTTCTTTAGTCTTGTGATATAAAAAGTGGTAGCAAGGGCTTCCCTGGTGGCGCAGTGGTTGAGAGTCCGCTTGCCGATGCGGCGGGTGCGGGTTCGTGCCCCGGTCTGGGAGGGTTCCGCGTGCCGCGGAGCGGCTGGGCCCGTGGGCCGTGGCCGCTGGGCCTGCGCGTCCGGAGCCTGTGCTCCGCGATGAGAGAGGCCAAGCGGTGGGAGGCCCGCGTATCGCAAAAAAAAAAAAAAAGAAAGAAAAAGTGGTAGCAAGGAAACTACATTTTTAAGAATAAAAAAGGAAAAACTCTTGTATCTATAGGTGGCGCTAATGCAAACTTTCTGAAGCAAATGGGGGTTTTTATTACCTTAACACTTTGTATAATGTAAATATATCTCAAGAGCAGACATGAGTGTTAAGCACAAATTGTTCTTCAGTGGTAGAAGTGAAATTCAATATTAGCTTTATTGTGCAGCATGAGATTTTTTTCCTACCACAACTGAGCAGCTAGTTTTAGAGAACAACGTGAGCAGTTCTCATTCAGATGCTGCTACTTAGAATTCTGGATGAAGGAAATAAGTAATAACAAATCAACCAGGTCTAGAAATGCTTAAATGCATTCAAAAAGTTTCTTATTTAAAACCACATTTCCAAATGTTTGGAATCTAAGAGTAACATGGAAAAAGCAAGTTCAATAATATTATTATAAGCTTTATGAAAATATAAAATGTGTGTTAACCTGAAATAGAGCCCACATTCCTCAACTGACTAGGAGTAATTCTGTGTGAGCACAGACTCTTACAGCTTTCTTCTTAAAAAAAAAAATCGAATATTTCCAATATTCAAGGAGTATGAGTAATTAATTCAAAAGTGTATTATTATAAGGATCTTTACATGATATATAGAATATAAAAGGAAGTGAACAATTAGAGGAAATTTAGTAACACATGAAGAAAAATAAGTTTGTAGAAAGATCTAAAATACTTTTTCCTTTGCTCAGCTTCTGATCCTCCACCTAGAAATGGGCCATTAGACCTAATTGTCACCAAGAGACATAGAAGAAGCCAAGAGCAGTGATTTCAGTAAATCTGGGCATGGGATTCAAGGAAGCTATCTGCCATCTTTTGTCATTTGTGTAGATTCCAGAACTAAGTTTTTGCCTTTTCAAAAAGCTATTTATGTACCTGTCATTCTCCCTGATCAGAATGTACACTCCTTTAGACAAAGGGTATTTTGATCATCTTTTTACATCCCCTTCAGAACCTAGCACTATTTCTAGTTCTGAATAGGTCTTCAACAAATGTTGCAGGAATTGAATTAAATTCAATATTGGCTAATAAGTCGTAAAAATCTACAGTACTACTGAATGCAAAGAAAGTCCAATCATTAACTCATAATTCTCGAATGATCTCCAACTAAGTGGAAGAGATTAATTCATAATTGAGACAAATAAAAATTAAGCAGGAAACAATCATGGATTATTATTAGCAAAGTGATTGGTAAGTTAAGAACAATATTTTTTGGACAAATTTACTCACAGATTGGAGACTAATGAAAATGGTTAGTGGTGAAATAAAGGATTAAAAATAGTCTGAACTTGAAATATTTGGGAAGTAGTGCCAGTTTTAGATTATTAAATGCTGTTTTATGGAAAGGGGATAAGGTGACCAAATACTTAGGGAAGACAATATATTTGTATCTTTGTATTAAAGGATATTACCCATCAGAGAGGTTGGAATATTACACTAAGCAAATAGTAAATATAATCAAATATCACAGGAAGACAAGATATCATATCTAAGGATGTACAGATGAGAGAATTGTTTTCAAACATGTGGCTATTTTGGATTCCAACATTTTTTTCCCACTTAACATTTTTAAATACATCTTTAAAAGATCAGCTAAGAAGCACTACAGAGAACTTTAAAATTAAAATAATTTCTCATTGTTTCTAACTCTCCTCTTTTTATCTAAACTCTAGGCATATTCTGCTCATTCAGAATATGGGACTGTTCCTACGTTGTCCAGAATTAAAAAATTCAGATTTGTTTACAAACATTTGTATGGTGTTTTCTATGCTCCAAGCATTCTAAGAGCTTTAGAAAATTCTCTTATTTAACCCTCATAATGCTATGATAGAGATATAATTACTAGTTTTCCTCTTTACCTAAGAGGGAACCTGATGTGTGTAGAAGATCAGTAACTTGGCCACAGTCAAACATTCGTAAGTGGTGGCTCCAGGTTCCCATGCTTGGTTCCTACCCCCAGAACTCTGCTCTCTCCCTGTGTACTCTCACCATTTAGTGTCACCTATGTCACTCAGTTGAAGGCAGAATGAATTGACTTAGATATAACCTGTGCCCATAATGCAACAAGTTCATATTTTTAATGAACATATTGTTACTTATATTTTAGAGAACATATTTTTCAAAAAGTACTCAATTTAGAAGCTACAGATTTACTCCAATGAATGTGCACTTATCACATTATTTGTGAAATGTATCTCTTGCCCTTAGAACAAGTTTAAAATTCTAACAATGAAATCAGTATTGTTATTTTCAATCTCTCCCTCTCCATCCTCTCCACCATAAACTATGTCACAGTGTAATTCTCCTCTTTGGACTCAAGACATGAGTTTGGCTTGAGTATCTTTTGTCCGTGCTTCAAATCAAATTCATTCTCTAATAATGAAAATTTTCCACCATGAGAGACTTTCCTTAAAAATTTATCTAAAACATGAGATACCATTACACTCCAGTTAGAATAGTCAAGGCCTGGAACACTGACAACATCAAATGCTAGTGAAGATGTGGAGCAAAAGAAGCTCTCATTCATTGTTACTGGGAATGCAAAATGGTGCAGCCACTTTGGAAGACGGTTTGGCAGTTTTTACAAAATTAAACATATTCTTACCATAAAATCAAGCAACTGTACTCCTTTGTATTTTCCCAGAGGAGTTGAAAACATATGTCCACACAAAAACCTGCACCTGGATGTTGATAAGAGCTTTATTCATAATTTCCCAAACTTGGAAACAACCAAGATGTCTTTCAGTAGGTGAATGGATAAAATAAACTATGGTACATCCAAGCAATGGAATATTATTCAGCACTAAAAAGAAATGAGCTATTAAGCCATAAAAAGACATGCAGGAAACTTAAATACATATTGCTAAGTGAAAGAAGCCATTCTGAAAGGACTATACACTGTATGATTGCAACTATATGGCATTCTGGAAAAGGCTAAAATATTGAGACAATAAAAAGATCAGTAGTTACCAAAGATTAGGAGTGGGGAGAGGGATGAATAGGCAGGAAGCAGAGGATTTTTAGGGCAGTGAAAATACTCTATGACACCTTAATGATGGGTACATGTCATTATACATCAAACCCATAGAATTTATAACTCCAAGAGCTAAGCATATTTTAAACTATGGACTTTGGGTGATTATGATATGTCAATGTAGATTCCTTAATTTTAACAAATGTACCACTCTGGTGGGGACTGGTGATAGTAAGAGAGGCTATACACATGGGGGGGGCAGGAAGTATATGAGAAATATCTGTACCTTCCCTTCAATTTTGCTGTGAATCTTAAACTGCTCTAAAAATTAGTCTTAATTTTAAAACTTGTCATAGTTTTACAATATATCATCTATAAAAGGTCAAGCACAGTGCCTTACACAAGCAGCTGTTAAATTGTTATTCCTCATTGGTCACCAGGCTTATTGCTTCTTTTTTCTAATATCTGCCTTCAGTTCCTCCTTTCCATTTTCTCTGCTTCTATTTATTCTGAGACCATAACAATCTGTTGAAGAACTTGAGCTTCAGGACCTTTCTTAGTTACCTATTGCTGCTAAAACTAACCATCACAAATTTAGTGACTTAAATGAACACAAATTTATGTTGCATTCAGAATAAATATATAGTCCTAAAATCAAGGTGTAGGTAGAGCTTTATTCCTCTGGAGACACTAGAAGACAATCTGTTTTCATACCTTTTCCAATTTCTAGAGGCCACCAGCATTCCTTGGATCGTAGCCCCTTCCTCCATCTTCAACACGTATCATTCCAACTATTTTTATCATTCCATCTCCCTTTTCTGACTTTGGTTCTGCTGTCTCTCTCTTTCCCTTATAGGTAATTTGTGACTACATTGAGCCCACCTAGATAATCCAAGATGAGTTCCCCATGTCAAGGTCTTCATCTGTGAAGTCCTTTTTAACACGTAAAGTAACATATTCATTGGTTCTGAGGAGCAGGTGGTGAATATCTATGGAGGTCATTACTCTGTCTACCATAGGGCCAGAATGCCTGAGCTACAATACTTCTGCTGTTTATTTGCTGTTTTTTTTTTTAAGGCAAATTACTTAAACTTCCAGAGCCTAAATCTTCTCATCTGTGAAGTGAGGCTCAAGAGAGGAACTTGTAGGATCGTTGTGAGGATTAAATTATGTTGTACCATGTATATAGAGGACCACAACAACTGTCACTGAGTAAGTACTCAAATCTCAACTATTATTATTTGTGTTAATCTTGTCTGATAGAAACAAACTCATGTTAATGAAGCTCACAGAAAGCAATGCACAAATTTAAAATGCTCACATATCCATTTACAATTAGAAGTGCAATCTTGGGATTAGCAATCCTGTTATTTAGAGAAACTAAAAAAGAAGCCATGTTACAATCAGAAGTTGGATTGATGGACATAGGGTCCAAAAAGCAGTGATAAATCAAAGCATGTCCACTCGCCAGGGTCCCTTTCAGTTAAATCTTTACTACTCAAAGTGTGCTAGTATAACCTGGCAGCTTTCTCATATTCAGAATCTCAATCCTCACTCTAGACCTTTAAGTAAGAATCTGAATTTTCCTATGATTTCCAAGTGATTTGCATGCAGATTAAAGTTTGAGAAGTGCTCCCTGTGACAGTGCTTCAAAGTGCTTTGCCCTCCTCCATCTCTGCTTTCATAACAGGGAACAACCACCATCACCATGCATGAATCCATTCTGTCTTTACATATGTCAATACCTTCTAAAGGGAATGCTGCTATACACTTTCCCTTTGACATGACTTGGGATAAGTCTTGTATGCTGATTATTTTGTGTGATTTAAGTTTAACCCTCAGTGTACATCCTTTAGTTCTTCAGCTCTAAGCTGGTAAATAAAGAAGGCTTGCCTTCTGAAGGCCTAGAAATAACAATTACAAACATACCTCTGGAAAGTAAGCATACATTCCTTTTCTTAATAGCTCTGCCAAATTTTATTATTAGCTTAATTCCATTATTAGGCTATTATATTTAATATTTAAAAACTTAGGTCTACAAGAAAATTCAGACAATAAAAATTAATTAATTAATTACATTAATCCATCATAGCTAAATAGTACATTTTCAATGGGAAGTAAAGAAAAAAAAACATATGGAAAACATTTTCTCATACTGAACAATAATCGTTGAAGTATGGTTTTGAAATGAGAGCAAATATCAAAGTATAAATTACATTTCTTCAATGAAATGTGCCCACTAACACCAAAAGGTAAGTACAGAGCAATTTATGTTTGTCTTCAAAGTGGATTGAGTCACAGATTAAAATTCTTAGAGATACAAAGACACTGACAATAATTTAATGAATTACAACATTTGAACATTACTTCAATATATACTTATTGCACATCTGGTACATGTAAGGCTCTTTGTTACTCACACTTTTGTCAAACAAAAGAGGCTTCATCAAACAAACCTGTTGATAAGACACAAGTTTATTCTTACTTCATAAGTGAGAATACTACCCTGACAGAGACTTCCTTGACTCAGGGAAAAGAGTAGGCAAAGTTAGGGTATTTATGAGATTTTAGAGTCAGTTTATGGAGGATCTTTCAATGTGGAGGTGGTGGGGGGGGAGGGGTGACTAGAACTGAAAAATGATTATGATATAATAGTATATATTATACACTCAACATGGGCAGGGTCTTCAGGTGAGGGTGTACAAAGAGACTAGAAGACTAAGTAGTCATATGATGCTATCTATTGAAAAGTTTAACAGTTTGATGTTCATTTAAATTGTTTTTCCAGGAAGCTTCTAAATGAACAATAAAGTTACTTGCAACTTATCTTCCCAGGCAAGGGTTTCCTAGAATGGTAAACTTACATTGATGAAAACAATGGAATAGTAAAGTGATATTGGTAAAGACAGCCTAATGGTCGAGCAGAGTTATATTAATGTAGAGAATAAACCATGTGCCATAGATGGTTTCAGCTTTCACTCTAGTGACTCAAAGTTAAATAGGACATAGTCACTATACTAAAAGAATATATTATAGAATATGAAAGTTTTTAGTGAATACTAAAACAGATTTGTTCTGATTATAATTCTTGAGAAAAATAGAGAAAAATATGAACAAGAAAATAAAAATCACCAAATTCCATCAACATGACAGAGCATTTCTAACATTTTAACATGTTTGTGTGTTGTGTTCATTTGTGCTTAGTTTATATGCATAATCTATGCATATAATAAAATATACATATTTCTTAACCAAAAGTTAGGTCCCTATCATCAATAAGCTTTGTAGGCAGCTTTATCTTTCACTAAATTAAAAAAGCCATGAACATTTTCTAATGTTATTAATTGTTCTTTGAAAACTTGAATTTTTAATATCTATGTGTGTTTGTGTGTGTGTATATATATATATATATATATATATATATATATATAGACTGAATTTATTTACCTAACAAGACATCACTGAATGAAAAGATGGCTAAAAAGTAATCATCAATGTTATGATTATCTTTTATGGAAATATTGTGTATATCTTTATTTCCTTAACAAAGTTTCTAGATGCTGGATATCACTATTTTTAATGACCCTTTAAACAGATAATCATATGCTGAAATATGAAAGCTAAGGAGACATTTTTGTTAATGCCTCATTCTGAAGCATCTTTGCTTGCTCAGAGGCAATGAAAATATTTATTTGATAGAATTGTTTCAAAACATTTGGATCAGTACTTCTTAGCTGCATCTGTCAATAGTGACAGAAGAATGAATGCAAACTTCCATTCATTTGTTTAACTTAGATCAAAAGTGCTGAATGTAATCATAAAATTCCTTTAAAGCCTCATCTTTACCTTTTAAAATAATTTTATGATGTTTATAATAATTTAAATTTTATTATGTTTTCTATAATATGTCAAAGTTTTTTAAATACAAAATAATTTTCTCCCAAAGTTTTGAGTAGAATTGATTCTCTAGGGAGTTGCAAGAGCTTTTACTATTCCTACTATAGAAGCTACATGCCTAAGGGTATATATAATATATTCCAGCTTGTGAATCATGATGACCATGATACAATTCATACAGTATTAAAGTAATCATTCACAAGGTTGTTCTGGATTCTAAAGAACAAGTCAGTGAGGAATGGAGCCAACTTTAAATATTATGTTTTAATGTTGCATTCCAAATAGGAAATCTGGGAAGGAGGGAAAAAGGGAAACAAAACATTTAAATTAGTTGAGTCCAGTTAGATTTATAAGGGGTAGCAAGAAGAGGTTAATATTTGACAAGCCCAACTGAACTGCATTGAAAGGAATTAAGAAAAGGACCATTTAAAGGGCAAGAAGGAGTTAGTGTTATAGCAGGAAAAAGAGATCATAGTAGAAATGGAAGTTTGTGTTACCACTGTCACTCTGTATTAGCAAAATGCAAATATCAAAGATACACAATATTATAGGGAGAAATCTCCCACTGTAAGAAGGATGCACTAATTTTTAAAAAAGAAGTTTTTGTTAACTTTCAGAAACTTTAAGTTCCCAGACTGGGAAATATCTCAAGAGGCAAGTGAGGAATCCTTAGAATGGAATTTTGCAGATAGCAAATGTGGTGAAAGTGAGAATAGGGACACCTTCCTTCTCCCCAAAGAATTACAGATATAAAGAGGTCAGGAGCAGGGCACAGCCAGAAAGTTATATAATACAAAGTGTAGCATAAAACTTAGGTGGCTTTAAGATCCTGCTGAAATTAGGGAAATACATCAGACAGAAACAGAAAGATGAAATTGCCAAAGTCATAAATTTTATTTTTTACAACACTGATCAGAGCTGCTCTCACGGAAATCAGATTCCACACTTAATTCAGGATTCTAGCCAGGTAGGGATACAAGAGTATAGTATGACTTACACACTACTTGTTGCCAAGTTTGTACACTTAAGCAACATTAATTTTATACCCCCAATGCTCTGCCCCCTGCTAACCACCATTTATGTTTTTTACAAGTTTGACTTTTTAAATTTCCACATATAAGTGATATCATACAGTGTTTGTTTTTCTTTGTGTGACTTATCTCACTCAGCAGAATGTGCTCAACGTACATCCATTTATCGAAAATGGCAGGATTTCTTTCCTGCCTTTCCAGCCTTTCTTATGGTTGAATAATATTTCATTGTGTATATATACCACATTCTTTTTTATCCATTCATCTACAGATGGAAACTTAGGTTGTTTCTATATCTTGGCTATTGTAAATAATGCTGCAATGAACATGGGAATGAGTGCATAAAAAAGGGTATAGGAGCAAATGAATAGATTCCTAACAAATACGAACAGAAATCAAAGGATATTAAAATCTGAGAAAGAGAGACAATTTGTAAAGTTCTCAGTTTTTTTTTTTGTTGTTGTTCTGTTTTTTTTGTTTGTTTGTTTTTTTCTGACAAGAGCAGATTAGAATCTAGGCTCTAGGAAAGGAATCAGTTTGCATGTGGTAGACTCCTATTGAAGGAATGGAATCCCTTCCAAATAGGAACCAATAAATACATCTGATCTCAGAGAGATATCTCTCCCAATTGTATTTTAGATTCATTAATAAGCATTTGAAAACGGGCATGGATTAACCAGAATCCTGAAGAAACTGAAACTACCTTTCTGGGCTTCAGATAGTATTCCCATTTTCTTTACTTTTTCTTCTAGGCTAAAACTTTGGATAGCCCAGGGAAATTATTGCCTTTTCTGTCTGTAGGCTTAAATTAGGAAGCCAAGATTAGACAATATATTGAATCCTAGGAATTGGCTTATCTTATCTAAGATAACTCAGTTATCATTAAACTGTAGGTCTTTAGAGTAAGGATATAATTGGACATTGGATAAAAAAGAAAGAGAGAGGAAATAGGAGGTTAGGGATGTGTACTCCAATACACAATTCAAATATTTCCAAGAAAGGTAGTATAATATTTTGTCACATATTAAAATAAGTAGTTATTCTCAGATGTATTATACTGCAGTCTAAATTAAATATAGCTATTTCAAAATAGTTTAAAGAAGAGAAATAGTAAAATAAAAGTCAATGTAAATCATTTAAAGCAACATATTTATGATGTGAGACTGATAATTATAGCATCCTACCATACAGTAGAGAAACTAATAAATACTAATACTCCAGGATACAAGAAATATAAAAAGAAGTATGATGAGTTCTAATCTGTTGAAAGAGAGCAGGAATAACGCCAGAGGTACAGACTAATTTATTGCTTCTTGAGCATACATAAATGTGACAAAACTTCAAATGAATAGAAAAATAAAGATGTTAAAAGTGATGGCTGCAGTAATTAGCATAATATGAATTATGACCAATGATCAGAATTATGATTTGTAGTGGTAGAAGAAGTTGGGAATAGAGGGGATGATTTAGAATATTCTGAGAAGGGAAGAAAATAAAACAACAAAACCTTAAGTGACAATGGCTAAACAAGGCACAAAGAGAATTTATTATAATGAGAAATGATTGAAATTGATTTAAGGTAGTAGAAAGTAAAGAAGTAGCATAAGATCACAGAGTTGTATAAAAGCATCACCTGGATGCACCTTGACTTTTTTTAAGTTGATTTAAAAACAAAACAAGACTAAACAATACTCCTTTGGAAATATAGGCACTAAACAGAATAGGAAAACAAATATATAGAATAATAGAATGCAATTTTTTCCTACCACTATTTTAAAAAATTATTACCATACAAGTAATAGAATTCCTTAATGAATTGCTTTGTTTATCACAATTCTTTTTAGGTATGAATTCTTAAAATGTGACTGAGCATACATTTGAAAAGAATTGTGATTTAGATTTTTGGGAGAATAAATGAGTTGAGTTTTATTTTCTGGTCAATTAGTAAAATTGTTTTAGTGCAACTATCTTCCAATAGTTCAAGGCAAGGTAAAGTGCCTGTTATCTAAGGAACCCTTTTCAAACTAAGTATTTGGATGTTAATACAACTCTAGATGATATCTCCCCAAATCATAAAAGGTAATAGAGTTTTCTGTAAAATATCTTCAATATAAATCAAATTATTATTTTTGGTTTCCAAAAATAACACCACTTCTATTTACACTACAATAAAAATTACATCTTCTAATTGTGAATTAAGTGATGTGCTCCCAAACATACTAAGCACTACAAAGTAGTAATTTTCTCAATAATGAATCAAACTCTAGAAAGGCCAGAAATATACAGCTATAGCTGTATATAAATATACCATTATAGCATTGATAATAGCTTATCAATGATCACTCTGTTTAGGCAGGTAGCAGGATAAACTAAAGAAAGGACTGAAAAAATCATAAAAATTAATTTGTTGCTATAGACCATTCTTATAATATTTTATGACACTTCAAGGAAATAGAAATATATATTAAATTCTAAACTTTTGGCCATTTATTGACACAAAATTGTCTAAAAAATATAGAAAATAGTTTTTGCAAAAATATAAAAATGTAGATTTTTCCTTTTTGTAAGAATATATATATATATATATATATATAATATTTAATTCAAGGCATGCATTTAAAGAATAAAAATGGACTAAATAGAGGAGTTAAAAAATTGTTAAATATCTCTGTCCAGAAGAAGAAGAAATCAGTTCCTTTCAAACTAACTCAAGCCTGAGAATCTATGACTTTGAAATTTTAAAATGGACTATAATTCTTGTTCTATTCTTTGATGCTATTCTATCTAAATTGTGAACATTAAAATATGTAAACATCGATGTCAATATTTATGTTTATTTTAAAAAGCAGTTATCTTGGAGGACCTTAAAGATGGCAGAGGAGTAAGATGTGGAGATCAACTTCCCCTCAACAAATACATCAGAAATACATCTACATGTGGAACAACTCCTACAGAACACCTACTGAACGCTGGCAGAAGACCTCAGACTTCCCAAAAGGCAAGAAACTCCCCATGTACCTGAGTAGGGCAAAAGAAAAAACAAAAAAGAGAAAAAAGAATAGGGATGGGACCTACACTTCTGGGAGGGAACTGTGAAGGGGAAAAAGTTTCCACACACTAGGGAGCCCCTTCACTGGCAGAGACAAGGGGTGGTCAGGGGGGAACCTTCAGAGCCATGGAAGAGAGAGCAGCAACAGGGGTGTAGAGGGCAAAGAGGACAGATTCCTGCACAGAGGATCGGTGCCGACTAGCACTCATCAGCCTGAGAGGCTTGTCTGCTCAACCACAGGGAATGGTGGGGGCTGGGAGTTGAGGCTCTGGCTTCAGAGGTCTGATCACATGGAGAGGACTGGGGTTGGCTGTGTGAGCACAGCCTGAAGGGGGCTAGTGCACCACAGCTAGCTGGGAGGGAGTCCGGGAAAAAGTCTGGACCTGCCTAAGAGGCAAGAGACCATTGTTTCAGGGTGCATGAGGAGAGGGGATTAAGAGCACTGCCTAAACGAGCTCCAGAGATGGGCATGAGCTGCAGCTATCAGCACGGACCCCAGAGACAGGCATGTAATGCTCCTGCTGCAGCCACCAAGAATCCTGTGTGCAAGCACAGGTCACTATCAACACCTCCCCTCCCAGGAGCCTGTGCAGCCTGCCACTGCCAGGGTCCCGTGATCCAAGGACAACTTCCCCAGGAGAAAACATGGTGTGCCTCAGGCTGCTGCAAAATATCTCCGGCCTCTGCTGCTGCGGGCTCACCTCACCTTCTGTACACCTCCCTCCCCTCAGCCTGAATAAGCCAGAGCCCCCTAATCAGCCGCTCCTTAACCCTCCTCTTGTCTGAGCGAAGAACAGATGTCAGAGGACAACATACTGCAGAGGCAGGGCCAAAACCAAAGCTAAACACCAGAAGCTGTGGAACAAAGAAGAGAAAGGGAAATTTCTCTGTGCAGCCTCAGGAGCAGTGAATTAAATCTCCACGATCAACTTGAGGTACCTTGCATCTGTGGAATACCTGAATACACAACGAATCATCCCAAAATTGACTCAGTGGTCTATGGGAGCAACTGTAGACTTGGGATCTGCTGTATGCGACTGACTAGTGTCTAATTTTTATGTTTATCTTTGCATTGGTTTTAGTGCTTGTTATCATTTGTGGATTTGTTTATTGGTTTCGTTGCTCTCTTTTTTTAATCACATTTTAAATTTTTTATTTTAATAATATATTTTTTTATTTTAATAACTTTATTTTACTTTTCCTTTCTTTCTGTTTTATCTCCCTTTTCTTCTGAGCCATGAGACTGACAGCGTCTTGGTGCTCTGGTCTGGTGTCAGGCCTGAGCTTCTGAGGTGGGAGACCTGAGTTCAGGACATTGGACCACAAAAGAACTCCCATCCCCAAGTAACATCAACTGGTGAGAGACCTCCCAGAGATCTCCACCTCAATGCTAAGACCCAGCTCCACTCAATGACCAGCAAGCAACATTGCTGCATGCCCCATGCCAAATAACTAGCAAGACAGGAACACAACCCCACCATTAGCAGAGAGGCTGTGTAAAATCATAATAAGTTCACAGACAGCCCAAAACACACCACTGGGCACAGTCCTGCCCACCAGAAAGACAAGATCCAGCCTCATCCACAAGAACACAGGCACCAGTCCCTTCCAACAGGAAGCCTACACAACCCACTGAACCAACCTTACCCACGGCGGGCAGACACCAAAAACAATGGGAGCTATGAACCTGCAGCCTGCGAAAAGGAGACCCCAAACACAGTAAGTTAAGCAAAATGAGAAAACAGAGAAATACAGAGCAGATGAAGGAGAAAAGTAAAAACCCAGCAGACCAAACAAATGAAGAGCAAATAGGCAGTATACCTGAAAAATAATTCAGAGTAATGATAGTAAAGATAATCCAAAAACTTGGAAAAAGAATGGAGAAAATAGAAGAAATGTTTAACAAGGACCTAGAAGAACTAAAGAGGAAACAATGATGAACAACACAATAAATGAAATTGAAAATTCTCTAGAAGGAATCAAGAGCATAATAACTGAGGCAGAAGAACGGATAAGTGTCCTGGAAGATGAAATAGTGGAAATAACTAACGCAGAGCAGAAAAAAGTAAAAGAATGAACAGAATTGAGGACAGTTTCAGAGATGGCTGGGACAACATTAAACACAGCAACATTCGAATTATACAGGTCCCAGAAAAAGAAGAGTAAAAAAGAAGGAACTGAGAAAATATTTGAAGAGATTATAGTTGAAAACTTCCCTAATATGGGAAAGGAAATAGTCAATCAAGTCCAGGAAGCACAGAGAGTCCCATAAAGGATAAATCCAAGGAGAAACATGCCAAGACACATGTTAATCAAACTATCAGAAATTAAATACAAAGAAAAACATATTAAAAGCAGCAAGGGAAAAGCAACAAATAACATACAAAGGAATCCCCTGAAAGTTGAGAGCTGATTTTTCAGCAGAAACACTGCAGTCAAGAAAGGAGTGGCAAGACCTATTTAAAGTGATGAAAGAGAAAAACCTACAACCAAGATTACTCTACCCAGCAAGGATCTCATTCAGATTCGACAGAGAAATTAAAATCTTTAGAGAAAAGCAAAAGCTAACAGAATTAAGCACCACCAAACCACCTTTACAACAAAGCTAAAGGAACTACTCTGGTAAGAAACAAAAGAGAAGGAAGAGACCTACAATAACAAACCCAAAACAATTAAGAATATGGTAATAGTAACATACATATTGATAATTACCTTAAATGTAAATGGATTAAAAGCTCCAACCAAAAGACATAGAGTGATTGAATGGATACAAAACAAGACCTGTATATATGCTGTCTACAAGAGACTCACTTCAGACCTAGGAACACATACAGACTGAAAGTGAGAGGATGGAAAAAGATATACCATGCAAATGGAAATCAAAAGAAAGCTGGAGTAGCAATTCTCATATCAGACAAAATAGACTTTAAAATAAAGACTATTACAAGAGACAAAGAAGGATACTACATATTGATCAAGGGATCAATCCAAGAAGAAGATATAACAATTGTAAATATTTAAGCACCCAACACAGGAGCACCTCAGTACATAGACAAATGCTAACAGCCATAAAAGGGGAAATTGACAGTAACACAATAATAGTAAGGGACATTAACACACCACTTTCACCAATGGACAGATCATCCAAAATGAAAATAAATAAGGAAACACAAGCTTTAAATGATACATTAAACAAGGTGGACCCAATTGATATTTATAGGATATTCCATCCAAAAACAATGGAAAAACTTTCTTCTCAAGTGCTCATGGAACATTTTCCAAGATAGATCATATTTGGGTCACAAACCAAGCTTTGGTAAATTTAAGAAAATTGAAATCACATCAACTGTCTTTTCTGACCACAACACTATGAGACTAGATATCAATTACAGGAAAATAACTGTAAAATGCAAACACATGGAGGCTAAACAATGTACTACTAAATAACCAAGAGATCACTGAAGAAATCAAAGAGGAAATCAAAAAATACCTAGAAAAAACTGACAAAGAAAACACAATGACCCAGAACCTATGGGATGCAGCAAAAGCTGTTCTAAGTGGGAAGTATGTAGTAATACAATTCTACCTCAAGAAACATCTCAAATAAACAATCTAACCCACACTTAAAGCAATTAGAGAAAGAAGAACAACAAAACCCCAAAGACAGCAGAAGTAAAGAACTCATACAGATCAGATCAGAAATAAATGAAAAAGAAATGGAGGAAATGATAACAAAGATCAATGAAACTGAAAGCTGATTCTTTGAGAAGATAAACAAAATTGATAAACCATTAGCCAGACTCATCAAGAAAAAAATGGAGAAGACTCAAATCAATAGAAATAGAAATGAAAAAGGAGAAGTAAATACTGGCACTGCAGAAATACAAAGGATCATGAGAGATTACTACAAGCAGCTACACGTCAATAAAATGGACAACCTGGAAGAATGGATAAATTCTTAGAAAGGCACAACCTTCCAAGACTGAAAGAGGAAGAAATAGAAAATATAAACAAACTAATCATTAGCACTGAAATTGAAACTGTGAATGAAAATCTTCTGAGAAACAAAACTCCAGGAACAGATGGCTTCCCAGGAGAATTCTATCAACATTTAGAGAAGAGCTAACACCTATCCTTCTCAAACTCCTCCAAAATATTACAGAGGGAGGAACACTCCCAAACTCATTCTATGAGGCCACCATCACCCTGATACCAAAACAAGACAAAGATGTCACAAAAAAATAAAACTACAGGCCAATATCACCGATGAACATAGCAGCAAAAATCCTCAGCAAAATTCTAGCAAATGGAATCCAACAGCAAATTAAAAGTATCATGCACCATGATCAAGTGGGTTTATCCCAGGAATGAAAGGATTCTCCAATATACGTAAATCAATCAATGTGATACACCACATTAAAAAATTGAAGGAGAAAAACCATACGATCATCTAAATAGATGCAGGAAAAGCTTCCGAAGAGATTCAACACCTACTTATGATAAAAACCCTCCAGAAAGTAGGCATAGAGGGAACTTACCTCAATATAATAAAGGCCATATATGACAAACCCACAGCCAACATCATTCTTAATGGTGAAAAATTGAAACCATTTCCACTAAGATAAGGAACAAGAATATGTTGCCCACTCTCACCACTATTATTCAACAAAGTTTTGGAAGCTTTAGCCACAGCAGTCAGAAAAGAAAAAGAAGGAAAAGGAATCCAAATCAGAAAAGAAGAAGTAAAGCTGTCACTGTTTGTAGATGACATGATATTATACATAGAGAATCCTAAAGATACTACCAGAAAACTACGAGAGCTAATCAATGAATTTGGTAAAGTACCAGGATACAAAATTAATGCATAAAAGTCTCTTGCATTCCTATACACTAATGATGAAAAATCTGAAAGAGAAATCAAAGAAACACTCCCTTTTACCACTGAAACAAAAAAATAAATTACCTAGGAATAAACCAACCTAAGGAGACAAAAGACCTGTATGCAGAAAACTATAAGACACTGATGAAAGAAATCAAAAGTGACACAAACAGATAGAGAGATATACCATGTTCTTGGATTGAAATAATCAACATTTTGAAAATGACTATACTACCCAAAGCAATCTACAGATTCAATGCAATCCCTGTCAAACTACCAATGGAATTTTTCACAGAACTAGAACAAAAAATTTCCCTATTTTTATGGAAACACAAAAGACTCCGAATACCAAAAGCAATCTTGAGAAAGAAAAACAGAGCTGGAAGAATCAGGCTCCCTGACTTCAGGCTATACTACAAAGCTACAGTAATCAAGACAGTATCATACTGGCACCAAGCTAGATATATAGATCAATAGAACAGGATAGAAAACCTGGAGATAAACCCATGCACATATGGTCATCTTATCTTTGATAAAGGGGGCAAGCATATACAATGGAGAAAAGACGGCCTCTTCAATAAGTTGTGCTGGGAAAACTGGACAGCTACATGTAAAAGATTGAAATTAGGACACTCGCTAACACCATACACAAAAATAAACTCAAATTGGATTAATGACCTAAATGTAAGGCCAGACACTATTAAACTCTTAGAGGAAAATATAGGCAGAACACTCTATGGCATAAATCACAGTAAAATCCCTTTTGACCCACCTCCTAGAGAAATCGAAATAAAAACAAATAAACAAATGGGACCTAATGAAACTTAAAAGCTTTTGCACAGCAAAGGAAATCATAAATAAGATGTAAAGACAACCCTCAGAATTGGAGAAAATATTTGCAAATGAAGCAACTGACAAAGGATTAATCTACAAAATTTACAAGCAGCTCATGCAGCTCAGTATCATAAAACAAACAACCCAATCCAAAAATGGGAAGAACTAAATAGACATTTCTCCAAAGAAGATATACAGGTTGCAAATAAAGACATGAAAGAATGCTCAACATCATTAATCATTAGAGAAATGCAAATCAAAACTACAATGAGATATCATCTCACACCAGTCAGAATGGCCATCATCAAAAAATCTAGAAACAATAAATGCTGGAGAGGGTATGGAGAAAAGGGAACCCTCTTGCACTGTTAGTGGGAATGTAAATTGATACAGCCACTATGGAGAAGAGTATGGAGGTTCCTTAAAAAAACTAAAAATAGAACTACCATATGACTCAGCAATCCCACTACTGGGCACATACCCTGAGAAAACCATAATTCAGAAAGTCATGTAGGGGCTTCCCTGGTGGCACAGTGGTTGAGAGTCCACCTGTCGATTCAGGGGACATGGGTTCGTGCCCCAGTCTGGGAAGATCCCACATTCCGCAGAGTGGCTGGGCCCATGAGCCATGGCCGCTGAGCCCTCACGTCTGGAGCCTGTGCTCCGCAACGGGAGAGGCCACAATAGTGAAAGGCCCGTGCACCAGGGGCAGGACAGGAATAAAGATGCAGACGTACAGAATGGACTTGAGGACATGGAGAGGGGGAAGGGTAAGCTGGGATGATGTGAGAGACTGGCATTGACGTATATACTCTACCAAATATAAAATAGACAGCTAATGGGAAGCAGCCACATAGCACAGGGAGATCAGCTTGGTGCTTTGTGACCACCTAGAGGGTTGGGATAGGGAAGGTGGGAGGGAGATGCAAGAGGGAGGGGATATGGTGATATATATATATATATATATATATATATATATATATATATATATACATATAGCTGGTTCACTTTATTATAGAGCAGAAACTAACACAACATTTGAAAGCAATTATACTCCAGGAAAGATGTTAAAAAAATAGCTATCTTTGGAAGCAACACATAAACTCTTCTCTTGCCTCCTTGACAATGCCTATGAAAGGGACATTCCTCTTAACCGTGCATCATACCTGTCTTCCTACATCTTGGCAAGTCTAATGTCCTCAAGAAGAGACTGGATTTATTCATTCAATATTAGTCAGAACATTCTGTAAATATCAGCATAAGTAGAAAAAAAAATGTCACTAAACACAACACACAGAGAAAATTAAAGGTCCCCCAAATTGTTACGAGAAAAGGCAAAATAAATGTTTGGGAATATCTGGGAAAAAATAAACAAAACTGGAAGAATCTAAGAGACATTCATCTTAGGATGAGAAGAGAGACAAGGGATGGATCTTGTGTCCAACATTTATAATGGGTAAACAAAAACGTTGCACATATGGCCCATGGTTACCAAATTGATTAAGCTTTTATATTATTTCAATTTTCTCCATTTTAGAGTTTTATAAATGATTTAATTATCCTTCAGTGATCTACTATAATTATAATGGGCCTCCTTTATTTATTAATATATAACTTAAGTTAGTCCTTTTATTACTTACAGGAAAATATATGTGTCATAGAATACTCTAATTTGATTTAACCCTACTTGATTTATGTGTTATTCTTGAGTGTTTTCATTTTGTATATCACTTAAACCTCACAAGATATTATTATCATTATTTCTTATAGTCAACATTCTTTTACTGATCCTCATTGCCATGTTTTTTTTTCTTCTTTTGTTTCCAAGATTCCATTTGGGATTATTATTACTCTGACTGCAGAACACCTTGTATTGTTTTCCCTGGTGCAGGTCTGCTGGTAATGAATTCTCAGTTCTAATATATGTATAATGTCTTTAAATTCCCTTCATTTATTTGAGTATATATTTCTGGATATATAAGTCTAGGCTAGCAGTTCTTTTATTTCAGTACTTTGAAGGTTTTCATTGTTTTCTAGGTTCCTTGTTTCTGCTGTTAGCCAGTAGACATTTTTATTTGGGCTTATTTGAAAGTACTACACCTTTTTCTCTGCCTGCTTTCTGTTTCATTTTTAGCAGTTTACTATAATGTACTTTTATGCTGTTTGTTGTATTTATCCTGTTTGGGGTTCATAAAGCTTCTTGAATCCATGGCTTGATTATTTCATCAATTCTCTGCCATTATCTGTTTAAATATTGATCCCGTTCATTTGCTGTCCTTCTGGAATCGATTACATTTGTGTTAGATTTTTCACTGTGTTAGGTGTATTGCTTGCTCTTTTCCATACTTCCATTTTTTTGGTCTGTTTGTGTTTCAGTATGGATAATTTCTCTCACCCATCTTGTAGTAAATTCTCAATTCTCCTATGTCTAATCTGCAGTTATCCTCACCTACTAAGTTCTTACATTTAGATATCTACTTTAGAATTTCAATTTTTATAGTTTTCTATTCTCTTTACAGAACTCATTTTAAAAATATTAATCATACCTAGTTTTAAATCTATTCCAGATAACTCCACTATTTAGATACTTATCAGTTTCCATTATTTGTTGTGCTTTGCTCAAGTCTTATCTTCTTACATGCTTAAATATTTTTGAGTTTTAGTTCTTATGTATAAAATATTGTAGAGAAAATGTAATGCTCTGCATGATCTTATCTTTTCAAATATATTTTTGATTTTTGTCAGACCTTTGGTCTTAAGGGCATATCTCCCTAGCCCAATTAGGAATTGAGATGATTTGAAGTTATTTTTTGTCTTTCTTTGGGCAAGTCTATTTACCATTTATCCTCACTCTTAAAGTATAACCCTTTTGGAGTATATCCACCAAATGTGGATAGTTCTCATGACCTCCTTTTTGCCAGACCCTACACTCTAATTTTTGTTGATTGTAGTGTTGTTCAGATGGCTGAACATTTGCTCAGCTTCTCAACCTTTTTACCACAATTTTCACTTTTGCTTTGAGGGGTGAAAATCATGATAAATATTGTTTATCTCTTTTGACTCTTCTTTTTTCCCAAATCTTGCTTCCTCAAATTCTTAATTCACAGACACATTTTTTAATTTTTCAGATTTGACAGATGTTTAGCTAAATGGTTAGTTCAAAATCATTTAGTCTTCCATTTTCAGAAATGAATCTCCTTGTTCATGTGTTCTGGAAACTCCTGGCAATGGACTATTATAGACCTAAACTCATGGTGTTGAGAATCTCCATTTCATTTCCACTAAGAGTCATAATGTCATTGTGGAAAGAGCAGTGAAACTCTTCTTTGGAAACACTATGATCAATGGCAGGCTGTGGATTACAGAATATAGATACAGCTACTATTATGTATAATAAATAAAAAGATAAAAATTCATAAATATATTTAATGCTCAGATAAGCTTGTAGACATAATCCTTAAACTTGCTTACATTTGATGGCAGTGTCCTCACAGGACAGTGAAAGTTACAAATATAACATCCCTTCTAACTATATACTTCAACTGATATCAAAATAGAAGCAACAAAGCTTTTGCAAAAGAAACATTGGGTCATTTTATTTTCTAAATTATTCGCTGAAAACTAGTCAAATTACTGAGTCATACAACTAGAATACATTGGTATTCACAAAGACATACACACACTTAAAACTATTTTTAGGGGAAAAATGTCAAAAGAACATGCCCTGTGCTCTTGACTTGAGACCTCTGACATTTTAGTGAATTTTCCCTTTATTTCCTAAACTTATCAGCTCTTTATTTTCTTTACTATTTTCTTCTACTGTTCTTAATTTTATTCCTATTATAGTATTTCTCACTTTGTTTATAATATTTCTGTCAGGACATGTGCTCATCCTGTAGACAGTAAACTCCTGAACCAAAGGAACTAAACATTGTTAAAACTTTATGATGCTGTAAAGCCATGAAAATGTCCTTTATGAAGAAGGTTAATAATACATATTTGTTGAATAACAATGGATAAATGTGTGGATGAATAAATGAATGAATGGAGGATTGAAAAATGTGTGTAAATGAATGTAACATATCCTCAATGTTTATGTTCTTCTGGTTTAGATTACATGCACATTTCTGAAAATATTTATGCTAACATTTAGCAAAACATTTAATTCACAAGGTTTTCTGATGATAATGGGTAAAAATGCAAAACATTTTTTTGTGTGTGTAATAGGATCTTTGATCCAGTAAGAGATTTCTCCTATTTGATATCAATTGGAAAGTATGGCTGGAGAATGCACTTTTCTCATATGAATGACATGAAAAAAGGTCTTTCAGTTATATGTCATTGAAATTCTAATCATAGTTGAATATTACCCACCAAGCACCCATCACTGTTGATGAGAATAACTGAAGGAATATTTAGGAGTTTGACTTTCTCTTTTAAATTTGCCTCAGACTAATTTTTTTTTCCTGAATTTTAGCTATTGGCCACATCTTGGCCATAGGAGTAAAGATATCAAGGCAGTGAATTTAGATTGTCCTGTCTCTATCGAAAGTAAATGTTCAGGCTGTACCCATAATCACTTGTTTCACTCATAGTTGATTTTTCTCTTCATTGAAATGTCTGATTGGTCTAGTGTAGAGGAATTCTTTCTCCCACCTTCAGTGAAAGTATTGATTAATAATTTCATAAGAGTTTAGTGTTCTTAAAAGAATTTCCTGGTCCTAATATCTCTAATTCTATTTCTGTCCAAAGAAATCCACCAGTCCTCACATCTTCTTTTTCTCCTACTACACCGTGTATCTTTGAAGGGATATTCTACTTTTAATTTGCAATGATTTTTGCAAATATTGATAAATACCCCTCATTTGAAACAGCTCCATATTCTTATAGTATGCTTTTTAAATAGGATATCTGTTTGATTTATTTTAAGGACATTTACATTGTATCATGATATAAAAAGAAGTATGATAAATTAGTTACATTTTACATTAATGAGATAAAATGAATTTGATAATAAAATTTGCTTCTTGATCTGATATTTGATGAGATATTTAACATCTTGTTATGTCAGTTGCTCTAAATCAGAGAAAAGAATATTAAAAATTTATCAGAGGTATAAGAGATGCATGATTGAAGATCATAAGGCCTTTTTGAAATATGTAGTACAAATTTATAAACAAAATGTTACTAAAAGTTTACTTGTTTCTTTTTTTTTTTTTGCGGTATGCGGGCCTCTCACTGTTGTGACCTATACCGTTGTGGAGCACGGGCTCCGGATGCGCAGGCTCAGCGGCCATGGCTCACGGGCCCAGCTGGTCCACGGCATGTGGGATCTTCCAGGACCGGGGCACGAACCTGTGTCCCCTGCATGGGCAGGCGGACTGTCAACCACTGTGCCACCAGGGAAGCCCACTTGTTTCCTTTTTATGTAACATATGAGTAATACATTTCCAATCCAATAAGGATATCTATGGGAAGATTCATATTAAAATTTTCCCAGTTTTTATTTCCGAATAAAAGTATCAAGCTTATAATACATCAAATATTCAGAAACTACTACTCTGAATTTTTACTTTTTTTACTTAATCATCTGTCTATACAGCATGCATGTCAGAGTTATAAAGAATTTTAGTAGTGCTATAGTTGTTTGTGAATGTTTTGTGCTGTCAGAATTGGCCCCGTAGAGAGAAAGAACCATATTATGTTATGCTAAACAATTCAAGAGGTACCAACAGGCTCCACTTGAGTTAAATTGACATCCAATCATGGCATTTCACCTTCTATTTTGAAATTACCATGGTGAAATTCATCATGAATGAATTGGGCACTTTCTCCAGAAAATACCTAGCAAAAAAGAGATGCTTCTAGGGAATGGTCCTCTGGTTGTTTCTGACTGGCTTTTCAGCATGAGCACCAATTAGCAAAGCATCATCTCAGGCCAGCCTTTTTAAATGGAAAGACTTAGAGCCTCACAGTAACCCGCCCTTCAAGGTTTTTTAGGAGCACACATAGTACTTTAAATCACACAACTATCCAACGACTTTACAACAATTTTTTCCTTTCCTTCCCCTCATACACCCCAGATGCTCTCTTGATTCCAGTCCTTTGGATGTTGCATTTGCTGTAAGTCATTTCCCCCAAGTGTCCCTGATTAATTTCTACTCCTCTTCTAAGTCTAAAATAAAAATTTTGAGAAGTTCACAATTTGTGGTACAAGCTCTTGCTTCCCCAACAAATGACTGAACATGTGATGTGCTAATGACCCAGGCAGTTGGCAAAGTGGCTATGACTGTTAGTAAGAACGTGACTTTATATCATCTTCATGCAGAACCTTTTGGCAATGTCAGTCAAAATTTCCTAATATATGCCCATAGGTTTATGTGTAAGAATGTTTACTATAAAACTATAGCAAAAATGAAAGCCAGTGGAATGTTCCTTAACACAGTATAGTTGAATAAATTTTGGTATATCAGTGCTTTGGAACATTATGCAGTCTTCATTGTGCTGACATGGAAAGATCTGCAAAATGTAATGTTAATTAAAAAAACCAGAAGAAGAAAAGTATCTGTACTGATTTATATATATAAACTATATACTATATACACCCAAGAAGATATACTGTACATGGATATATACTGTCAAATGTCTAGATAAGTTATCCTAACAATGTTGACTGTGGCTAGTTCTAGGGAGAGTAGTAGGGTAGGGGTGTTTGAATATGGATGCCTTTACTTTTACTCTATATATACCTGCATTGTTTGGATTTTTCCAATGACTGTATATATATATAATATAATATATATATAAATATATATATAATATATATATTAATAATATATAATATATATATATTATTTTCATAATAAAATAAAAATTGAACTTGTTTAGAAATTAAGCTCAGCTTAAGTGCTACAAATGTAACACAAAGAACACTTTTTGATAGTGATGTTGAATTTGAAGAAGGCAGAGGAGTTCCTGAATGTCTTCAACTAGTCAAATCAGTGTTTCTCAAATTTCAGGAAAAAAGCTTTATAATTTGAGCAAAGAAAATTGATACAGTTTTCCAGACAATTCCAGCAAAGGGGAAGGTTACTCTGAATTATCTAAGCAATAAACCTATTTTTCCATTTCCTCAGGCAGTGGGCAGTAGGATATGTTGAAATTTAAATGTTTTTAATATAGTCATAAAGGTTCTGCATCTTATATTCCATCCTTAGTAGCAACTCTTTCTGCCTATGTAATGAGTTATCTCCAGGGGATATAATCATATGTCCTTCGCAGTACCATTTCTGGTGTTATCACATCTCTTGAGAAGCTTTCATTCTATAAAGTCAAAATAGACAAAATGCAATCAATCTATTAATTAGTTAGTGCTGCCAAATGGAAACTATAATATAGGAACCAAATAAGAGTCACAATCCCAGGAATCTTTTTGAAAAAGCAGATAGCTTCCTTCATTATGAAAGAAGGCAGGTAACAGTTAATTTTGTTTCTTTAATGGAAGTTGGGTATTATCTACCTGGCAAGTCTGTTTTCTTTAACTTTAAACAGTTACCAAAAATGTAACAACATATTAAAACATTTTCTTAATGATTGCATTTTGAGTTTCAGTTATTTGAAGTAATCAACTGTAAAGTTAAAAATTCAGCTTTATAGCTGTATTTTAAGTATGGGGACAAGTTCTTTTATGGTAAATATATAGTCACCTTTTTAATATTTTTCTCATCACCAAACATACTTGTCAAAACAATTTATATAGTCACAAATTAAATGAAAGTTTATCAAGTGAAATATAATGAATAATCTGCTATATGATAAAAGGGATACCAAGGGACAACCAGAAAAACATACGTCTGCAAGTGATGTGGAAAATACCCTGAAGATTCAGACATTGATATCATGGAGCTTCCCATGCCCCCTAGCCCAATTCTATCTGTTATAACCTTCTAGTTATTTTTACATTTTGATGAACTTGTAACAACTGGTAAAAAGAAGGCTGGATAAGCATGTATGTCCCTAGAGCCTCTACTACTAGGAGCGGACTGAGAGGAAAGTGTGTGAATGTATTAATAAGATAACCAGGAGAATAAGGGGAAAAGAGTATGCCTTATCCTCCATGTCAAATTTTAATAATGTCTGATCATTAAGGCACCCTTATTACATTCCAGAAACTTAAGTATCTCATTTCATATTTCTTGTAGAAAATCATTCTTACTAATTTTTTAACATCTTTATTGGAGTATAATTGCTTTACAATGGTGTGTTTCTGCTTTAAAACAATGTGAATCAGCTATACATACACATATATACCCATATCTCCTCCCTCTTGTATCTCCCTCCCACACTCCCTATGCCACCCCTCTAGGTGGTCACAAAGCACAGAGCTGATCTCCCTGTGCTATGCGGCTGCTTCCCACTAGTTATTTATTTTACATTTGGTAGTGTATATACATCAATGCCACTCTCTCACTTTGCCCCAGCTTACCCTTCGCCCTCCCCGTGTCCTCAAGTCCATTCTCTATGTCTGCATCTTTATTCCTGTCCTGCCCCTAGGTTCTTCAGAACCATTTATTTTTTTTAGATTGCATATATATGTGTTAGCATATGGTATTTGTTTTTCTCTTTCTGACTTACTTCATCCTGTATGACACACTCTAGGTCCATCCACCTCACTACAAAAAACTCAATTTCATTACTTTTTATGGCTGAGTAATATTCCATTGTATATATATGCCACATCTTCTTTATCCATTCATCTGTTGATGGACACTTAGGTTGCTTCCATGTCCTGGCTATTGTAAATAGAGCTGCAATGAACATTGTGGTACATGACTCTTTCTGAATTATGGTTTTCTCAGGGTATGTGCCCAGAAGTGGGATTGCTGAGTCATATGGTCATTCTATTTTTAGTTTTTTTAAGGAACCTCCATACTATTCTCCATAGTGACTGTATCAATTTACATTCCCACCAACAGTGCAAGAGTGTTCCCTTTTCTCCATACCCTCACCAGCATTTATTGTTTGTAGAGTTTTGATGATGGCCATTCTGACTGGTGTGAGATGATACCTCATTCTAGTTTTGATTTGCACTTCTCTAATGTTTAGTGATGTTGAGCATCCTCTCAAGTGTTTGTTTTCAATCTGTATATCTTCTTTAGAGAAATGTCTATTTAGGTCTTCTGTCCATTTTTGGATTGGGTTGCTTGTTTTGTTGATATTGAGCTGCATGAGCTGCTTGTAAATTTTGTAGATTAATCCTTTGTCAGTTGCTTCATTTGCAAATATTTTCTCCAATTCTGAGTGTTGTCTTTTCATATTGTTTATGGTTTCCTTTGCTGTGCAAAAAAGCTTTTAAGTTTCATTAGGTCCCATTTGTTTATTTTTTGTTTTTATTTTGATTTCTCAAGGAGGTGGGTCAAAAAGATCTTGTTGTGATTTATGTCATAGAGTGTTCTGCCTATATTTTCCTCTAAGAATTTTATAGTGTCTGGCCTTACATTTAGATCTTTAATCCATTTTGAGTTTATTTTTACGTGTGGTGTTAGGGAGTGTCCTAATTTCATTCTTTTATATGTAGCTGTCCAGTTTTCCCAGCACCACTTATTGAAGAGGCCGTCTTTTCTCCATTGTATATTCTTGCCTCCTTTATCAAAAATAAGGTGACCATATGTGCATGAGTTTATCTCTGGGCTTTCTATCCTGTTCCATTGATCTATATTTCTCTTTTTGTGCAAGTACCATACTGTCTTGAATACTGTAGCTTTGTAGTATAGCCTGAAGTCAGGGAGCCTGATTCCTCCAGCTCCGTTTTTCTTTCTCGAGATTGCTTTGGCTATTCAGGGTTTTATGTGTTTCCATACAAATTGTGAAATTTTTTGTTTTAGTTCTGTGAAAAATGCCATTGGTAATTTGATAGGTATTGCATTGAATCTGTAGATTGCTTTGGGTAGTATAGTCATTTTCACAATGTTGATTCTTCCAATCCAAGAATATGGTATGTTTCTCCATCTCTTTGTATCATCTTTAATTTCTTTCATCAGTGTCTTGTAGCTCTCTGCATACAGGTCTTATGTCTCCTTAGGTAGGTTTATTCCTAGGTATTTTATTCTTTTTGTTGCAATGGTAAATGGAAGTGTTTCCTTAATTTCTCTTTCAGATTTTTCATCATTAGTGTATAGGAATGCAAGATATTTCTATACTTTAATTTTGTATCCTGTTACTTTACCAGATTCATTGATTAGCTCTAGTAGTTTTCTGGTAGCATCCTTAGGATTCTCTATGTATAGTATTATGTCATCTGCAAACAGTGACAGCAATACTTCTTCTTTTCCGATTTGGATTCCTTTTATTTCTTTTTCTTCTGTGATTACTGTCTCACTAATGTTTTAACTTGGCTCATCTATGTGAAAATGGCTTGGAGGGGATCACTATAAAACCCAGGGTTATACAGCTTTAAATCAATTCAGAATATCTCCATTCAGGAGCAAGGCAAAGCCAGGCAGAACATTGAGATCTTCTCCTAAAATCATGGAATTTACTTTTTAGGATAGTAGACCCACAAATCTGAGCTGCTTGACTCTGTGCCCCTCCCAAAATATATCAATACTATGGAAAGGCCTGCCACTTCTTTCATCTCAGCCTCTATCATTCACCACCAGGTCTCCATTTGTCAATATTAATTTGACTTCCCTTCTCATTTAGGATTTTAAAAATCAGACTGAAAATATTTATAAAATTTGTTGGGGCTTCCCTGGTGGTGCAGTGGTTGAGAGTCCCCCTGCCAATGCAGGGGACAAGCGTTCGTGCCCCAGTCTGGGAGGATCCCACATGCCACGGAGAGGCTGGGGCTGTGAGCCATGGCCACTGAGCCTGCGCATCTGGAGCCTGTGCTCTGCAACGAGAGAGGTCACAACAGTGAGAGGCCCATGTACCACAAAAAAAATAAAAATAAAAAAAAACAAAACATTTGTTATATTTAATTCCATATGTTATATTGTTACATTGGATTCAGTATGAGCCCTCTATACTATAATCTACCAAGTATTAGTGTAATTCATGTACACACAGCATTCTTAAAATACATTAGTGAGCAGGACCACCCTAGCCCTTCATGATGCTGGCAAAAATAAAATAAGTTGATGCAGCCCATTCTTCTATATGTCAATTATATATCTACTGTATGTTTTAGGAATTACTGTATGTCTTGAGGTATTGCTCTGAAACTATTCAAGGATTATGGCACTTTTGTCAAACTTCAGTCTTTTCTAAATATATGATATTATATTAGAATTAGAATCATATAATGTTAGAATCATGGTGGCAGTTCATGTTCACAACTTAGGACTTCGGTATATAAATTCAGTAAATATTGCTTAAGGATACACTGTTCAATGAGCATTATGATTAGTTGGAGAGGTCTAGGGTATTAGCTATTGGACTTGTATTGAAGATGAGAAATTTATACTTTCTATGTTATGGCATAAAGGTACATCAAACCAAAATAAGCACATTAGAGTATTCAAGACCAATATTCAAATGGTATTCTTTTCAGATCTCTTTAAATAAAAATTTCATGACAGTAAAAATAGCTGGGGTGATTTCAAAGATGAAGACCATTATTTGCCCTCCTCTTACAGTGTCTCACCAAGGTATTTAGAAAGCCTGGTGAGTGTGTTATCCAAACACTTTGTAGTCCCAGCTCAGTGGGCATCCCCCCCACCCTCTGTGCCAGGTTGCCCTGCCTCTCTTGTGGTTACACTGTTTTGCGACTGTCATTTTTATTGAAAAATAAAAGCTAAACTGGAGTTTCAGAATACCTTCCATTTAACTCCTTTAATATAATGGAAAGGATAAAAGCAACCTAGTCACAAGAGAAGTGTTTTTGAAAGCTATTCCTTGGATATCAGCGATGCAGAAATAAAAGGCTGCTTCAAAAATAGAGCCCACTGGCTTAACTTTGGCCCTCTGCAGCTCTTCTCCTGTACTAGACCTGCTTTTAGCTTTAATTTTTTATTCAAAAGTTAAACGGGAGACATGAAATAGTTTGGATCAAATATCACAACAAATGAAAAATGGGCATCAGATGATTCTTTTAAATGCATTATTCTTATGTACTGGGCCACACGACTTTGTCAGATGATTTTGTTTACATCTGTTGGAAAAAAATATTACTTATATTTCTTTAGATAGAGAACTCTTCTTTCCACTAATCCCATGGAAAGATTAGCATTTCCAAAAGTGTGACCCACTTATATGCTCATCAACAGAATAAAAATTCTGAGACATACTACAATAAAACAAACAGAAATGTATTTAATTATGGGTTTTTGTTTTGTTTTGTTTTGTTTTGTTTTGTTTTCCGGTACGCGGGCTTCTCACTGTTGTGGCCTCTCCCGTTGCGGAGTACAGGCTCCGGACGCACAGGCTCAGCGACCATGGCTCACAGGCCCAGCTGCTCCGCGGCATGTGGGATCTTCCCGGACTGGGGCACGAACCCGTGTCCCCTGCATTGGCAGGGGTACTCTCAACCACTGCGCCACCAGGGAAGCCCTAATTATGTGTTTGTTTAACTTATTTGTCCATGGACTCCTTTAAAACTTTACATTTATTAATATCCCATGGTGACAGTTTGGAGCCCACACGCCTAGAGCCCGTGCTCTGCAGCAAGAGAAGCCACTGCAATGAGAAGCCCGCGCACCGCAAAGAAGAGTAGCCCCTGCTCGCCGCAACTAGAGAAAGCCCGGGCGCAGCAATGAAGACCCAATACAGCCAAAAATAAATAAAATTGAATCTTTAAAAAATATCCCAAGGTGCTAGTTTGGAGGTATTGTCGTTCTGGTCCTCAGTCATACCACTACAATAGTTTTAAAATCTTTTCAAGAGAAATCACCCACTTAGCTATGTAATTATAGCTCTACTTAGAAAATTTATGTTGATCATTGAATTAATACCTAACCCTGGATCAATAACTCTTTGGCTAATAGTAGTATCTAAATGCAAATTGAGTGAGAGATATTAGTATTCAAGACAACATAATTCAAGGATGTCTAAATTTGGTGTTAAATATATTGTTACACTGACAAATATAGCTCAAGAGAACACAGAAGAGGATGTAGTAGAGTTTGGCAAAGGAAAGGGATTGATACAGTTCTTTAATTTTGAACAAAAATTTGATTATACTATTAAGTAGATAATCTAGATCTAAGATGTTTAATAACCTCAGTGCTCTGCTCTATTGGTCCTGTAATATTCAGCTAATAACTTAGTGATGGTGATTCAAAAATACCCCTAGTTGAATATTACAATTTGTGATTATAATATTCTCTCTGGCTCTTCTGCATCTTTAAATATATATATATATATGTGTGTGTGTGTGTGTATAAATATATAAATTAAATATATATATATAAATTAAATATATATATATATATATATATATATAAAGGACCCCTGTTTCACAGTTGATAGTATTCTAACCAATTAAAGAGAAATGGCAAAATGGAGGCCATAATGATATTGAATATACCTCTAAGGATAAGAGGATAAGACAGTACTCATGAAGGATAATTTGTGAAGGGACAACTATCTCCATGGCTGCCCAATGCTGAGGGGTGTGCTAAAAGCACTCTAGTGGCCTTCAATTAGAGCTGTCTCATTATTGTGAGCATAGTATTATTTTAAATTTGCTTTTTATATTTAATTAAATAACACCTAGTCTACAAAGTACCTCTTATTGTCCATGACAGCATTTTGTATGACTATCTTCAAAATAAGATTCATAGAATAGGCAAAGAATAAACAGAAAGCAATTACTTTTGCTTTATGGAGAAAAAGATAAAGGAAAGAACATGGATAAATTTGGCAGCCTGTCTTTTGATCTTATGAAACAATCTCTTTTTTAAAAAGCATCATTATACTTAATAATTACATAATTTCCCTAGACTGCAATGAAAAGCAAATAAGAATGTTTCAGCAATGCTAAAATCTAAATAGCTTTACCATTGTCTTATGGTTTTCAATAGGGCATAACTGATCTAACTCAGATTATGATCTATATCAAATCATTTTGCCCATTGAGGAATTCACTTAACTTTCTTGCTTTAATTTTCTTTGGCACGTACGCTGGTCAGAGACAAAGGATAATTTGGCACTGAACACCATATTGTTTTTCAAGTATTCAAAGAAAAGTTTCCTTTGTGCAATAACATTGCTCTTGAAAATGTTAAGTAGATAAGTATGTAATCATAGAAATTCTAGTTTACAGTGGCTTAATTTGACATAAAATTTCAAAATGTGAGAAAATATCTTTATTTTTATTTTTTAAGGACATTTCAGTCCAGATATCATAGCACATACTATTTTCAGGATTTGCTAAAATGAAATTAATTCATTACATAGTAGAAAGCTTTGGTGTTTAACGTCATAATTTGGTTAAGATGGTATATTTCCAGAATCACTGACATTTTTTGTAGTATCTCTAAACTAAAGTACCCTAAATTGAATGGTTCTTTTTCTGCTTACACTAAATTTATACTGCATGTTCAAAACATATTTTACTAATTGAATAGTCAAGTGCATATGTAGTGAAAGTATGTGTACATTGTTGTTATTTTGAAAACATTTTCTCACTGAAAAGGCAAGAGGAAAATGTTAAGTGAGCTAATTGTATGTTGATAATGCAAATTGGTTATGTTTTTCTTCTACTGCTAGATGTGTTTGGTAAAAATCAAACTCCAGCAGAGAACACATTTATACTGTTATAGTTAAACAGTATTTACTTTTGGCATATGTCCATATTAAATGGCACTAGTCATGGCTGGTGACTTGCTTTAGGTTTATTTTGCTTTTGTTTTTCCAGGTTCTTGAGGTAGGAGTTTAGATTAGAAGCTTTTCTAATATATAAATTTAGTGATATAAATGTCCCTCTCAGTATTGCTTTAGCTGTGTCCCACAAATGTTGATATATTGCATTTTCATACTCATTCAGTTCAATGTACTTTTTAAATTTTTGCCTCCTCTTTGACACAGTGCACTTGTTAGTTTCTAAGTGTTTGGATATTTTTGTATTATACTTCTTCTATTGATTTCTAGTTTGGTTCATTTGTGGCCAAAGAACACATTCTATATGAAATCAATTATTCTAATGAAATCAATTATTTTAAATTTGTTGAGGTTTGTTTTATGGTCAATGTATGGATGATCTTGGTGTATGTCGGTGTATGTTTCATGGGCACCAATGAGTTTTTCTCTTGTTGATTTTCTATCTAGTTCTTCTATCAACTGTTGACAGAAGGCCTCTGAAGGCTTTACCTATAATTATGAAATTGTCTATTTCTCTTTTCAATTCTATCAGTTTTTACTTCATATATTTTGCAGCTCTGTTCCTGGTGGGTACACATTTATGAACACTGTTCTTCATGATGGATTGGGCCTTTTCTCATTATATAATATCCCTCCCAATCTCTAGTAATTATAATTTAGTCACTCCTGCTTTCTTTTTTATTAATGTTTGTATGATATAACTTTTACCATCCTTTTACTTTAATCTGCCTATTTTGTTATATTTAAGTGAGTTTCTTATAGACATATAGTTACATCATGATTTTTAATAAATTCTGCCATTCTTGGTCTTTTAATTGACTCATGTAGATCATTTGTTTGATTTAATTATTAATATATTAATGCTTCAGCTTGCCATTTTATTTATCTTTTTTCTTTGTTCTCTCTGTTTTTCATTTCTCTTTTTCCTTTCTATGGGGTATTTGAACTTTTTTTTAGAATTCCAATTTGATTTATCTATAGCAGTTTTTAGTATATCTCTTTGTAGTTTTTTCAGTGGTTTCTCGAGATATTTTTTATATATACATAATTTATGGCTTACTGGTGGTGTCATTGTACCAGTTCATGTGAAGTGTAGAATCCTAACCTCCCTTTACCTCCCTTTATCTTCCTTCACTTATAATATAATTGTCTTAAATATTTCCTCTACATACATTTAGAACCACATCAAGCAGTATTATAATTTTTGTTCCATCCATCAAACATAAACTAGAAAACTCAAGATGAGAGGAAAAGTTTATTATATACAGCCATATTTTTCTTACTCTGTTCTTTCTTCCTTTATGATGTTCCCAGAGTTCTTTCTTTATCATTCTTTTCTGTTTATAGAACTTCCTTTAGCCCTTTTTTAGTGTAGGTCTGCTAGCAAAAATTGTTTTAGTTTTCCTTTGTCTGGATATCCCCTGCATTTTTGAAGGATATTGTCACTGGATATCAGATAACTAGCTGACAGTTTTCCTTCAGTACTTGAAAAATGTTGTGTCACTTCCTTTAAGCTTTCATAGTTTCTAACAAGAAAACTGCTGTCAAACTGTTCTGCTTCTGTAAATAGGTATCATTTCTCTCTTGATGTTTTCAAATGTTTTCTTTGGATTTAGTTTTCAGAAGTTTGACTATAGTGCATCTTATTTTGGATTTTGGGGGTTTATCACATTTAGCTCAACTTCTTGAATCTGTAAATGTATGTCTTTTGCCAAATTTGGGAACTTTTTTCAGCCATTATTCTTCAACTGCTTTTTCATCCTTGCCCTTTTCCTCTTTTCCATCTGGACTCTAAAGACACAAAGATTAACTTTTATCAAAGTCTCAGAGATCCCTGAGGCTCTGTTCATTTTTTAAGTATATTTTCTTTGTTCTTCATATTGGGTAATTCTATTGTTCTTCCACTTCTCAGATTTTTACTCTGTCCCCTTCTGCTTTTGAGCACATCCACTGAGTTTTTATTTCAATTACTGTGTTTTTCAGTTTTAAAATATCCATTTGTAGAAATTTTCTATTTTTCAAATTTGTTTTAAACATCTTTGTAATTGTCTACAGAAGGAATTTTACAATGGCTGCTTTTAAATCTTCGTCAGATAATTCTAACATCTCTGTCATTTTGGTGTTGGCATCTATTGATTGCCTTTTTATAAGTCAGTTTGAGATCTTAGTTCTTGCATGACAAATAATTTCACGTTGAAACCCAAACATTTAGGCATTATGTAATGAGATTCTGGATCTTATTTAAACCAGTTTTGGATGGCTTCCTTTGACACTTCTGTAACAAGGGAAGAAGAAGGCATAAGTTCCCAACTGCCAGGTGATGGAAAATATGGTACAGGTCCCCTTGTGGTCTCCTTTGAGACTCAAGGAAATGGGTCAATGTTACCGCAGAGTAGGAATGGGAGTTCATGCTCCCCATTAGGTCTCTGCTGGTCCTCTTTGGATGAAAAAAGTAGGAGCACCTTGTTTGTGTTCCCCACTTGGCCTTTGCTAACCTCATTCTGCTAATCCCACAATGATGGTGATGTGGCCTCATTAACACCAAACAATGTAAAATTTCTGACTTACACTAGTCCTCCTCTGATATTATCCCACTGGGGACAGGGAAGTACCATGTTACTGCTAGGTTATGGTGGAATTCCAGGCTCCCCATGGGGTCTTTACACCAAAGGGTTAGAGGGTTCATTACCAACTGGCAGGGGTGATACCTGGCTCTCTACCTGGTCTTGTCTGACACCTCTCTAACAGGTGGATTGGGGCATTTCATTTCAGTCTGGCAAGAGTAGAAGTCTAGGATCCACTCAGCCTTTCTTGGCATGATTGGGTGTGGGGTCTTGTTTTGTTCTGTGGGGTTTGTCTGGAATACAGAGGGTACTGTCTGAATATTTTCTGTCTTGCTAGACTACTCCTTTCCTGATATTTGGTCAGAGAGAATAACATTTTGTTGGACCCTTTTTGGTTTGTGTTTGTTGGTATTCCCAGGTCACCACCTTCTTTAGCTCCAAGTTTGGTTATATGAAACAAAAAGAAAATCCAGTAAGCTCACCACTGTGTCATTATTTGGGTCCCAATGTCACTAGCTGGTCTGTCTTCATCTTTCCACCTTTCAGTCTTTCTATGTTTCTTTTTTAAATGTATAATGTCTAGAGGTTTTAATTGTACTTAATAGAAAGGAGAGGAAAAATTATGACTATTCCATAATTCCAGAACTAATTGATTTTTCTGGAGCTGTGAATATGTATTATGTTTCTTTTACTGAGAAAATTTAACTCATTATTTGAAAACAATATGATAGAAATCTCTTAGGTATACATTGCATAATATCCCTGGTTATCAGTGTTTAAGGAAATTACACCACTCAAAACACTCCAGATTTGTAACAATATACCATACATCTATGGACATTCTTTAAAGGTACCCACAGAGTTTCTCCAGGCACCCCTCTTCTAGTTCAGCTAGAACAGCCAGCTTTTATCTGTTTTCCATTCTGGCTTCAATATAACATTTTATTTGAAAAAAAAAAGTATTCTAATTAAGAAAATGTTTAGAAATATTTAAATTCCAACTTTTCTCAACTGGATTTTTATAAAAGCATTAAGCTCTACTTGATATGACTTGAGTGATTATTTTCTCAGATCTCCCCAGAATGGGACATAGCTGGTAACATTCTAGTTACATAGAAGTTAATTCATTACACGCAATGAATATCTTAGGATACTGGGGATTAATTCAATTTTAAAACTGAAGTGAGAAGTGTTGTAACTGTAACATATTGTCAAGAGTTTTGCCAGAGTATATTACAGAAGAACTAAAAGCTTAAAACAGTAGCCAGTGCTATTCCAAATATGATAAGATAATTATGTCAATCAACTTGAAAGAAATAAATTAATTTTTATTCTAAAAGAGGAAATAGAAGCAGCTTTTGAGCATCTAATAAAATTATGCTCTACTAATTACAAAGGAAAACTGACTGTATTAGTGGTGCCAAATATTTACTTAAACCTTAAATGCAAAGATTCAATATATTATCAAGTTTGTGAATGTCATCCTAAATTCATGAAAGTAATATTGACTAATGCATGTAGAATGTATTAAAAGAATAAAAATTTATCATCTAACAAAGCTTGAAAACCTTAATAATCAAACTCATAGAGTACTCATTTTTCTCCCTGCTCACAGATGAAAAAGATACAACTTTTCATCCTTCATCTAGATTTTAATTCATCCACATGGGCTACTATAACTATGCCACTCAAGTGCATCCTCACTGGAGGCAATATGGCGTTTTCTATACACTGTGGTACAAGAGTTAGTTCTAGATCTACTGTAACTCAGAAGAGAGCAAATGCACCCCCTTCAATATTCTCCTGGGATGTCTAATGACACACTGAAGATATCTAGAAGGGCCTATGGATTATAGTGAAATGAGCCACTCAGAATAGACTTACCCAGCCTGAAACCATAGCTTTTCCTCAGCTCTTATCATCAAAAACCATATGGATGAACGTAGAGATGGAGAGAAGCAAACATATTAAGTGCAGTAAAAATGTCTTCTTCAATGAGCTTGTCAACATTGCCTGCATGATGAAGCACAGATACAGATATTTACCAAGAGGGCTCCCTGGCACCATTACGTGTTCTGGGGACTAGCCAGTCTCTGGGTTTCAATATTGACAGCAATATTTTAAGAACATTTTCTACAAACCAACAGTGGCATAGATTCTCAGCTAGTTAAGGGATACAAAAATGAATATATCATAGTAGCATAATATTTTGACATATCAAAAAAGTTTAATTTCATTGTTTAAAGAGATATTTTCTGTCAGAAGACAAAAATACTTTTTGTCCTTACTTTTGTTTCAGAAATGATTTTTTTTTAATCTTCAAGAATCAGCTAAGACAAAGGCTACAGGAAGTCATAAAAAACAATCAAACATCTTAGTTTTCATTGTAACCAGATTGATATAGAAAGACATAAGAATTCCCATCACTGGAAGAAAACATAAGGATGTTTATGTATAAAGTCTGGATTATCAAATACCAGTTGACACTAAGTGTTCTTCCTTATGTCTTATACTCATCTCACAGACATGCAGTTAAATACTAAAGCAAAAACAAAACCTGATTCTTTGAGAGTCCTGATAACAGAAGAAAAGAGACCTGGTGATTTCATATCTACTAAAACGCCATCGAGAACAGAAACAAAATAAATGATTTCCTTGCAGTATATTAATAAATGGGTATGGGATAGACAGTTTATAATCCAAAACATTTACTTCTCTTTCCTTGGGTCTAGTTAGTGTTTGGTCTCAATTAAGTACCTTCATGATTATGTTGAATGAAGTGTGCTGTGGCAAAATGTAAAGTTTTCAGTTGTGATGAAGCTGTGGGTTGGAAGCAGTTTATCTTCTATCTGTTTACTGAAGCCCTAAACTGAACCAGCATTCATTTTGCTCAGATCCAAGCCTACCCCAACTACCCAGTTTCTATAAAGATCTACATTCTTTGGATCGATCCTTTTTGGGTTGTCAGAGTGTTCTGAACATTTTTAAATAGAATTTATATTATTTACTTCAGTTGTGTTCTAATCTGTTGCATAACTATATATTTAAAATAAATTTTCTATAGCTTTGACTTTTATGATTTTACAGTATGGGTAAAATTATAGAAAAAATAGGAATTAATGTTATTTGTCGAGATCTTGGTCTTCACTATTCTCTCTTACCCTCAAGTGGTAGTGAAAAAGTGAAAACAGATTTAGGGCTGCACTTCTATTACTGATGAAATACTTCAATTTTTTTGAGAGTTACCTCTTTGAGAGACATGCTTATTTGTATCATGACAAGGTTATAGTCATTTGTAATTCTACTTGGAATTTAAATAATAGATGATGGGAAACCTATAAAATATATAAAGCAGTAACATAATAAGCACAGTCAACAATATAAAATCAATTTTAATATCTATATGAAATTGAGTTGGACCCCTCCAAAAGATGATAGGGAGGAAAACTGGAGGGAATAAATTCTTGACCTAATTTTTTTACACAATTCTTTTTCTATTGTTTAAAGAAAAAGTAAAAAAAAAAAACCACAAAAAACCTCACAAACCTAATGATGCAACTGTTATGTCTAATGAATCATCAACATTTATTGAGAGAACATCTTGCTAATAATACTGTTGAAGAATTAAATACATATTAAATACATATAAACTATAACCTAGCATATACCATAGTGGGCTAACAAAAACACATCAGAAACGTATAGAGTTCCTACATTCAGAGTGAAAAATTTTCCTTGTTGAAGTCTACTAAAGGAAAATAGAGTTAGAAAATAAAATTAAGTAATTGTGCTGTGTTTAGGCTATGGGGAAGAAATAAATAAAAAGCTAATTGGACAGAAGAGTAGCAAGAAATCAAGGAAACCAGATTTCCTTGTTGCTTGGGGTGTTTTGTTTCAATAAATTAGAAAGCTGTAAATTACACTCAAAATTGAAATTCAATCTACCACCATAAATGGAAAACAGCAAGTAGGTATCTACCTTTGCATTTTTATCCATGGCACCCTTAGTTCTATGAAAAAGGGTCCACTTGATATCAGAGCTCTTTCAAAAAAATCACTTCAGTAGCACATACCTTTCAAAAATGAGTGTGACAGAAGTAGAAACTTGATGATGTCTGTTTTAAAACTACTATTTAAAAGAAGGTTTTTAAAAAGTGAGACTTGTCCAAGGACTTGGGAAAAAAATTAAGGGGGCAGCTAGAATCAATTATAGACTAATTGCTAGGGAAAAGGTAATTTGTAGATTAGACAGAAGTGGAAAAAAATTGGGAAATACTGGAGCATAATTACATCAGTAGTGATATTATGCTATTCCCCAAACAAATTTTTTTTTAATTTTTATTATGATTCTAAAAATTCTCCAAAATCTGAAACAGTCCCCACACTTAAAACCAAAAACTTGATCTAAGTACCTGAAATCAATTTTAACTTAAATATTCTCTGATTTAAATATGTATGTGAAGTGAAGTTTAATAAGAGACCAGTAGTTCTAATTTAAAGTCTATGGTAAATTTGGGGAAGGGACTTGGTTATCTTCATTTAACAAGTTATCAAATTTTCATTTTCATTCTAAGTCTATAATTTGGTGAATTATTGTAAAAACTAAACTTTTAAAAAACTCATGAAGATATGTTCAAAATCATTATAAATTTCTATGATTACACAAATTGAAATAAAAAGATATGTTTTTACATCAGTTAACTGAAAAACACTGGAAAGATGGCTAATGCCAAGTGTTGATGGAGGTATGGAGAATAAGAAATTCTCAGGTGCTGCTGATGGGAGCATCAACCAATATAGTCAGTCTGGAGAGCGTACTGGATTAAGCATTACTATCCTTAGGGGCAGGAGAGCAACTCTACTCAGAATATTCATATCCCAGAGAAAAATGATGCAAGTCCAGATCATGTACAAGATATTCATGAAAATTTCATTTGTAGTGGCAGAAATTAGAAACAATCTCTGTGTCTCTCAGTATGAGAGTGAGTAAAATGTCATGAATACAAACTGTTGATTAAGGCAATGGAAACTATACACAACATAGAGAGATTTCAAAAAATATATTGTGTTTTGAAAAAAAGTAAGAAATGTCACATTACATAAAACAATTTAGACAAATTAAAATATACATGCAAAGAAAACAACACGAAATCCTGTTGTTAGAATATACACACAAAACACCACATTAAACATAATAAACTGGTTTTCTTTGTGACAGGAGGATAAGGGGATTGAGGTATGGTGATAAAAATAGCATAAATAAACATCAACAATAATAAATAGGCAAATAATAAATAAAATGGAACAATATTAATACTGTGCTATGATCTGAGAAATACAATGAATGAATCCTCCATATTTTGAGTTCTAGAAGAAATAAAAATAAAGAAAATTTAATAAATACGTTATTCAAAATGAAATGAAATAAATAACAAAACATTACACGTAAAATTGAACACAAAACAAAACAAAAACCTCCATGAGATCTGTGGGCACTGATCACTGTATACTCTCACCTTGTGCCAGGCACGTGCTCTTTACTCCAACATATCATCTCTCTTAATCCTCAGAGTAACTCCATCAAAGAGACCTTCTTTTTCCCAATTTATATTTGGGGTAACTGATTCTTAAGAGTCTCATGACTGCCCAAAGGCAATCTTTTCTGAGGTAGAAACAAGATTCCAACTCCAATATCTTGGCACTGAAACTCATCTGTTTAAACTCTATAAATCGTATACTCACGCTTCTCAGAAGAGTAGTCCTCATTTATTATATCTTCTTCCTGTTTCCTCCCCCCATTTGTTTAATTACTGAATAGACATTTTTCCAAAGAGGACACACAGATGTCCAACAGGCACGTGAAAAAGTGCTCAACATCGTTAATCACCAGGGAAATGCAAATCAAACCACAATGAGATATCACCTCACACCTGTCAGAATGACTATCAGCAAAAAGAACACAAATAACATACTGGTGAGGATGTGGAGAAAAGGGAATCCTTGTACATTGTTGGTGGGAATGTAAATTTGTGCAGCCACTGCAGAAAACAGAATGGAGGTTTCTCAAAAAACTAAAAGTAGAACTACCATATGACCCAGCAGTTCAACTCTTGGGTATATATCTGAAAAAATTAAAAACACTAATTCGAAAAGATGCATGCACCCCAATGTTTGTAGCAACACTACTTACAATTGTCAAAATAGGGAGGGCCATGAGGGAGGGGATATATGTATACATACAGCTGATTCACTTCATTGTACAGCAGAAACTAACACAACTTTGTAAAGCAACTATACTTGAATTAAAAAAAAAGAATTTGGGGGGTACAAATTCAGTCTATCGTGAGGGAGGGCCTTGACTGGGAAGGGGCATGAAGGAATTTGAGGGGGTATTGGCAATGTTTTGTATCTTGATTTGAGGAGTTAATTACTTGGTATATCTATATATATATCTGTCAAAACTCATCAAACTGCACACTTACATAAATTAGATATCAATAGAATTGATTTTCAAAGTTGCAAAACTTTTGTGATATAGTAACATAAGAAGTTGAATAGAGGTGTTGTAATAAATGTCCGTCACAAACACTTTTTGAGAATTTAAGTGAAATACATTTGAACTCTATTTTTAAAGTGTTCAGTTAAAAGGGGGAAATGGAGCAGTGATATTTACTGACTATATACTATCTAGTGAATTATTTTCGTATTTCCCTCATGAATCTTTTTCCCAGTTTACACATGAAAAATTCAAGACTCAGAGATGTTAAGAAAATTGACCAAGATCTCCATTTTCTAAAATGACAGAGCTAGCAATAAAGCTAGGTCTATCTGATTCTACAAATTGATTCATTTTGTGACTCCATGGTTAATTCCTTTACAAAGACTAAGAATCTTTATGAATATTCTCTATAATATGAAGTGATGCTTTTGGTTCCCAGGATTTCTATGAGACACTTGGGCAGTAGCCACAGTTTTAGAAATATTTAACATAAAAGGTTTTTTTCTACTTTTCTTTGGAGGTTTTTTTTCCCCGTTTGCCCAGAATATCTGAATTGTCCTAAGTTCCAAGATTAAACCTCATTAATTTGGATCAAAGAGATAACAGTTGGAATAAATGAATGAAGAGTCCAAATTATAAGATATTCTTGAAGAAATATAGCTTCATCACTTTTAGGTAGAGTGTAACTTGAACTGTCCTAATCAAGGCCACCTATTAGAAGTTCTGTGCTTGAACAGATTAGAATGATTTCCAATTAACATACCAAAGCTCTCTCCAAAATCCTGTTGATTGAAGCTTGTATTGTGAATTCCTTTCATGTGAAATACACTAAAATGTTTTATTTAGTTTTTTTATCCCTAACTTGATTTTTTTTTTTAATGTTACACCTGATTATTTTAGGAATCCAGTTTGGGAGAATAAAAAGAATAAAATAGAAAACTAAATAGGCGTCTTCTGGAAATGCTTAACAAACGTTAAATCAGGAAAATCAGAAAATAGGCTTAGCTGCAGCAGAAGTTTTTTTTTTTTTTTTTAAATCAAAGGTAGTTATTAAAATGTCTAAAATCCAGAGTGATGCCAAAAGGCAGGTATGAAAGTTAGCCCCTTGGAGTTGAAAGAGAATTCATATGTATGACAAGTTCCAAGGATTCGTCTTGTAAGAGAAAATATTTGCAGTAAGGGAGAGAGGAAAGTCTTTTTTATATTAATTTCTTGAGCTGCTTGTAGCCAGAATCATCCTTTCTGCTGTCCTCTGTCACTTTTGGAGGTCTTTGAGCCAAGCCCAAGCTGCATGCCTGTCCCAACAGTGGTGTTTTCTCTTCAAAGAACCGTTGCTACAGTCTCTCAGTTCTGTGCAGCAACTGAAAAGCCTTTGAAATTGGTGCAGCCTCACTGCACAGCTAGTAATAAGCATTAGAGAAAAACACGCAGCTCATTTGTTTAAAAGTTCATTCGCTTCAGTGTGATTTAGACAGATGTGGGATGGGCTGTACTTAGTGCCTCTCAGCCCCATGGCAAAGTAGAACTAGGTCTCCTTTCAAAGAGTTCCTCCATCCCTGCCCATTGCTGAGCCTCGGCAACAATGAGGCTTTGAAAGGAAAAAAAAAAAGAAAAGAAAAGAAAAGAAAGAAAAAGAGAAAAAGAGAAAGAGATGACACCAGTGGGAGAGGCTGACAGCTGAGTCCAAACTCAAACAACCCTTCTAGTGTCCAGGACAGAGGTGCACATCTGAAGGTGGGTTGAGGTCTGGGTTCAGAACAGCCCAAAGAATTAATTTGAAAGAATTTCCCCACCCATTCCCTGTAAAAGCAGCAGCAGCAACTCTGGTAAAATACTTGCCAAATCACAGGGCACTTAGCCATGCAGATGCTGCCGTATTCCCAGAGAATGTTATTTCTGGGAAATAAATCTGAGAAACAGTGGAATCTGGGGTTATTTTCTATCAGACACAAATAACAAAAACCATTGATGTTTTTCATTGACTAGGGGATCTGAACAATCAGCACACATTACTAGCGACAGTTTATTTCCTCCAGAAAAAACACTCATTGCAAAGAGGCCTGTGTTCATTAGTCATGATGCATGCAAAGTAACTCAAAGTCATTTTGAGATGTGGGACATTCATTGCAATCAAGATATGTTTTCACTAACCTACGCAGACATATTGATAGCCTTGAGGTATGATGCTAATTCCACAAGCAAATGGATCTATTGTTATGATCTTGCTGAAAGCTTAGAAATTGCTTTTATATTTAAAACCTTATTTTGAGAGCTGTTGAGCTACAGATAATACAAATCCAGTTGTTAAAGTATGCCAGAGATTTTTCAAGTAAATCTGAACAGGTACAAATGATAAAATATAATATTTGTAATACACGTTTGATGTATTTAAAAGCACATTTCTTGGTCATCTTTTTAGACCACACTCAATTTATGTGCACAGTTAGAAGTATCATACAATTTAGCCATTTGTAAGTTAAAATAAAACTTCAAAGAAATGAGAAGGCTAATTAGAAATGGGACTATGGGAAGACAATAATTTAATTAGAACTGAAATTGTCACATGCCTATAATTAGGCAGTTGTGTGATAATTTGAGCGTGGCAAAGTCCATGAAAATTTAGTCAACTGCTGACATGCTTTATAAATGGATAGAATTTGAACATCTCTTGAAGATTGAATGAAACAGAATTATAGTTTGTGGGATGAAAAGGCTATAAGTATAATATAGAAGAAGAACAGGTCTAGAGCTGTATAAACTTGAATTTGAATCCTGTCCTGTTTACCTACTATCTAAAAAACCTTGGGCAATAAGTAACCAGCTGCAGGATGGATTGTTCAGACAGCCGACTGTGAGAGAGTCTAGCATTCAGGATATTTATTTATGAAGGTGTGCCCTGGAACCAATACTTGTGGAAAAGAGGGGAAGGAAGCCAGTGTGGGCAGAAGGGAGAAGCTGAGTTGAGATTCCTGTATAACCTGAGACCTCCTCACTGCCACCCCCAGTGAACACACGGAGCTCTGGAGCTCAAAGGGCTCTTCAGTGATGGCCAGGTCTTGATACTCCCGGGTCTGTCAGTCACGGGATGAGGACCACTGAGGGAAGGAATCTAACCTTGCGTGAGAAGCTCTCTGCCCCTGAAAATGTCCCTGAGAGGCTCACAGCTGAAGGCTCTCTTCTGTTATGACTCCCAACAACAGGTATCTGAGCAGTGCATGACAAAGTTTACTGGAGTCATGTTTCTAAGCTGCTCTTAATTCCTTATAAAATGGAGATGATAATACCTGCAACTTGTAGTTTTGTCCTGTTGGATGGTACCTAGCGGTTGCAATTACTATAGATTTCAAAATGGACATGATTTTTAAATAGCAGACTAGGAAATCATCCTACAATTGATTACATAAAATAGAATTAAAGTAAAATTTTAGTTACTAAAAAATATGTTGAAAGTATACCACATGCATGTACTAAGTGGTAACTACTAATCTCTTTATTATTTATGAACATTACAAAAGGAACTAAGCCGTGAGTAGCATCTCAGCATATTTAAAGGGATTAGTTTCACTTTACTGTTAATAGGAAAAATGCAACTAATTCCCAGCTCTCAGCAGTTCATATATGCATGCTGACACTTAATATGTAGTAACATTGTTTGATATCTTTAAAGTAGCTTTTTTGATGCTGTCAAATATTACAGCATAGACAGTGGCTACTGTGCCCATATGGAACTGTTGTTCCTGAACTTTTATTAAATCAAATGTAAAAAAATACTATTATAGTTTTCTGAAGTACTCCAATACTGTATAGTGCCTTCTCCAGATCAATTCTTAATATGTCTTTTTTTCCATCTATAGTTCAGTAAATCAAGGATATTTGCTGTTCATTTAGCTCTAAGGAGCCTATTCATTTTTTAATGGTACTGTTACTTCATATACAGATCCTGCTTGTACATTTTTTGAGTATCAGATACAACATTGCTATAGACTGAACGTTTACGTCCTCTCAAAATTCATATGTTGAAGCCCAGTCTCCAAAGTAATGATATTTACAGGTGGTTATGTCACTTATAAAAGAGACCCCCTTCCGCCTTGTAAGGACATGATTAGAAGAGGACTATGTATTAACCAGGAACCGGCTCTCACCAGTGCCTTGATCTTCGACTTCCCAGCCTCCAGAACTGTGGGAAATACTTTTCTGTGCTTATAAGTCACCCAGTCTATGATATGTTGTTATAGCAGCCAGAATGACTAAGATAAGCACTGTGAGACAAAGTATATGTAATGTAAACATTCTGTATTTTTCTTTTCTTGCTGTTTTCATATTAAAACAAAGCTTATTAAGACAGAAATGTCTACAGAAAATATATTAACAGTGTGCTTCCCCATTTCGTCAACGGCACAGTATCTTAAATTTGTGGGCATCTCAAATCTTTGTCTCACTTTAGATTTTGAGCAATTATCACTTAGTTAAAAATATAAACCCACAAAGCAGAACCATATCACAAGAAGGATTCTTTTTTTTTGCAGATTCAGAGCAAAAGACTAGACATTTGCCTAATATATATATATTCCTTAGAACTTTGAGTTTGAAAAAATAATGATTGTTCAATGAAGAGTGTGAACTTGCATATTGTATTTTCTTCATCAAAGATTAATTTTAGTTTATTAATTTCAGGGAAAAGCAAAATTATCACTATATATATATATATATATATATATATATATATATGATAGTATATTGTTTGTAATCAAGTTTGCCCCAAGTTTCATCATGTAGAATAAATTGTTGACAACGATAAGTTTCTCCCACTTTGTAGCTCCATAGGAAAATAGGTATTTTACGTATTATATAATGTGTAAAAAGTTGCTCATTCTTTTGGATAATTATAGATATTCAAATATATATCACAGTTAGTATTTTCAGTTGCTTTACATGAAGTCTGTAACATTACAGTATGTTGACAAAACTAAACAAATTTGTGCCTGAGGCAGAATAAAATAGAACTTTTTCTTCAGCTAGGTTATTATTAAATTAAGTCTATATCCTAGTGATCAAAGAAATTACTATAATGAAGATGAACTTATCTTGAATGTCAAAGTTTTGTAATAAAGAACATTTTGGGGTGGGGGCAGATGATTTAACTTCAGTATGAGGGAACAGAAGGAAACACAAGATGATCTTAATGAGGATGAAAAGATGCTGAAAAATCACATATTGAAAATAAAGTTGCACAGAAACAGCTGTGATCATGAGAGTGCGATGAGGTAGATGGAGACCAGCAATTTGTGTCTACAAACTCTTATGTGGCATCTTCTCTGGGCCAGACCCTGCCCCACATAAGAAAGACATGTGCATTTGATGGATGGTCGAATTTTAGCATTAGAATGATAAATGCAGGAATTTTAACATGGAAAGGATCTCATCCTCTCTATAGGAAAACAGACAAGAGGCTGAGAAAGCTTAGTGATGTTTCTAAGGTAATAAGTTACATAGCAGATTTGGGACCAAAATTCCAGTCTTCTGACATCTAGTTTTATACTTATTTTCTTCACCATTCTGGTTACTATTATTATGGATATTTCAAAAAATTAAATGTAGTGTTTTCCTATGTAGAATATATTTGCCAAGGCTTTCTTGGAGCAAGCTCATGTTAACTTAGATCTTAATTCAGACAACCATAATACAGGATTCAAAAAATAGTGAGAGGGCTTTTGTGTTACAAAATATTTGAGAATATTACAAAATAACACACAAAAAGTATCTGTAAGAAAATGATTAGAATGACAGACAGACCAATGAAACAGTTTTGAAATGAAAGTTTTATTATTATTCCAGTATGGTAAGGCCAACAGACCAGTAGATGACTGACACTGAAAAGAGAGTGTGTACCTCACAGTTCCCAAGAGAAAGGGGCAGGCCATGCCAGCAGGGCCACGCAGGGAAGCATCCGGGCCAGTTAGGAGACAGAAGGAGTGGAAGAAAATTCTAGCACAAGCCTTTATTGTGGTTTTGTGGGAAGGAATGGGGTAAGCAGGCTTATGATTGGTTAGTTTGAGTAATTTCAGCAGTCTGCAAGGTCCAGGAGTTGTCTCTAGTTGTCTGGTGTCTGGCCTGGAATGATTAGGGCAGGGAAATAGTGGCCCAAAGAATAAGAGCCCAATAGAGGAGGTGGGTGGTGGGCTCTGGATTCATTTATATTTGCTCTGAAAGGCATGCTCCCAGGCAAGCCATTTACCATCTTTTCGAGTTGACTAGTGCTGGGAAGGGCAGTTCCTTCAGAGTTAGCTAGGCCTCAGATGTCAAAACATCATAAACACATAGTTAATACAGAAAGAGAATAGAAAGTCTATGAACAGACCCCAAATACCTGTGTATTTACTATAGGATTAAGAGAACATTGAAAATTGGCATAAACAAGACTGTGAAAAATGTGAGATTTACATTTTCATGTAAATTTGCATTTACTTGTAATATTCTAGGTACCGATAGGAAAAACCACAACAGTCAGATCCATATCTTACATCTTACACACAAATAAATTATAGACGGATTTTTTTCTAATAAATCCTAAAATATATTAATAAATACAGTAGAATAACTTTAAAATATTGAGTTGAGAATAAATATACATGTTTTATTTTGGCTGTATACTACCTTTATTCAAAACCACTTATTTTTCATTATAATTTCTGCATTTTTGTTCATTCCTAGAAAGCATACTGTCATTTTTAGATACTGATATTTGCTTTCTGAATAACCAGTATAAAATTTCAATTAAAATAAGGGACTATAATTTCAAACAAAAAGATGACTAATTTCTAAGATTTTCTATCCCTGTAAAATAAATATTTTGTTGATGTGACAAATGACTGTGGATAACTAGTGTTCAGTTGCCAATGTTTCCTATATGTTATTCAGGCACTACTTTAATCTAGATAATTGATATTTTTAAATTGTTTATATCTGCTGCTATCTTTTTTTCACAAAAAATAAAACAGATAGCTCCAACCTCTCAAATGAATTACCTAAGACTGATCCACAGTAACTGATATATTTGGTTTCTTCTAATCCATCTTATGGACTCTGTTAGCATCCTTATGTTTTAAAAATAATGTGAAGTACTTAGATACTCTTCTCTGGCTCAGAATCAGTTCCCACCAAAAAAGGTCACGGTTGGCCTAGACAAAATGGCAAATAAATGTGAATTTCTCCACGTAATAACAAAATGCATATTATTGACAACTTTCCATAAGATCAATCTGGAAGAAAACTTCATTGTCTCCAAAATGTAGGCAAGTGTTTTGAATATTTTTTTCTTTTGGAATGTGCTCTTATCAACTATAATTGATTTCCAAATACTGCAGGATCAAGAGATATCTTGCCCTAATCACTGCATTAATTCCATATCACTTTGTCTTTCACTGACCAACTATATAGTCTAGATTGCCTAAGTCCAGGGGGTAAATTCTTGGATATTTTCACATAGTGTATTTTCTCAGGGTGTCCAGTTGTGAATAAAATCCTCCTCACATTATGAAGTTTGTTCCTGGGACATTAAAGAACTCTCTGTAATCCTATTAGGAATTGTAATATCTGAATAGAGCTGCAGGGGTTCTGGTATAGAAAAGGTCTTAGCCATTTGGTAATGGTTCATCACTTCCACACTACGAACAACATTTCCATAGGAATCTGCTCCCACTTTCCTGGGTCATTTTCCTAGGCACTGATGTCAGATTTGGTTTCATGGAATGACCCCAAAGTAGTCCTATGATATACCCTACAAGAAAACCCCATTACAACTGTTGGTAAAAATCTATCCTATTAATCTGTGTATTTCTTCAAGAATTTAATAATTTCACCAACTGTACTCATTTTGGATAAAAGGAAAGAACTAAAAGACCTTAACATTTATTTCTTGGGCAATAAACAAGAGCAGGCTTCTCTTCAGAATATTGTTCCTTAATTTTGGTAATAAATTTCCATAGTCTACCTTGTAATTGAAAATCTTCTTGGAGAATTTCACTTTACAAACTCTAGAAAATTCTGAAACACAATTAATTAAGAAATTGGCTTTCAAAATAAGCTGTTTTTGATTTTTTAATGCTTGTTCTATTCCACATGGTGATTCCCATTAATTCACAAATAGTATTAAATGGCTGTTTTATAAAATTCAATATCTTAATAGCAACTAAGGAAGATTACACCCTAAATAGAATCAGTTCAAGGTATTATATTAGAGGCAACCTCCTTGCTTCAGAATGAAGTAGATGAGGAAGTTCTTGGCCGCCTGACAAAACTCCATATGCTACTAAATATGCAAAGCTAGATGGGGAGATTTTGTGTCTTGCATCTGTAGGCAATGGTAATTCAGGAATATTTAGCACTAATGAAGAACATCAAATCAGTTCAAGTTAATTAGCATTTATCCTTCTTCTTTCACAGGTCCTTCTATCATGCCTCATTCAACATTAAATCTAAGCATGTACTATTAAGAATAAAAGTCGGGCTCGAATTTCCTATCCTTGGGAAAAGTTGGCAGCCAAACACCAGCTTTCCACATTGATTTGTCAATATCATCAGTGTGTTTACTTTATGGTGGCACCAACTTTTCCTGTTTAAAAAGATATTTCCTTATTTTAAACATGACATTTATATGTGATAATATTTAATTCATAAAGCAAAATATTAATATCTCAAAGTACCAACCAATGAAGTAAAAGACATGGTCCTTTAATTTTCTAATCTTCTTCCTCGATGAACTTTCTAAAATTTTATGAGTGTAAAACAGTGTTTTTAAGATAACAGTCTTTATAATTATTTGTTATTATACTTGTGTCATTTTATGGATTTAAAAAAAATTCTTTGTTGTAAAAAGTATATTCAGCATTTTCTAAAAGGAGAAAATTGTTTCCTTTTGAGTAGTGTGACTTAAAACCAAATATGTTGGTGTACTTAATTTTTTTTCAATTTCCAAATTCCTTTTTTATGCTTATTTGACTAAATAATTAAATATTTTTATGAAGATATTTTGTTCTTTAGATTCTATGTAACATTCTTTAGTCCAAATCTCCCTGTACTTTTGTGTGTATAAGAAACTCAAATCCTAGAAACTCGTCAAAGGTAGAACTGCAATAAGTGGATGGTTTGATTCATTACTTCATTTACTCATTCTTTAAATATTGCTGAGTACCTACTATTCACTATACAGTGTGAGAAATGATCTGCCTTGCATCAGGTAAGTCAAACCAAAGTGTTAGCTTTTCAGAACTTTTTGTAATATACTTTCAGTTGTATTCTTTGTGTGTGTGTGGGGGGGGTCTTTTCTCAACTCCTTTACTTAGTAGATGTGTGTCTCTGGATGTGAACTAACTTACTGAGCCTTGGCTTTCTTACAGAATTGCTGTAAGGATTTATGGAATGATGAATATGAAAGTACTATTAAAACTAAACATGAAAACAGTATTATTGTTGTTATTACTACTGTTATTAGATTGTTAATACCCAATCAAAGGTATCAGAATTACTATTATTATCACTACTAATGTCACCATGATATGCCCAACACAAGGTTCAATGTATTTTTTTAAAAATGCCTTTTAAGTGTTAGGAAGAGAGAGAAAGGACGGCAGGAGAGTACACAAAATTTATTGTGTTAGTGATCATTTTCTCCAAGAGATGGTATGAATAGTTTGTTCTTTTTTCTTCATTTCTACAACAAAAATATTAATGCAGTGACATGCACATTATTTTAAAGCAAAGAGAAGTATAATTCACATTTTACAATTTAAGTGGCTTATTTTATAGTCTTCATGTTTCATGTTCAATAGTCTTGTCTACAACAACAATATATTTTTTTCCTCTGGGAATTACATTACATCAGAACATTATGCCATACTGTGGACAATATTGTACATAGTTTGAAGGAGTTGGAATACAAATACTGAATTCAGACCTACTCATCTCCAATTGTTAAGAAGGCCAAAGTGATATATTGGAAGCCTAGAAGACAGCAATGATTGTGTGTTTAAGGAAAAGCTGCAGTCTTTTTTTTTAAATACATCTTTTAGTTTGATAAGCCATTAATATGCTTCAATACTTCATTTTTTTAATCTAAAAAAAGGTCTACTTATTCTCAACCAGAAGATGTCATTCAAACCCCTCTTATCATTGAGTTGGGTAGCTTGAAATGATCTGTTCTAACCCACTTTAATATATGTGTTATTGTCTAGGCCAGAGAATTTTCCCCTCATTATCACCTCATAAAACAACTATGAGAGGAGACTAGACTTCTTACCCTAATGCAGTTGTAATGAAGTGAAAGTTTTCTGGTTTGCTTTGGATTCTTCCTCATAGAATTTTGCAATCCAAGCCAGAACATACCTTGGCTCATATGTTAGTGCATTTTTTTCCTTCCCCAGAAATTAGAGGTTAGAGACTAGAGAGCCTCAATGAAAGCAAGGAGTTCTTAAACAATTTGAGGTTCATCATTTATTGTGAAAATTGATGAAAATCACGAAAGAAAAATCACAGTTAAGTTTCAAGAAATCATCATAATACTAAGAGCTTTTGACAGTTTTAATTTAAACATTTAAGAAGGAACTAGTGGAGACTCTATTACCATCAGTGAGCAGTAGATTCTCAAAATCAGAGAACCCGTGTCCTGAAATATGTAAGTTGGTGACTTTTTAGGGAACTAAAAACTATTGAAAGAGATATTGAATATCTGTGTTGTAAAATCTATATCTATCTTATTCTAAATTATACTAATTGAAAATCATTACTGGTTTAAACCTCACTAGAGAATTCTAATTGGCAATAATGAAATTTTCATTGGTCTTATCCTAGAATCTTACATCCACACCCCAGTCTAAAAACTCATATGAGTTAATCAAAATCTTTATTGACTGTTAACAAAGAAAATGAAGCAACTCCATAGAAGAGTCATGCTCCTTGACTTCATACATTAAGCAATTTCTGTAGTACGGATTTTATAAACATGTCCCTTCACTATTCATGGAAAAATTCTGCTTCCTTAATAACTACCACATTATGATCTGCTGAAGTCTTTCTTTAAAAACCACACAACTGCACACTAATGTAGCATATAAACTATGATTTTTAGAGTTATTTCACAGAGCAACTTGTACAATAGTGAATACACACACTTTTCTAATTTATGAAATTTAGAGAAATGTTTGGCTCTACAAAATTAGGAAACAGCTTATTCTTTATTTTATCATTTCCATGTCAATATTTGGGAAACAAATGGAAAAAGAACAGTAGCCAAGAAAAATGGAATATTTTAACTTCAGATTTTCTTGCTTTCTTTGAGGCAATGCTCTAGGTAAATTTTCTTTTTGTCTTCCTGAGTAAATGCCACTTTACCTTGGAAGATCCTTATAAGCTCTAAAAGAACCTACTTTGTATATTTTCTTAAGTTTAAAAATAAATATCTATTGTGTTTCAATGTTGAATATAGTGTTGATTGAATCAAGGCAATTTTAAACTTTTGTGAAGACTTCCAATTACTATATATATTTGAATATTGTCCTCTAAGGAAAAAAAAAAAAAAACCTGTTGCCTATGTGTCAAATTCAATATAATTTCTAAATAAGTGGCACGCTTAATATTGGATCAGAATAGTCTACCTAATTTGATAGGAAGAAGAGTGAATATAAGGAATTCTTCTCGCTTCTGGCATTATAAAGCTTTAGAAAAGAAAAGCACACCCTAGTTGGTAAAATTGTTCATGGACCCCACCAGAAGGTGTCTGTTGCGTAGCATTAGTGAGCGCTAGAGAATTGATATAAATGTTTAGGAAAATGAAGCTGTTCAAGACTGAGGACCTGGCCATGCATTCAAATACAGTCGATCGTATTTGAAGGGCCAGCAGCAACAGCCTATTGGAAAGTTAAAATATACAAAATATATTATTAAGTATGTAAGATAATTATTTTAATATAGTTGAATATTGGTAATTTCTTTTGGTTCAATATTATGTCTACACTTGAGAACTAAAATTCTCATAGAAGACCTCTTCATTGGGTAAAAGAAAAACCAGAGGGAAGACAGTTTTGAATACATTACAGTTAAGGATGAGAAGTTGGAGGGGAACAAAAAGAGAGAAATTTACAATGCGGCACTGATTTACGAACCACATTTTTGTGGAGGATATTCCACTTTAGAGTGACATTGGGAGCAAATCATTACAAGAATAATCATGAGCTAGTTCCTACGATTCTTTTTATATTTTTATGAGACAATTAACTGATTTCATGGTTATTCACTAAGCCAATCATTTATTCTTGCATCTATTCCACAAATATTTACTGAGGTTCCACTGCATATTAGGAACAGTGAAAAGTACTAGAGATATACTTGGAAACAAGACACAAAGTTTTATCATACTCTGGTTAGTAACTCAAAAACGGAAACAAAAATTATAGGATAGTGTGCAAATGCTATCAGGTAAGTATTAAACTCTCTCTCTCCCTCCCTCCCTTCATTGCTGATAAACTCAAAACCCTTCCACTTGCAGTAAAAAATGAACTGATGAAACATACTGATGATTTGATTAAGTTTTCTACCTTAAATCTCTCTTTGCCCAAATTTGCTCACCTATTTTTTTCCACTGGTCTATCATTTTGGATTAAGGGAGAAAAAAGAAAGAAAAAGAAAAAAAGAAAAAGAAAGAAAGGAAGGAAGGAAAGAAGGAAGGAAGACAGAAAGAAAGAAAGGAAGGAAGGAAGGGAGGGAGGGAGGGAGGAATGAAGGAAGGAAAAAAGAAATAACCCTGGGGCTTCCCTGGTGGCGCAGTGGTTGAGAATCTGCCTGCCAGTGCAGGGGACAGGGGTTCGAGCCCTGGTCTGGGAAGATCCCACATGCCATGGAACAACTGGGCCCGTGAGCCACAGCTACTGAGCCTGCGCATCTGGACCCTGTGCTCTGCAACAAGAGAGGCCGCGACAGTGAGAGGCCCGCGCACCACAATGAAGAGTGGCCCCTGCTTGCTGCAACTAGAGAAAGCCCTCACACAGAAACGAAGACCCAACACAGCCAAATAAATAAATAAATTAAATAAATCTATTAAAGAAAGAAAGAAATAACCCTGCTAATAAACCGATGTTATTATGCTCTAAGAATCCATTAATTTTCTACTTCAAAAAATACTGTGACCTTGAATGATAGCCATATATGGTAGAAAAAATATAAAACTTGGAGTCATAGGGCCTGAATCACAATTGTGAAATGTCACAAATCATTTATCCTTTGTGGGGTAGCTGTTATGAGGATGAGATGAGGTGATACCTCGTACTGTGGCTGGCACATGGTAGGCCTTCAGTAAATACTTGTCTGATTCTGTGACACCTAGATTTAGGTAATTGTGAGAGGCCCTTGAGGTTCCCTGCTGTTAGAATCACTGTTTGGTGGCCTGATCCACATATTTAGATGGTGATCTACATCTCTATTTCACTCACTAAATTGGTTTCCAACCATCAAAAGAATTGGCAGTGCTCCTAAATCTCCAATAAAATGACTCATTTCATCTCACCTTTAAGACCAGCACTCAGGATAGCTGACAAATGTGCACTCCACAACCATCTCAGATGTGACAGGATATGACCTACTCATGGCCCTAATGTGAATACCTTCCCTCACTAGGAGACCAGCCCAGACTGACTTGCTACCCCTTAGTCTCAGTCATCATTCCAAATTTCCTGGATGAAGAACCCAATTACCTTAATGTACTCTAGTTAAAAGACCACTTATTGGATTGATTGGTAAAGGAAAAAAGCAAATGTCTAAGCTAAAATAATTTGTAATAAATGAGTATACTAGTAATTCGTAGAGAAGTCACTGTTCTACTATTATTATTATGCCTATAATTATCATAATTATTTTATTATTGCCTGGTACTAGGGCTAAGTACCATATTAAGTCTTCTGTCTTTTACTGATCTAAGATGTAACACTCTCAGTCAAAGAAAGGGCACAACTGCATCGTTATATAAAAAGAGTAAACATCAAATCCCATGGAAGCAGAAGAGTGACTAATTCTTCAGTATTGGTAAACAAGAGAAAATTTAAATGCCAGGTGCCTTTAAGAGGCATCTAAAGAAGGTGCTCAGAATGGTTTGGGGACCCACTGCCCTGTAAATTGCTAGAGCATGGAGTGAATTATTCTGGACCCCTGCATTAGAAGCAACCACCCACCTTTCTTTCAGAAACTGTTGGGGTCTCCCACCATCCCTCCCATCCCAGTTTTACATGGTCACTGCTGGAAACTCAAGCTTTCTCTTTCCTTCTCTTGAAATCTAGTCTGACCATCTTCCTCCTAAGCTTCCTAAAACATCTTCTGCTCTCAATTAACTTTTCCATGTTTTCAGCTTCATCTTTGCCACCTCCATGATTTAACTTATACAAGGTGTTTCTTAAGAGCACTGCTTCCCTGACATCCCTTTCCAATGGGCTCAACTTGTTTCACTATAACCCAGGTACTTCACTATGAGAAGATGGAGTAGGTGTCTGCATCACTCCCTAGAGCTCCTTCAAGGCTCTAGATTCCTCATGCAAAACCTCCGTTGAGGCTCATACCCTCAGATGGAGCATCCTCTCTCCCTCTTCATTGCTGGTCACTGTTACTCGTTGAAAACTCTTAACTCTTGGCTCAAAATCTTCTGTTATAGAGTCCTAAATTTTGCAGGTTCCCTGCAAATTTTCTGGCACCCATCTGGTCCTATCAACTTTCCACAAGAAGGATGGACTAATGACAGCTGAAAAATTAGTGTAAATAACCACATAGCATACATGAGTCCTAAGCTCTGGAGGTGAGTCTCCATAAAGACATAAAACTTAACTTAAATAATCAAGATTTTATTCTGTGTTGTGAGGAAATGGTGTGTCAAAAAACTCTCTCAGTGTTAGATTAGTATACAAGTAGTTCCACCTCTCCCCATGACTCCTAGTAATACATGTCCTCTGCTTTCTCCCCTACATTTCCTCTTCTTTTACTCATCCTCCAAAGGGTATAACTTGACCTTTGTTTATATATTCATTAATTAACAGTGGTGGCATTCATTACTATTTCACAGCTGGTGAGCCATTTCTTGGTGGTACTGGAACATGCCTGCATAGGGACCTTATTGTCAGGAACTTTCACCCACTCAGTGTGCCAGGTAAGGCCATTTAAAGCCAACTTGTTGGAAAGCCAACAAATACATAACAAGAGTTGTAAATACTTTCCTTTTTTCTTGCTTTTATGGATGACTTATTAAGAAAAAAATGTTGGAGTTTAATAAAAATGAACAGTTAACAGGTCATGCTAAAACCCTTCTCTCCAATCATAACCTCGTTCCTTCCTACTTTACAAGTTTTCTTCCATAAAAATCTTTTATCTCTATGCAGGATCCATTGACCCCATCATGTTCTCTCCATCCCTCAATGTGCTTCATTCTTTATTTTTTTTTCCTTTTCTACAGCTCAAGTTGTAATGAGCTTTATTATAATTTTTTCCTTGCAAACACCCTCAGTTTTCCACCCTATCTTCCTCCATTGCATTAACCAATAAAAATTCTTACTCTGGATGAAAACTAGAAACTATTTTTTTGATCCATCTCATAGATAAGCCACTTCCTATCTACTTGATCAAATAGAAACAGAGGTTGGGTAGGCTTTCATTTTAAACACTAACTTCTGCTACTGCACCTTCTTCCTGTTTTTCTTATTCTATCTCAGTACCTTAGTGTCCATCCAGTTGAAGTTGCAAGCTCTGCTCCCTCAAGTGGTAATGTGTCTTGCTGAAGGTGGTTTCTTTTTTGTTGTTTATTGTTCCAGTCTGGCTTTAGCATCTGCTCCTACTTTATATGCTATCTTTCCTCTTTTCCTTTCAAGAACTTCTGAGGGCAACTTTGAGAAAGGTTCAGAGTACTTTGATTTTTGGCAGGATTAATGTAAATATCATTTACATTCACGACATTCTTTTCATTTTCTTTTACTTATGGAACAATGTAAGAAGTTGGGTAGCACTCCCCCAGAGTCTTCATATGTTGTGGGGGGGGTTTAAAGGAATTTCTGATATATTTCTAAGTTAGCTTTTTAGCATTCAGGTTTTACTGAAAACAAAATTTTGTAAGAAATTTGTTATAAACATACATTTTTGTAATTTCTACTACCCACAAATATTTGAAAAAATTGATCACTGAATTGAACCTTAGGTTTCTTAATTATTCATTTCTCTTGAATGTGTTTTATTATGATTTTGAACCTATTGACTCTAATCATTAACACAGGTTAACATTCCTCCTCCTTCCCTCACATGATTCCACACTCCATTTGTTTTTCTGCCATATTTTGAAGTCTTCAACCAATGGTGGGTGGAGTCAAATGCAAATTAAAAAAAAATCCTGACTCTAGGTTTGTAAGTATTTCTGGGAAAAAAGAAAAAAAATAAAACAATGCATTTAAAATGTTTACACTCTAAATTCATGCTAACCAATTTTAGTTGGATTCTAAAAGCTACTTGGTAATCTTTTATTCTCATTTTGCACATCAGCTCTTCCAGTCATCTTGCCTCAATGTATACAGTTGGGCCTCTGTATAAGTGGCCTCCCATCCATGGATTCAACCAAATTCATATCAAAAAGTTCAGAAAAAAGAGAAAAGACTTTTCAGAAAATTCCAAAAACCAAAACTTGATTTTGCTGTGGACAAACTATTTATTACATAACATTTATATTGTGTTAGATATTATAAGTAATCTGGAGACGATTTAAAGTATATGGGAGGAGTATGTAGGTTATATGCAAATATTACTCCATTGTATATGAGACTTGAGCATCTTCAGATTTCAGTATTTTCAAGGGGTCATGGAACCAATCCCCCACTGAAAGATACTGAAGGACTACATACTATATCACATATCTTGGAGCAGATACCTTCAACTCCTAATGCATTGAAAATTTGAATGAGAATTAACCTCAATTCTTTCCCCTATTACTCAAATTCTCCTGGTATATAATCACTGTTATTTTTGCTCCTTTTCCTCCAATATCAAAGAAAGAAAAGAAAAAAATAAACTTCTTTTCAAGACAAGGGCTTATGTTTGTGATACTGGTGCCATGATATTTTCTAGAGTACTTCAACAATTACCTTGTCTGTCATATATATTTATTCTATCCAACTCTTTCCCATCAGTCTTCAAGTATTTCAACTTTTCCTTATGCTAACACTTCTTATACCATGATTCCTCCTCAATCTATCCCCCATTGTCTAATTTTCTGAATTTTTATCAGAATTTAACACGGTTGAAACTTTTCCTTTCAGTTACTTCTCTCACTTGCCTTCTGCAAAGTGGAAATTTGGATTGTCTTTCTAACTCTGATCTTTTTCTTTCACTTGCCCTTCCATTTTTTGCTTCCACTATTCTCTCCCCCTACACATTTTAGTTTGGCGAACTTAAACACTTGCTACCATTTCAACTTTCACTTCTGGGCAAAAACTATAAAAGCTTTGTCTCTAGGTGTGTCTTACTCCCTAATTCTCTGACCAGCATTTCAACAGCATTATGAAATGCTTCTCATGGGGAATCTGGAGAACTTTCAAGCTCTACATGTCTCGTCTTCAAAATTGTTCCTCTTCCCGGTTTCCAGTTCTCAGGCAAGATGACTACCATTCTTTCTTTCTTTACACAGTTAATTCCTTGAAACCGTCATTCTGCCTTTACACTATCTTTGCATCCATTCCTCAGTTTTTCAATAATATAAATTAGGTCCTTATTATTATTTATAAATAATATTATGCCTATTCTTCAACTAAAACCTTAAATGATATGCTAAAAACAAACAACACTAAAACAAGATAGGAGTTAAAAAATAATTTAAGTGAAAGGTCATTATGTCAGTTAGGAATGTTTTACTTCATTCTTAAACTTCAAATTACTTTCACTCTCATTATTTCAGAGAAACTTGAAAACTACCTAATTATGACTCTAATTTATTTTCCCATCTAAAACACAGGTCAGCTACCTAAGTACAGTCATAATGACATTATTTTTAAAAGGCAGACAATATAAAGTATTCCAATAAACATTTTCTTGTTTATCTTCCAAGGAAAATTTCTTCCTAAAACTTAATTTTCTTTATATAAGTTGAGAAAAATGAGAGTTTGAGCTCTTACTTTCTTCTTCTTTCTTTTTCCCTTCATTCAGAGTTAAAAAGAAAACATATATTTTTAGTAAATTGCACTTATAGTGAGAGAAGAAAGATTGGAGTTTGAGAGCAGACACATGGGAGGTTTTTCTGAGACAGCAGGATGGAGAAGAAGTGGCAAAACTCCTCTACACCCTCAACTTTCACATCTGTGTCCCACTGCAATTCTGTGTCTGAGCGCACCTCCAAATGTAGAATTTTAGAGGAGGAGAAATTGCTGTAGTTCATCTGCTGAAGAAGGCTAAGAATTCTGAACCTGAGAGGTAAAAGTGAAGTAGAATAAGAGGCAGTGAGAGTGAAATAATCATCTCACACTGAAAAGATGTCACGCACATGTCCCAGCATAAGTACAAATGGAAGAGCCAATATAAGTGAAGAGCCACAGTAATGATACTGAGAGCTGAATTCCCTGAGAGATGAACTTAGGAGTGTGAATTGCAGTAAAGATTCAGAGACTAAGTTTCTTTGTTTGATCAATGCTGGGGGAAATAAAAAGCTAGATATGGGAATGTTCATTACTGGAAAAACTCTATTACACATAAATCTTTCTTCAGAATCCTTTTTACCAAGAATTCAAACATGGAAAGCATCCAGTGAACAGAATTTTTCCAAAATGATAGTTAAATGATCTTCTTCTTTTAAAAAATAATTTTCTATAGTTCTATAAACCTGGTAGTGGTATGATCTGCCAGGCTCCCACTGCTGGTAGGGGATGTTACACAAGGCAACCAAGAATGTCTGTGTTTCAAATCATTGGTCTATTTGTACATATCTCTCCCTCTCTGGAAATGGGAAATGCCTCAGTAACTTATTTATTCCTGTATGTAACCCATAGTATCTGGCAAATGTCTTGTATAATAAATACAAAATATAAATACAAATAGAAATGTAAATATAAATACAAAATACTCATACAAAATTATTTGACCTAATTATGTGATGTTTTCAAAATTCTGAGGATGAATTTTACTCATAGCACTTGTTGCAGAAATGAAATTCAAAATAGAAATTCTTGAAATATTGCAAAATATCTTCAAATTTTCTGTTTCTATGACATTGTCTATTTCTATGTCACCGTGTAGTGTTGAAACTTTAGGGAGGAACGCTTGGGGTTGGGTGAGTAAATTTTACTTGGCACTTTCTTGCTGCAGTATCTGAAAACAGATAACAATATTCTCCTACTTTGGTATACCCAACAAGTTATTTAAAATGCATGTTACGGTAAGCCAAACTCAGATAGATATAACTCATCATTATTTAGTTTATAAAATATAGCCATTAATAGGTAGAGTATATAGAATCTACTAAACATACACTGGATAAATATAAATGAAGTGATTTCTGGAGGCCTTAGGTTTAATAGGACTAAAATTAACATTTTTATTCTATGTAAATCTATGAACTTTCAAAACCTCTACTTTTCAGTTTTCTAAATTTGGATCTAATTGTGTCATTTCAACTACCACATTTTTCTTGTTGATATTATAATTTTGACTTAATTTGCTACTGGGTTTATTCAATCAGTTATTCAACACATATTTACTGATCTTTTGTATAGGCCAAATTATGTGCATGTTAGTGAATTTACAGAGTTGAAAAGATACATTTTCTGCCCTTACAAATTACAGTTCAGATTGGAATCAGACATGCAAACAATTATAATGTGTCAACTGCGATAGTGGAGGATGGCAGGACACACTGAGCAAGCAGATGCCTATGCCAGGCTATTTAAGGCTGGGAATGTATCATAGGGAAGTCCACACTTGAACTGAGACACATAATGAGTAGGATTTTAACACTTATTTGAGGCAAGGTATCACAAGGAAGAGTTATCCAGGTGAAGTTCTACAGGAGGGCACCCAGCCAAGGAGGGAGGGAAAAAATTAGGCTGAAATATGGCTCTCTGCCATTTGCATGGCCATCTTCCCTGCAGCACAGCTGACTGAGTCAAATAGGGAGGTCTTCTTGTTAATTCATTTGTTCAGAGCAAATGCCTTATTCTAATCCATCTCCCCAGAGGGGGCATTTTAAAATAATGTGTACAAAGGCATCCTCTGTGCTACTATAAATACTGGCCAACTCCTTGTGAGAGCATGAAAGGGCAAGGAGGCAGCAGAAACTGGTAGTCTGGTGAGTGAGGAATAGTGAGGGACAGAAGGGCAATACAGGGCTTGAAATGCAGTGAAGAAGTTAATGAATACTGGAATTTTAAAATACCCATTGAATTTTGCAAAAGGGTTGTGATTGATGAACCTAAGTAGTATAGCAGGTTCAGTAGAATCGTGAGGGGTAAACCTGGTTGCAGCACATAGTGAAATGGTCACAGTGAGGAATTAAGAGATAGTAAATACGGAGAGAAAGAGAGAGGGAGGGAGAAAGAGAGAGAGAGAGTGCTTCAGGGGACAGGCTCAGTGAATATTTATGTTCAAATACACATGTGTAACACTCACCCAATTCAAGACATAGAAATTTTCTAGCACCTCAGAAGGTTCTCTTGTGTCTCCATTCAGTCATAACCTCCCATTTCAAGAAGAAAACTGTTATACTGATCTCTATCATGATGCGTTATATTTGACTGTTCTTCAATCTCATACAAATAGGATCATGTGAAACATACTATTTTGTGTCTAGCTTCTTTTTCTCAAGTGTTGAGTGCAAAATTCATCCATGCTGTTGCATGTAGCTGTAACTTGCTGTTTTGTATTTCATTATATTCCATTGTATGAATATACTCGAAAATGTATAGCCACTGTTTTTTTAGTTATATTGGTGAAAAGTTCTTCAATGTTAAAGTTACTACCAGTTCTCAGTTATTAAAACCTTTGCTGCTATTAACATTCTTGTGCATATCTGTTGGGTATATCTAAAAATGAAATTGTTAGATCATAAAATAGGCATACTTTTGGCATTAATGAAAACATAAAATTTTCCAAAGTTGTTGTACTAATTTACATTCCAACAACAGAATATAAGAGTTGCTCTGGGGCTTCCCTGGTGGCGCAGTGGTTAAGAATCCGCCTGCCAATGCAGGGGACATGGGTTCGAGCACTGGTCCGGGAAGATCCCACATGCCGTGGAGCAACTGGGCCCGTGAGCCACAGCTACTGAGCCTGTGTGTTTGGAGCCTGTGCTCTGCAACAAGAGAGGCCGCGATAGTGAGAGGCCCGCGCACTGCAATGAAGAGTGGCCCCCGCTCACCACAACTAGAGAAAGCCCTTGCACAGAAACGAAGACCCAACACAGCCAAAAATAAATTAAAAAAAAAAAAAAAAAGAGTTGCTCTGTATTTTCGCCAACATTTGTATCTTCCATCTTTTTCATTTTAGCCAGTCTGGCAGTTGTGTGCTGTATTTCATTGTGATTTTAATTTGCATCTTTCTGAAGCCTAATTATTTTAGCATTCTTTTGTGAAATACACATTCAAATCTTTTGACCAGTTTTCTGTCTTTTTATTGGTTCATTGAAGTTCTGAATGTATTCTGAATATGAATATGTCTTTTTCAATATATGTAGTGCAAATATATTCTTTCATAGCATGACTTGTCTTTCTATCTCTTAATGGTGTTTTTAAAAGGAGAATTTTTTTTTTTTTTTTTTTTTTTTTTTTTTTGCGGTACGCAGGCCTCTCACTGTTGTGACCTCTCCCGTTGTGGAGCACAGGCTCCGGATGCGCAGGCTTAGTGGCCATGGCTCATGGGCCTAGCTGCTCCACGGCATGTGGGATTTTCCCAGACTGGGACACGAACCCGTGTCCCCTGCATCGGCAGGCGGACTCTCAACAACTGCACCACCACGGAAGCCCAAAGGAGAAATTTTTAATTTTAATTTTAACCGAGTTCAAGTTATTAATGTTCTTGTGTACTATTTATTATATTTTGCCCAGCTCAAGGTTATGAAGATATTCTATGTTTTCTTCTAGAAGTTTTATTGTTTTGCTTTTTACATAAAAATCTACAATCCATCGGTGATTGATTTTTGGTTCATAATATGATGTATGGATTAATTTTTTTTCCCATATAGATATCCCAAAGAACCAGCACCATTTATAGAAAATAAATACTTTTACAGCTGTTCTGCAGGTGACAGTATGTGCGGGTATCTGTTTCTGCATTGCCCATGTTGATTTCTCTGTCTTTTTGTCTATTCTTGCATCAATACAATACTATCTTAATTGCTGTAACTTTATAGTTTATAGTAACTCTTTAATCAGGTATCATGGTCTTCCTTTACTGATGTTTTTTCAGTATTGTATTAGCTCTGCTTGGTCCTTTGCTTCTCTATATAAATAATAGAACAATTTTGTCAGTCTGCACATCTAATTTCAATAAACTACTGGAATTTTTCTGTGGGTGTTTGTGTAGAATTTTTAGAACAGCTGAGATAGAACTGACATGTTAAAAGTAGTAAATATTCCTCTTCATAAATACTGAATTATTTATCCAGTTTATATTTTATGTAATTAGTATATAATTTCATGAAATTACTGGATCCTTTTAAATCTTATTGTTTTATATTTATTTCATATTTTTGTTCTATCATGTCTCTTTTATTACTTTTTCTGGATTATTAAAATGTTTTAATCCCATTTTTTCTCATTTATCAGTTTGTTACAACTTCACTTACTACATCTAACAAGATAAATGTGTTTTGTGTACTCGAAAAGAATAAGTATTCTGCCACTGTTGGATATAGTGTTTGATATATGATAATTAGTTCAAATTGGTCATTTGTGTTGCTCAAATCACCTTTAGTCTATCTTTTTTCTGCTGCTCTTTCACAGTTACTGAAATAAGTGTTTTTAACTGTCTATATAGGATTGTTGATTTGCCTAATCCTATTTTTGTTGCTATAAATTTCTGCTTTATAAATTTTGTCACTGTGGTAGATATATGTAAATTTAGGATAACTCTTTCTGTCGAACTGATCTTTCTTAAAATCAAATGTCTCTCTTTATATCTTGCAATAATTTTGCCTTAAAGTCTACTTTTTCTACAGTTAATATAGCTTCCCTAGCTTTCTTCTGTTAGTGTTTTTATGTTTAATATTTTCCTTAAATCTTTATTTGCCCTCATATTTAACATATGTTTCTTATCAACAGTGTATTTTTGGATTTTGTTTTTTATTCAGTTTGACAGTCTTTGGCATTTAACTGAATTATTTATTCAATTTACATTTCATGTAAGTACTAACAGTAATTTAATAATCTTTTTTTTTCTTGTTTTCCATTCCTCCTATTGCTATTTTGTCTCATCATTGCTCCTTTATTTACTACTTTAGGATTGTTCAAGTATTTTTTTAATTTCATTTTTCTCTTTTACTAGTTGGTTTGTTGAAATTTTATTAAATATTATCTTAGTAGTCATTAGATGAATTACAACATGCATGTTGTGTAGCGTGTGAATGCTTTATTCCTTTTTATTGCCAAATAATGTTTCATTTCTGCTGTTCGCTCCTCCGTAGGATTTTCCTCCTCAAGTACTAGTTACTTTTGCAGCTCCTAACTGTAATCTCTTTCTCCTCAACACAGACAGTCTATCTCCTTTCGAAGGAATTTTATTCTTCTATAACAAGAAGTGGTGAATCACCCCTGGTAGAAAGCAGGCATGAGTGAAAAATTCATTTCTGTGTGCCTTCTTCCTTCTGGAATTATGGCTCCTCAAATCCTCTTTGCATTGCTTCTTCTATAATGCTTCTAAGCAGTTTCTTTATGTATTTTGTTCAACTTTTGTAGTTGTATCTGGTGGAAAATTAGTCTGATACAAATAACACTATTAAGGCTGGAACTGGAAGTTAATCTACTCTTTCTATAAGCCTGATTCAAAAGCAGAGTTATGTGGAAATAGCTAGAGAGGAGAATGAGTTGGAATGTGTGTGAATGTGGCCGATATGTCAGCATGCTTACATACTAAAGGATTCAATGGAAAATGAAAGGTCGAAGATTCAGGAATCAAGAGCTCATGTGAATAAATTAGCATTGCATTAGAGGAGAAGCTTTGTATGGTAAGAATTCCTGAGATTGGTGCCAATACTAATAGGTGTACAAATGGCAGGGCAGAAAATTGAGGTAGTTCATGTAACCTCTATTTTCTTGTGAAATAACAATAAAAGTCATTGTTTTGAGTCGGAGAGGAGTGGTAGATGAAGGAAGTCTCAGAATAGTAATGAAGCTTTAGAATACATGCTGGGATGATTACAGAGGAAGCTGGCCAGAGACATTTAGCAGGATTTCTGAGCTGTTTTGAAGGGCAAGCCAAACATCATGCCACAGTTTAAATTTCTTTTACCGCAACAGCTCAAATTTACGAGGCAGCTCTTGGGCCACAGAGCTTTTACCTTTGTTGTCTCATCTTGAACTTAGGCTATTTGGGAATTTATCCTGAGAACTTCATGCATTGGAACATATCAGTTCTAATTCTTGAGAGTCATTACTGGAAGTTCTGTGAGTTAGCTACAGAATATAGCTAGAAGATATAGAGAGCAATGACTATGATGTTAGTGTTGAGTTTGGGCCATGTAACTTCACAATATTGATTCCTTGTAAAGGACCATGCTGGATTTAGTCTCAGTACATCATCCTTAAAGGAAGGATGTTATATACTAACACACAGGAATCCATTAGAGTGCCTCCTTCCTCAGACCTCCCCACCTACACTACTTCACCAAGAACCCAGCCAGTCTTTACTGATCTAACTCCCTTAAGTTTATTATGTCAGAAGTAGAGGATTAAATCTGATCATTAAAGCATTTTTTCTAATTATCATGAGCTCAATGACTTTATCCTGTTTTCAAGATAAAGTTTAGAAATAATAGGAATCAAAATATCATGATGGCGGGCTTCCCTGGTGGTGCAGTGGTTGAGAGTCCACCTGCTGATGCAGGGGACACGGGTTCGTGCCCCCGTGCGGGAAGGTCCCACAAGCCGTGGAGTGGTTAGACCCATGAGCCATGGCCACTGGGCCTGCGCGTCCAGAGCCTGTGCTCCACAACGGGAGAGGCCACAACAGTGAGAGGCCCACGTACCACACACACACACACAAAATAATAAATATCATGGTGGCAAGATCTTACTGACCAATACAATACTATCTTTATCTCATTTACTGAGAATAGTAAGTGCTAAACTAACACTAACTCAATGTGTTCTTTCTTTACACATGAGGAGTTAGTCGCAGACATTGTTGCATAGCAAACTACAAAATACCTCAAAACAACACTCATCTAATATTTCTCACATGTCTGTGGGCCAGCTGGGGTTCAGCTGCTCTGGGATGTGTCCATCTGGACAGCTTTGCTCAGCATCCTCCTGTGAGCAACAGGGTAGCCAGGGCATATTCTTCTTATGCCAATGACAGCGATGCAAGACAGCAAACAGAAACATGTGAGATCTCTTATGACCCAGACATGAAACTGGCAAACTCTCACTTTTGCCTATTTATCATTGGCCAAAATGAGTCATATATCCAAGCTCAAAGTCAAGGGACAGAAAGGTAACTCCATCTATGATGAGGCCATGGCAAAATATTCATGAAAGGAGGAGTGAAAATTGAGGCCAATAATGTAACTTACCACACATACCAGTGTACTTTTCCTACCTTCCCCTTGGATTTCTCATACAAGGTTTAGGAATGAACCTTCTAGGAGGTTACTCAGCCTATCTGTGTATGGATAATCAAAGTGCATGGGCTTGGGTTTTTTTTGTTGTTGCTGTTTATTGGGTGTTTTTTTAAATGGACAATCTGGAGCAAAAGGGCATCTCTAACATAGACTCACATTACTTTATGACTCACATTACTTTGAACTAAATCTATATGGTTTTCTATCTGGGACTCAAGTAAGGAACAATATAGAAGGGTGATTTAAGAGAATGAACTTTGTAATTAGAAAGACCTGGAGTACAGACCAAGCTTCACCACTTTTCAGCTGTCAACTTTGTAGGTTAGCCTTTGTAAGTCTTCCTCATTTTGAAATGAGAATACCAGTAGTGCTTACTTCTATAAACGAGGTTCTTGAAGCAAATGCAATAACATACACATGCCAGGCACAGAATCAATGATTGAGAGTGATAGTCATTATGATATCCATTGAAGCTGTCGCAAAATGTGGAGGAGATACTGCAGTAGTGAAGAAATAAGTTACTCTTGCAATGAGAGTGAGAATGTCTTCAAAGAGGTAATGATATTTGAGATGGTTGTTGAAGGATTTTACTAGCCTGTGAGGTAATTAAAAGGTAATCAAGGGATTAATCATTGCCAGATTAAATAAATGAGAATGAATAAACTTATTATGATAGCAGCAGACATGAATTTCTAAACTTTTTAGGAATTTTTACATGTCCTTTACTTCTGCTCATGAAGTATGTTATGTATAACATTGTCACTCTATCCAATGCCCATGTGACATCCACATTTTCATTTTCTCCTGAAACCGTGTTCTACAAAGTATGTGAAGGTTGAGAGGGGCATGAAACTGGGGTCCTTGATAACTGTCAAAGCTGATAAAATGTTCAGTCACTAGGAACTACAATGCAGCTGTAAATATCATTCATTAAATTAAACTACAAAGTAATTTTCCTCAAATGCTCTTACCCTATAGGTTTATAGAAAATTATATGTACCTATAGATAGGCACACTATTTTTTTTTTTTTTTTGCTGAAGAAACAGTGATTTAAGTTCTAAACCATGAAAATGTTAAGTTGCAATAAAAGGCCACTTTCAACTTTGCAATTTAGAGGCTCACTTATTGTTCATAACTCTTATAATTGAAGGCTTATTATATTATCCTGCTGGACAGCGTGATTTCCTGTTATTTGTCTAATGTTTTTTAAAGAACAGTAATTTAATAACTATAGTGATATTCATCCTAGGTTCCCAACAAATGTGCTATCTCATGAAGCCCGTTTATAAAACACAGTCATAGTCAACGTATATTCCAGGCTTGCCTTTAGGTGACTTTGAAAACATCACAAAGCAGAAAAAATAATCCCAAGGCCCTGTTATGTTACTTTTAAAAAGAAAGGAACTTTAAATTTTAGGGCATTACAGTTTTATTTCTCTTGAAAGCACTTTCAGTTTATATTTGCTCCTAAGAAAACTGATTTTATTCTTTTCTCATAGAAAAGTCTAAACTGTGTATTTCAGTTCCAGGGAAAGACTGTTAAGTTTTATTGTCTACACAACACACAAATATCCTATCACTATATTGCTCAACCAAAAACAAACAAAAATTCTGAAACTCTAAATAACATATGTACTGTTTTGTTTTCATATTATTAAAAATATAGATTAATTATAATTTTTGTAGAAAATTTTGAAATATTTACCCTTCTATTTCAGACTTTTCAATGGAATTAATGCATTTAAATAACTCTTTAACTTACTTGTAGGGAATAGATGAGAAGAGATACAAAATAACTATTTTATATATGCCATTTCTTTAATTATATGTACACCCCAAATATGAAGCCTAAATGATAGGTAAGATAAGTAGATGTCAGAACCCTAAAGTGATACAATATTTACATATTTTTTAAATGTCCTTTTTAATCCTAGAAAGCAAAAGTTCATAGTTAGGGTGTATTTTGTTCAATCATTTAATAATATCTTTTTTTGTGTGGTACGCGGACGTCTCACTGTTGTGGCCTCTCCCGTTGCGGAGCACAGGCTCCGGACGCGCAGGCTCAGCGGCCATGGCTCACGGGCCCAGCCACTCTGCGGCATGTGGGATTTTCCCGGACCGGGGCACGAACCCGTGTCCCCTGCATCGGCAGGCGCACTCTCAACCACTGTGCCACCAGGGAAGCCCAATAACATCTTGAATAATCTAGACATTTTGTTTAAACATGGAGTTTTCCAGTCTCCAAGTCCTCCATATCTTAACTTTTACATTTACTCTGACTTACGTAATTATGAAAACATATAATCTGTTGACAAAATTGATCAGAATGTTTTTTGTTGGTAGTCAAAATATGATAAGATTTCAGAGGGAAGAAGTTGTTATGCAGGCAATACCATGTTGGGATAGTAAGAATGGATCTTCCTGAGAATGAAAGCAAACATGATTTCTCTTATCTCATAATTTTGGCATATTTTCCTTCTTCTTTTAAATGTAGTTTTCGATCCAAAATAGCACTTTCCCATTATTTTAAGCAGAAAATATATCTATATTTTTCTAAATACATTAAATAAGTCCTTTAATACCATGCTGTTATTTTAGAGATTAAAAAAAGCAAGAGAAACTTTATTCAAGTGGGTTGTCTATCCTAAAGCCAAAGAAAAAAAATCATATTTTTAAACTTTACTGTAATTTCTTCTTCAAATGATTAGAATGTCTTTATTACATTTTATTTTAAGATTATTTTACAATTCTAGTTGATTGAATCTTGCTTTGAATGAGTTTCATGACAGAATTCATGATATTTAGCTGAACCAAGTTAGACATTTTAAGTGCACATTTTGAGTCTTACTATGGTTTGAGAGCCATTTTATTTTGTGGATTCCAATGTGATGGCTACAACGTCAAATCTTTTAAGATATATTTTCTTGTTTTACTTTGGATGGCTGAAGCCTTTAATTTGTTTCATTTAGTTTTTGTAAAATCTATATGCAAACTCTTTAAAGTTACATTATTCTATCAAATGACCACGCATGACTAGATAGCAGGTCATACTTGTTCATATCAAAGCTATAAACACGAAAGGACATTTGGATGTGTTGCAAGCATTCTCTTCCTTCCCAGTGAGTGCTTGCTTATTCCACGATCACCTTTGAAGTGACGAGCGTTAGCTGGAGTTGTGGTTTCTGTGGCCTTCACTTGCTGGTAGTGACCAACAGCAGAACCAAAATCAATCTCTGTCAGGCTTGTAATTGAGCAGTTACCTAATTTATGAGACAGTTTTCCCATTAACAACAAAATCTTGAAAATTAAATAAAAACAGACCTTCACAAGTGCTGCTGCATAGGTGAATGAGGGATAAACATTGATAAATGCGCATGCCTTGTGCAAGCCTGACTTTGAAAAATTCTGTGTCAGAGTTTCAGGTCACATTTTGACAACAATTAGGAACACTGAAATAAATAGTTGGCAATTCTTCTTTGTTATGACAAGGGATGTAAAGCCATCTTTACCAAGAAAAAAGCCTATTTTATGAATATGAACTGTATTACTGCAGTGCTCAGCCATCTTGCTATGACTGAGAATCTGTGGGCACTTCTATTATAAACTAGAGTAGAATCCTTCTGAAGATTTGAAAAGATTGGTTAAGCTGTTTTCACTTGATTATTTGTAAAATTCCTGTCCACTGCAATTCCATACTTCATACAGAAACCACAAGATGGTTAAAAGAAAGTTAAATGTGCAGTTAAATTTTATTTTTAGTATGAAAACATTAACTATAGTATTTTGTGAAATGTTCTGACAAAAATCTAAATGACTCAAGAGTTCTGGCTAAATGTTAAATCTTTAAAGCCTATTGTAATTTTATCTAATTTGTAAACTCCATAAATTCACCTGTTGGTAGCATAATCATGAGTTAATTTCTTAATTTTTAAATTATATGTCTATATATTTAAATTGATCTAAAGAATAGAGTCTATGACAAGAAGGAGTGATATTTTATAGGTTAGAAGGAATCTATATGGATACAAAACTACCAGCCATATGGTCAGAAATTTGAACAAGTCCTCGCTGAAGCTACTGGTTGATTATATGAACTGAGTTTGTCAATCCATTTAAAAACTGACAAGTAAACCTGTATTGCATACAGACATTGAATTTGTCTTACCCAGGATTTCTCTGGAGAAAACTAATGAAACAAGAAACAAAAACAAAATAAATATAAAAAGCAGCTTTAAAAAATATACTTAAAGAATAAGACTAAAATTATTGAAAATTCTAGACATTGAAATGTGATATACATAATCCTTAAAATTAGAACCAATAATAAGTATATATATATATATATATATATATACATAAATATCCATATATACTCAAACACACAAAGCATGTTGTACTAACTTAGGTCACCTGAGTTACAGTAACAGTCATATATACCTTATGTACAGTCATATAACACATCATATGTGTGTTCTGGGTTGCTGAAACTGCAAGGTTAGGGAGAATTGTTCTTCTACACATGACGATTCAGGACCTTCAAACTCCTTTCATTCTATGGTTCTAGCACCCACTAGAGTCACATTATCCAGCCTAAAGAAGAGCAAAGAGAGCATGGAAACATTTTCACATCTCATCCTTTCCTTTCACATTCTACTGACTGGATAGAAGTCACACAGCCACAGCTAACCACAAACCTAGCTGCAATATCAACTAGGAAGAGGAAAACAGATTTGTTCTGCTATACTTACACAATAATCAAAAATTCTAATTGAAATTTCAACCTTACTTACTCTGAAGTAAACTATTTAGTAACCTCTTATAGTTGAATGTGGCAGTAATTAAGTGAAGAATTATTCAGAGCACCTAAAATAGATATTGTAAAGAACATGAATTAAAGTACTTGCACTTTACATGTAACAAAGCCATTAAAATGACCATCCAGATTCCAATTAATTCTTTCTCCTTGTGTTGTCCTGATGTATGTTACTTGGTTTCCTAGTCTATCATAAATTAAAAGAAATAAATGAGAATGAGAAAAAATAGATGTTACCATAGGCAAGTACACTGAAAATAGCCTCCTATGCAAGGAAGACTCTAAGACAGGTAAATAAATATGTAGACAAATCAATTGATTAATCCATCAATCATGACAGCTTGAAGCTATTTAGTATGTGGTCAAACTACTTATGTTTCAAAACATAGCTTCCAAATATAATAGTCCTACCTGAACTGCAGGGGACATGTTCCAAGACCCCCAGTGAATGCCTGCAACTGCAGATAGTACTGAACCCTATATATACTACTTTTTTTTCTATTCATAACATACATATGATAAGGTTTAATTTAAAAATTAGGCACAGAAAGAGATTAATAACAACTAACAGTAAAATAGAACAATAGTAACAATATGCTGTAATAAAAGTTATGTGAATATGGTCTCTGTCTCTCAAAATATCTTATTGTAAAAATGTAATGTCTTTTCCATTTTAACAAAGCATTTATCATCCACCATGTCTGTAACTTTTGAGGTTTGGGGTGCTACAGCAAACCTAGCACAACTTTATTTTTCTTTCTTCACAATTTCATGAATAGACAATATGTTCTTACTGTAGATTTTTGCAATCCCAGCATATAATTCTTTTCTTTTTCTTCTTGGGTCAAGAACTTTCACCTTTTCACTTAAAGGAAGCACTTTATGGCTTCTCTTTGGCATATCTACATTGCCAGCATCACTACTCTTGAATTTGGGGGGCCATTTTAAGTAAAATCATGGTTACTTGAAAACAAGCACTGCAATACCTCCTCAGTGGATCTGATAATCTAGAAGGCTAAGTGACTAATGGGCATGGATATGCTTGACAAAGGGATGATTCATATCCAAGGTGGGAAAGAGCCAGAGGGCGTGAGTTTTTGTCATGCTACTCAGAACAAAGTACAATTTAAAACTTATGAATTGTTTATTTGGGGAATTTTCCATTTAATATTTTTAGATTGTGGTTGACTGAGGGTACCTGAAACTGGGGAAAGTGAAACCACAGGTAAAGGGGACATTACTCTAAACATCCTTTTTAAAGACTTTCTTGACTCTTTTGCCAGAATTATCACCATCTCCTCTGGGCTTTAAATCTCTCAATATTTTTTACTTACCTCCACTATGGTGTTTATAACATGTTTCCCTTTTCTAAACTGTAAGCTTTTGTAGACAAGGGATTTTTTTTTTTTTTAGTCTCTCCCCATTCTGTGCTTAGCACAATGCTTGCCATAAAAATAGGTGTAATAGAAGAAACAAACCCCATTCCAATAATATCAGGTGAAATCTTGTTTCATAGCAGGAGGAAGTAACAATTCCACAAATTTCACTTTGAATATTTAGCACTATCTTCCATTACATCTAAGAATGGTCAGGGAAAACACATATAATCTAGCAAGGAAGTTTTGGTATGTTCTAGAATTCATACTGAGTTCAAAGATCCTAGGGCAAAATGCCTCAGTGAAATGTCCATTTATGGGACATTACTGCTTAATATTTCGAATGCACATTCATAAATTGAGTGAATCAGCTACGGTCAGATCGCATAATTACCAATTAATCATGATATTTTTGAGACAAGACAATTTCATATTTTTAAATCCATGAAAATACAAACCAAACTTCTATCAGTCAATTGTTTAAAATCTTCTGTATATCTTAAATTTTGCAAAATGAGCAAAATTGTCCTATGTAGGCTACATTTCTTTCTTTAAAAACCATGCTATCATATTTAGAAAGAGTTGTCTATTATGAACATTTCAGTAAAAGATCATCATGATGGTAATTTTTCTATTCAAGAAATATTGTTTCTGTCAAATCTCTATCTTTTTAGAGGATAAACATATTTACTTAATCTTTGGGGCCTGGAAGTCATCATACCTTTTGCAGATGAAAGCATAATCATGTATGCTATTTATAAAACGTTTAGGATTATAAAAACCACCTCTCTTGATAGCACAGCTGAACTCTATGTCAATTAGTAGCTAAGTCAAAGATCCCAAAGAATAGAAAATATCATTTGTTTTCCTGAAAATGTCAAAAGTGTGGCAAGGATAGAGACTTCAGTTTTATTAACTTTTAAGGGCAGAAATATGTGGATCTTGGATGACACAAAGCCAGTGGGTTTTTTTCCCTTTAAATAAATTAAAACTGCTAAGATATAAACCCCCTGAAAAATGGGATTATTATAGAAATAGGAACTGACCCTTAGCTATAGTAGCACTACCGGATGCCGTTATAATAAGCTCCCCTAGATGCCATGGTGTAAATGTATTAGCTGTACTAAGAGACCCACTCCTGCTATAATTATGTTAGGAACCAGTAAGACAGCTCAGAAATCAATATGCTAAGACAGATAGAGTAAAGGACCATGGCCAGCCCACTGGGAATAGATTAGTCTGGCAGGTCCCTAGCTGAGCCATGAAGAAGAGGATATCTTTGCTGTTGTAGAAAGCCATTAATTGTAAATTTTCCTGAACAAGGAACTTGAAGGGAAGGCTTAGACTGTGTTGTTCATACCACTCAATGAAAACTGCAACTCTTATTGATCAAGAGTTAAGCTTTTTATTCTTATTTCAGAATCCAACAGTGCAAAAATCTAAATGTTCAGAGGGATTTTTGAAGCTTTTCCCACATGCATCTGAAACTCTTCTTTGGTTACTAACTTGTTTTAATATTTTTAAAACTTCTAGACTAGATCAATAAAATCACATTTAGACAATGGCCCTCCACACTGACAAGTTTACTGGTATGACATCAGTTATCTAATCAATTAATATTCACATGTCATATAATTTGATAAGAGAAGAGATACATTCTTTGTATTATTTTCTACAAGTTGGCAATCACCAAACTATTAAATATTACTGAGTATAATACTAATGAGGAAGAAGAGCTGCTGCAGCTTATTTTAACTATATCTAATTGAGTTTTCTTAATACTGTTAGCCTAATGTGAGTAATTCATTTAAAAGACAGAAGCAGTGTAATCTAGTAGTTTTGCTAAGAAAGAGAAAGAAAAATAAGAAAAAGAAAGAAAGAAAGAAAGAAAGAAAAAGAAAGAAAGGAAAGAAAGAAAGAAAGGCAGAAGGAAACAAAGAAAGGGAGGAAGAAGGAAGGAAGAAAGAATGAGAAGAAAACAAAAGGCTGACCTTTTGTGGTTACAGTTTGGCACATCTGCTCATGTCCAATCAAGCTTTCAAACACAGAGTAGTAAACAAAAGCAGCGATCAAGCAAGGACAAAGTCAGAGACATAAGTGGTTTGAATGAGTGTGCAATTTCTGCCCATATGACCATCCTGACACAATTGCTCTAATTTTCTTTCCAGAAATGACTGATAAAAGATTTAGGTAATTGCTATGGAGACAGACTTCCTTCCATCACTAGGTATCTTGAATAATACAGCCTCAGGGTCATAAGATGGAGTGTCAGTTTCTGCAGAGTCCTAAATTAATACTTGTCCCTGCTTTAGCTACACTTCCTGTACATCTAATGAAGTGAATGTAATTTATTTTGACAGTGTATTGAAAATCACTTGATCAAAAGACTATTCTGTAATGAACACAAAAGACAACATAGGCTTGGAAACTATACACTCCAAAATAACATAAATACACATCAATTTCTCAAAGTACATTTTTTTTCTAAAAACTGTGTATGTAGTCTGAATAAATATGAAACAAAATAGTTTCCAAAAGCACAATAATTCATGCAAATGTAAACTTAAAAAGTGAAATTTTGCTCTGATGCCTGAGATTGACCTATCTTCATTCAGAGCATGACCTTGTCCTCTCTAATCAAACTTAATTTATCTGCCTGATCTTTGCATTTCTAACTATTAAGTAACGCACAGAAAGAAGATCAGAGAGCCGTGAACAAGCTAGTATTCAGGAGGAAATTCTGAAAATATTGTAGATCAACACTGTCAGAAATTTTATCTTCATACATAAAAAGTCAATTTACAAGGGAATCTAAAGCACCTCCACTAAAACTTCATAATATAAGTCAGACTACAGTTCTGAGGTCTCCTGATGTTATGACATTTTTCAATAGTTAATGAAATCAGCTGTGTGCTCATGAAAACTTCCTATATTGACATCATCAATGATCTGCAGGTTATGTAATTTGTCCAAAGATACACATGCAAGACTCATATACAAGCTAGTTTCTTTTCCAATATGAAAAACTTTCTTAGGTCTTGTAATGGGGTTTTTATTTTTCCATTAGTGGAAAACAATATCTAAGATTTGAAAATATTCAAACACTTGAAATACACTTATATTTGATTGTACCAGAAACAACTGCATTAATTTTTTCCTTCAGAAAACTAGCAGAACATCTTGGAAGCTGACAGAGGTAGTATAATTGAAATATTTAGTTTGCGCCAAAAAAAGTACACTTTGTACCATCTTGGCAAGTGTCTGTACAGTGGCACTGTGAAAGTACAATGTGGTGTTTAAATACAGCCAGGCAGAAGCCAGTGGATAATGCTCAGTAATGGGTTAATCAATACTTATTATGGTTTTATTGGTTCACTAAAGAGAGAACAGAATCTAGTGAGCACAGAGTCGAAAAAAATCACTGCATCTGATCTAGATAGCATCTACTCTCCCTAAGGGATTTCCCTATTCAAGAATCCAATTTACCATGCCTGATTGACAAGGATTGGATCCCAGGGAATCACATAACTCTTTTTAGGACCCAATAAAATCCTAATGGATTTGTCTGACTGGCCAGGAGACTTCTAGTTTTACTAAACTGAGGTGGTTTGCTGCAATTAGCCTTTATTCCCCTTGCAGTTGAAAAACTAGGCTATTACGGAATCATCCCCCCCTCTATAAATGCTGGAGTCATGCTGGGATGTACCTGATGGAAGGAGGTACAGTGCTGTAAAAAAGAAAGCCCTTATGATAAATTGTAAACATTTGAAAGCTTCTGAAAAATGGTCATCAAAATAGGATTCAAATGAAAAAGGGGGAAGTCCAACTAAACTGCACGCTTAAAATCCATTTATTGGTCAGTTAGCCTTTACAATTTATTTCTTGCTCAGGTAACGGTAACAGAAAGAAACCTCTCTGTTCGAAAGCAGCTTTGAAATATGTACCATTTGCTATCTGAGCTTCCCCTTTAATATCTGAAGTTTGAAAAAAAATCATTCGTCCACAACAAAAATCATGTAGATAGTTGTCTCGGGACCAGCTCTTTTTTCCTAGAGATAATGTTTTTACTAAGCAGTTAACTCGTTCAAGCACACTGGTTTTTGATCATGGCATACTATTTTGGTGGCGCTTAAGTCAGAAAACAGTGAGAGTGTGATGATGATTTGAAGTCAGGGGTGAATCGTAGCTGAAAAAGGACTTTTAAATAATGCAAATCATATTTTGAAACAAATATCCCTTTAACATAAAAATCACTGGTGCAACCCATTTCCCTCTAGAATCATGTCTGCTCTTTCAAAAGGCACAAATGACACTTTAAATATGTTTAAAATGAATGGATTTCATATTCAGAAATACATTTACTAATGAAGTGTCTTTGAATAGACATCATGATTTACTCTTTTCCTCAGACTTGGAGAGAACTTAGCGATATACAGAGAGCTCATATAAGCTCCCATTACCAGCATCCTGACCATAGTTTCCAAAATCTCCAGCTAAAATGCTGTGTTAATTGAGTGCAAAAATCCATTTCCAATAAGAGAGGTATGACTATCTATGATAATAGATGTTTAAACATACGAATTGGGTGCATAAACTTCTTATGTTTAAATGATTCATATGAAATTATTTAAATATAGGTGTAAGATATTGTCACGTTTAACTATATATACAATTTTTAATCATGACATTCTAGCTCAGTGATTGTTAAGAAGGCACAAAGTGCTGTGCATAATTATAGAGAAAAGCTGAGAAAAAAAGTCAAAAAGAAAATGAAAGAGAGGGAGGGAGGGAAGTAGAAGAAGAACAAGGAGGTAATTGAATAGAAGGATATTGATAAAATTGTAACATGATAATTTTTTTTTTAAATTGGGGTATAGTTGCTTTACAATGTTGTATTAGTTTCTGCTATTCAATGAAGTGAATCAGCTATATGTATATATATATCCCCTCCTTCTTGGACCTCCCTCCCATCCCCCATCCCACCCCTCTAGGTCACCACAGAGCACCGAGCTGAGCTCCCTGTGCTATACAGCATGTTCCCACCAGCTATCCATTTTACACATGGCAGTGCACATATGGGAATCCCAATCTCCCAATTCATCCCCCCCGGCCCCTGTGTCCACATGTCCATTCTCTACATCTGCATCTCTATTCCTGCCCTGCAAATAGTTCTATCTGTACCATTTTTCTAGATTCCACATATATGCATTAATATACGATATTCATTTTTCTCTTTCTGACTTACTTCACTCCTGTGTGACAGACTCTAGGTCCATCCACATCTCCACAGATGACCCAGTTTCATTCCTTTTTATGGTTGAGTAATATTCCATTTTATATATTGCCACATCTTTATCCATTCATCTGTTGATGGACATTTATGTTGCTTACATGTCCTGGCTATTGTAAATAGTGCTGTAATGAATATTGGGGTGCAAGAACATGATTATTTCTTTGAGTAAAATTATAAGTAATTCTAATTTATTTGATTTACTTTAGTTTTTAAATGAAAACACTTGTACTGTGGAATAAGAAAAACGTAAATTTTATTAAAAATTGAAAAGTGTTATGTGGTGAAGTCTGATAATGCAGACATTGTACTTGTAAACATTATAATTCTAAGGAAGTCTAGATAGCCTCAAAAGTGATGGAATGATATTACAAAAGATGAGTAAAATTGGTCTTTCTGCCCTTACCAGACTAGATTTATGTAGGGTTCAAGATTATTTTATAAGTATCTTGTTAAAGTTTGTAGGGTAAGTTCCATATAATTTTGACACTCTAATAGTGAAATATCTTATCTAAAGAGCTCATATATTTACTTCAACTTAGCACACATGGAATGTTTCCAGGGACCAAGAATAAATTTAAAGATGTCATTAGAAGTTACTGGGTTAGTTTTAATCAGAATGTAGAAGAAATATTATTGAAATACTATCAGAGGACGAAGATAATTATTTGGTGGATGGTTAAAATGTCCTTCATTAGGATTTTTTAACATTTGTTTATAACTATGGTTCTTTTTTTTTTCTCTAGGACTTTAAATGATTTATTGCTGTTGGTTAAGAGTTTAGTAAGGATTTTCTTATCTTAGATAATATTGCTTGTTCATATATGATTTGCTAATTAATATTTAAGTTTTTATTGGCTGCTAATTTTATTTCATTTATAGTACAACTAGCCACACATTACTATAATGTAATTTTCACTTTTAATATAAAATTTTAATTTTAAAAGGCTAGAGATTTTTATTCAAAATCATCAATATAGCTGGTTAGAGAAAAAGAAAAAAGTTTCCTATTTAAAATGATAGTCTGAACCATGAATTTGCTTATCTTATCTCATGAAACTCAACTGTAATGTCAGCAAAGAAATGGTCAAGTGTACAAACTCATAAAAGCAAACAAGAATTAGAAATAAGTGAGAAAATAAGAAATTGAACAAAATTCTGAAACACAGAAAATAAATGAAGCCATATCTATGCATAAATGAAGTCTAGTTGAAGCAAATTGCATTTTCCAAAAGTAACCACAGCAATATTTCCAATTCCACATGCCATTTCAGAACTTTGCTATTCCCCCCATAAAATGGTGGAGTCTATTTCCCCTGCTTTGAAATTGTGTGGACCTATTTTACTGTATGGATATAGAATACGGCAGATATCACATTTTGTAACCTCTGAGGCTAGGTCATAAAAGATGATATGGCTTCTGTCTGGCTCTCTCCTTGGGATGATTGCCCATGGAATATAACCCCCATATTGTGAGAAGGCTTAAGTCAAATGGAGAGGCCATGTGTAGGTGTTCCAGTCACCACACCCAGCTAAGGTCTCAGCTGACAGCCAGCATGGACTGGCACATATATGAATGTGCAAGTCTTCAGGATATAATAGTCCAAAACCTTTGCCCAGATTGATACCAAATGAAGCAGAGATGAGCTATTTATTTTAAGCCTTCAACAGATTGGAAAATCATGATCAAAAGTAATGTTACCTTTGTTTTAAGTCACCAAGTTTTAGAGTAGTTTTCAGGTAGCAATAGATAACCACAATCAATTTTGTTAATTAGAAGTAGGGTGCTATCATAACAAAATATAAAACATGTTGCTTGGGGGCCAGGTAGCAGGTGGAAGACTTTGAGGAAGGTTTTAGGGAAAGATTAAAGAGCCTTGAAGAGACCTTATTAACAGACCTTTGAAGGCACTCAAGGAGACTGTTAGTGATGGCTTAAAGGATAAGAGGAAGATACAATTGGAAGCTGGAGGAAAGGGGACCCTTGTTACATAATGGCAAAAAGTATAACCACACTTTGCCTTTGACCATGCAGAAGATAGAAAATATACCTAATGAACTGGATGACCTAGTTAAAAAGATTTCTAGGCAGACTACTGAAATTTCCACCTGATTCCATCTCACTGATTTTAATAAAATGGTGGAGAAAAGAAATAAGTTTAAAAATTATTGTTTACTTTTCAAGTGAAATTTAAAGGATATATAAACTGTCAGGTCTTGTGAAGTTCAAAAACAAACAAAAAAAGACATTTCTTACTACTGACTTCTCCAAGATTCTCAAATTAGAATGGACTTCAGAGCAAATATCAAATCCAAGGTGGCAATATGACATCATTCTTAATACCTCTGAAGATTTAAGGATTGCCTCAGAAGTTCACTCAGTCATGTCAAGTCCTCTAATAATCTTAAGGGTACAGTTCATAGATCTTCTCCATGAAACAACAGGGCTAAAATTCTTAAGAGCTCTGTATATCAGAAGTCTTACAAGAAACCAAAGATGGAGGAAGACTTATCTAAAAAGATTGTTGGGTGTGGCTTTGGCTAGATGAACAACAGTAAGAGTCATTTTAAAAACCACTGAATTTTTAAGGAAATTTTGTGGCTGTAAACACTGCTGTCTTGGGCTAAAATGGACAGTGACAGTTCAAATAAAATTGAAAAATGATCTTTACATTCCTGAACCACTATGATATAAAGCAAGCTGATAAAACTACTCAGGGGCAAACTATATGGAAAAGAAAGGATGGCTCAGTAAGTAAAACCAAGAGCCTAAAGGTCACAAGAACCTATGGAGAATCATTCCTAGGCAGTAGTACTAAGTCTTAATAAATGAACTGGAATATGTGCCTGGATAGATTTCAGAATTACTATGGAACAGTAAATACAGTGTGCCTTTACTGTCCGCCCCCCCCCCCCCCGCCTTTCTAGGTGCTATACAGAACAAATTGCAAGCCATGTGAGGAAAGACATCTTGGAAGTGGATCCTCAGCCCCAGCTGAACCACTTCAGCTGATGCTGTGTAAATCAGAAATAAGCCAATGGATACCAAAATCCACAGATACTCAAGTCCATGATGTGAAATGGTGTAGTATTTACATATAACCTATACAATCCTACTTATAATACCTAATGTAATGTAAGTGCTATGTAAACAGCTTTAAATACAATGTAAATGCTATGTACATAGTTGCTGGCATCCAGTAAATTCAAGTTTTGCTTTTTAGAACTTTCTGGAATATTTTTACAGAATATTTTCTATCCACAGTTGGTTGAATCCATGAACACAAAACCCAACAATATGAAAGGCTGTCTGTATACTCTCTTTAGGGGAATGTAAATAATCTTGGTGAAAAAATATTCTTTTTCCATAATTTATTAGGTAAGGGAGGGGTGAATTAGTTCAGGTGGAAAACCATGTACATTTTGGTGGCACATACTTATCTGAATGTGTTCTCTTAACAGAAACTAATTCAAATAATAACACATTATACACAATTAATTAATTTTCCATTTTACCACATTAAAGATGTACTTCTTTTTCTTTGTTTCTTTGTTTTTGTCAGTATAATGAGGCTATGGGCTTTTCAAAACTATCCTGTCTCTTTCATGGTCTTTTCCTTACAGATCACAGTACTCTGCTATAAAAAAATAAATAATTGATGAGGGATAAAGTGAGGATGATGATTAGAATTGGAGAGGGGGTGGAATTCCCTCAGACTGAAGTCTCTTGCCTACTTGTCATGCTTTTGATCGCTCAGAAAATGACACTAAGCACAGCATCCCTATCAATGTTGCAGAAAGATAGCTCATTTCTGAGCTTTACTTTTGGTTCACCAAAGCACAATTGCCTCAAATACATCTAATTACAGCAGTAATTAAAGTTCTTACCTTACCTGTGTAGTCAAGGACACAGAACTTCTAATGGGAACAAATCTAGGTATAAAGGCTTGCTGTCAATTAGCCCTGATGGTTTGAAAATATAATGAAGGAGAATGAGGGTTGAGTTACAGCTCTGTACAATAACAAATATAGTAATTCAGCACCTCTCTCTTTTCCTGAACCCTACCCAAGAGTTTGGGAGAAGAAAGACAAGAAGATTATCTGGGTAATACAATCTTACAACTATCAGTGGATATCCTCCGTCAACTTTGTGCTAGTGCTTACCTCTAACAAAAGATGGGACTGCCCTTCAATCTGGGAACAGCACAACTGTTCAGTTTCTTGTCACAGATTCTGTCAATAAAATGCAGGCCAAAAAAAGGAGAAAAGAAATGTAACTCTTTTATGATCACAGTTTCATGCTCAGTCCTCTCCCAGCAAAATGGTCTTTCCTCCTGATTCTTTCACAGGCTGAAAATATTTTGAGAATACCTTTTCTGTTTTTTTTTTAAATCATTGTTTTCCTCTTCTAAGGAAATAACTATAGTAAGTTGTTAGATAGCTAAATTTATGCACTGGGAATTAAGTATTCTTGAAAACAAAAAAGTCTTAGAAAATTTTTCACCCTCAGAATATCTTGAGAGGATTATGTATTGATCCAAAAAGCACAGATATGATATGTATTTTTTGGAATGTTGTTGCTTCTATAGCCTCTCAAACTTTCTGCTTGATGTCGAAGGTAATCTACATACCTGTCTTCTCTCCTAGATTGTAAAGTCATAGAGACTGTATTATAGACAAATTCCAGAGCCTTTGTGGCTAGTAAAATGTAGATACTCAATCTGTGTCCTGATCTGAACTGAACTTGAACTTTGCGTTAATTATGTTAAACCCTCATTCTATTGATTATAATGAATGCTAAACATTCCACTGGGAAAAACCATTTCCGTGTGTGTGTGTGTGTGTGTGTGTGTGTGTGTGTGTGTGTGTTGTTCTTTTTCTCACTTTTCTCATAGAGAGAAAAATGCAGTAGTATACTATGATGGTTAGTTTTATGCATCAACTTGGCTAGGCTAGAGTACCCAGTTTTCTAATCAAACACTAAGCTAGGTGTTTCTCTGAAGGTATTTTGTAGATATGGTTGAGATTTGCAATCAATTGACTTTAACTAAAGGAGATTGCCCTTGATAAACTAGGCAGGACCTCATCTAAGCAATTAAAAGACTTAAGAGTAAAAAATAGGATTCCCAGAGAAGAAATTCTGCTTCATGACTGCAACATTAAATCCTGCCTTAGTTTCCAGCCTTCTGGGATGTTCTACATATTTCAGTCTTGTCAGTCCCCATGATCTCCCCCTTAAAATAAATCTGCTTGTGTGTGTGTGTGTGTGTGTGTGTGTGTGTGTGTATTTCTGGACAACCCTGTAAGATATATATCCCTGACTGATACAAATGTTTAGGACACATGGAGCTTTATAATTTCAGGGGATACCATGGGATTTGCTGTCTCCATGGTTGCCTTTTCTTGTTTTATGTTTTAATACTACATCTTCGAGGTCACTAATCGAAATGCAAGCATGTACTTTAAAAAGATTATTTAAGTATTTTAAAAGAGCAACATGAAAACCTCATAAATTATACATTTTACTATATAAATTAGAAGAATGATTCCAATTTTTTCATGATACTATTAAACTTTAATTGGGTTTGCTTAGACCATGCTTTCTAACACAGTTATCTTTGATTTGTTACAACTTAACCCAGGGGTTGCTAAGAGTTTGAAAGAGTATGAAAGATGTTTCTTTTGTATCCTAAGAGAAAGGATTTTTTCCCAAATTAATATGGGAAAATAAAATGGAACAAGTCTAAGTACATAGATCTTCCAGTTACAATTGTCAACTTACATAAAAGAATCTTAGGACTGTAAATAACATATCAATAGATCATCTAATTTGAAAAAAGGAATTCTATTTCATCTTCTATGCCAGCTTTAATGGATTGAGAGAAAAATGGTGGATCCCTGTGTTGAGAATTCTGAAGCTTAATCCAGCATTAGTTGGAAGTGATTAATATATCTGGTATAGACATGGGTAGGAAGATCGGGTAATAGTACCCGATTAAGATATTTGTCAGAACTGATCAAATCTGTCCTAATCTAATCATCAAAATAATTTAATACTTTTCCTTAATATCTAAATATGTTATATTCTTATCCAAATTGAAACATTCAACATGAACAGATATTGTAACTTATTCAGAAAATCAATTCTAGTATCTTGCTACTCTTTTACATTAAAAATAGGAAGAAGAGTATTTTATAAATTCTAAGGCCATAGAATTAGTCCTTTTATTATTAACCTAGCTTTAAATGCCTTTATGTAATTAAAACAGTTTGGGGTAAATGCCTATTCACAGTCACTGTAGTTTTTGGTATTGAAACTCATTAAGCTAACACAAAAATAGTAGTATATAAAATGATACTAGAAAGATACAGATTGTAAGACTATGTAAAATACATATGTAAACATAGAGAGTGTATGTATATGTATACATATATATATTTGGTAGACTAAAATTATTTGAAAACAATAGTAGCTAAACTGGAGATTCTAAAGAGATGGAGCTTCCCAGGTAACACCTTTGATGACCCTGTGGAACAGTACACCTTCAGCAGGATATAAAATATAATGTTGTCATTGTTATTATTTTAATTTATGTTGATTCATTTTCATAAAACATAGACAAGAAGTAAAATGGGTGAGGAAAATTACAAATTTTCCTAAAAATGCCCCTTTTATCAGGTCAGTTCTACCAGTATACAAGTCTGCTGGTTTCCTATTATACAATGACTTAATTTCAAACCCTTCTGAAACTCTTTTGGGCTTTCAATAGTATGCCCAACTCATGGTAATATTCTTCCTTTTTAAGTAGGATTATCTCCCTCCTGTTTCTTGATTTATTTTTTATTACCTTTCTTCTACTTGTAAAGTCTTTATTCTCTTCTCTCTTGCCACCATATCTCTGCATATCATCTTTGTTCTTCAAGGCTCAGACCTAAATCTCACCAAACACAGAGCACACAGTCAGTAAATAATTGTTGATTGATTGCATATTTGAAAGAATAAAACTATAAAACAAAATGATCCCAGGCTATAAACTATAGGCAAGTAAGTGATGGATGACAGGGTATATATTGCATGTGAGTCAATCATAAAATACGACATAAAACCTATGTTAGGTACATTTTGCCATCTGTTGATACTATTTCATATCTCATAAAATAATATTAAAATCAATAATGGTCTAATAATTTTAAAAATAAAGAAAGTTGCAATATTATAATGAGTGGTAATAGAGAATGTCTATATTTAGCCAAGTATTCTCATTCTTTGTGGTTTATTTCTCTAAACAATAAATCATTCATCTTTTTTCTCCATCTATTCAAATCTTATACTCTCATAAGGTCCAGCTTGAATCTTACCTCTCTGAAGCTTTCAAAAAAATAATTACACTGAATGTTAATCTCTACCTTATGTTTTAAACTTCTTTTTTAAATTTAATGCACACTATTTTGTGTTTATACATTGCCTCATAATTCTTTCATAATTTTATCTATTATTTCCTACCAACTAAAAATAGCGTCCTCCATCATCATGCTATTTATTTTTTTCTACAAAAAATATAGTAAATATTCAATAAATTGTGTTTGAATTAAAATGGAGAAGACTTTAACCAAGAAAAGGTGCTACGTCTTAATTTTTGGAAAATTACATACCCTAAACTGTGTTTGGTGACTGTGTATAGTTACATAAAGTTTGCACATGGAGTGAGTGTAATTTTTGCAATAATAATTGAGCAAAATGCTTTCAATATTATGAACAAAAAAATCACATGGTTAGTCAATTTGAAAATGTTAACTAGAATCAGATATTCTTAGTTGCCTAGAGAAACCTGAGAGAGGTGTTAAAATAAAATACATATGAAGTGTAGATATCTTTAATAGAAAATATATAAAAAATTAAGGGATCAGTCATTTTATCAAGGAACATCTGACATAGAGGTTTGTAAACCTCAGTGGACACTTGGATTGTTTCCCTATCTTGGCTATTATAAATAATGCTGCAAAGAACATGGAAGTGCATATAACTTATTGAGTTAGTGTTTTCATTTTTTTCTATAAATACCTGGAAGTGGAATTGTTTGATTATATGGTATTACTTCAGTTACTGTATTCTTCAGCTTTAATTGGTTCTTTTTTATATTTTCTAATTCTTTGCTCAAGTTCTCACTTTGCTCCTCCATTCTTCTCCAGAGTTTGGTGAGCATTTTTATGACCATTGCTTTGAACTATTTATTAGGTAAACTACTTATCTCCAATTCATTAGGGTGCCCCCCTCCCCAGGTTTTATCTTTTTCTTTTATTTGGAACAGATTACTCTGTCTTCTCCTTTTGATGGCCTTTCTATGTTTGTTTCTGTAAATTAGGTGAGACAGTTACCTCTTCTGGCCTTAAAGGTATATCCTTACGTAGGAGTGTCCAAACTGCATGTACCCAGTGACTTCGGTGGGGGGATAAAGTTGAAATGTATACAAGCCTGGGCTTTTCTTGGGACATGCCAGAGCCACTGCCTTGGCAGTAAGGCTGGAGCTAGAAGCGATACAGGCTGGGGTTTTCCAGGGGCATTCCAGGGACCACTGCCTTGGAGAGAGGATTGGAGCTGAAGCCTGGTGTGAGCCGGGGCTTCTCCTAGGTTGTGCTGAGGGCCATCAGTTTGGCTGGGGAGACTGGAGCCAAATAGCATTATCTTCTCAAGCATTGCTTCTACCCAATTTCTTTTCCCCTCTCTTTCTACAACTCCTATTTCATGTATGTAAAGCCTTTTCAGTGTATCATTTCTCTCTCTCTCTCATGGTCTTTTTTGATGCATTTTTCATCCTTTTGTTTTTTCATGCCTCTTCTGGATATTTTTTTCTGTCCTGTATTCTATGCAAGTAATTCTCTGTATCTGTGTCAAATCTAATGTTGAACACACTTAGAGTTTTAAATTCATTTACTGAATTTTTTATTTCTCTGTCAAAATTTTCAATCTTTTTGGAAATCCTTAAGCATAGCCATTTAAAATTCTGTGTCTCATAACTCTATTTTCTGGATTAACTGAAACAATATTTCTACTTTCATCATTTTTCTACATTCTAAAATATGTAATCTTATTATACATCTTGTTACTTTGACAAAGTGCTAGGCTTTATAGTATTTAGAAATAATTTGAGTTTTAGAGTGAATACACCTTCCTTCAGAGAGAATATACTTTTGTTTTTGCAGATGGCTAGAGGCATGTGCAATTTCAGATCACATAATCCACTTCTGAGGGGATGAGTTGAAACTGTGCTTCAGTCCCTGCAATGACTAAACAATTTCTGCTATTTTCTTACTCTTAGCATGCAAAATTTTAGGACTTATCATAAAGCCTGAGAGCCCTTGATTCCAGTTTTGTCCTCAGGCTCTATAAGGCTTTCAAAACCTTGTTTAGCCCCTCAAAACTTCAGCCACCTCTACGGTAGTCAACAAAATCCCCTAAGTAAAAAATCTCAAGTGAGAGCAGCCTAAAATTCTGGGCTCACCGTTGAAGGTTCCTTTCCTATCTAACTCTCTTAAGTCTGGACACCACAATTCCTTATTAGCTTTTTAACTTTCCATTGTCTTTAGATTCATTTTTCTAGCTTTTCTTTTCAGTGTGAGAGGTTTTTTTTCTTAGTTTATTATTGTGGAAGTGGCACCTTTCAAAGGGCATTTTTAAGTAGGTAAATCACCAAATAAGTAGAACAATAAATGACAAATCAAGTCAATAAAAATATAAACGAAAAATGTGAGTCATAATGATTGCAAACCCACCACTCATAAGGTGTGTAATAATTCTTAGCTGTTCAGTAAATCACTGCTGTTATTTAAAGAGGATTTTCCTAGAAAAAAGTTAAGATGGGTAATTAAAGATTCTCCTAATATAATTTAAGCTGTAGTTTGTTGAAGGACCAATTGTAAACAATACTACTGAAAGAGAAATTTTCAGCTCCTTTCATCCAAGAAGATTTTATAGTTACCCAGATTCAAATTTTCTTTTGAGATAAGCAAATGAAATATTAAATTAACTGATGGTGAACATATTGGCATTATAAGTCAAACTGAAAGAATAATCAAAGGGATAACTGAAATTGAAAGGAATCTCTCTAAGAAACTTGAAAGACCTCCAGGATAAAATTATAGAAATGACTAAAATAAGTTACATGCTAATATAAGTGGCCATTCTTTCAAAGTATTGACTGACTAACTCCCTGTAGATAAGAGGTTTAAAAGATGACCTCTAGACCAAATCATTTTACTAATTACTACAAAAAAATAAAATTGAGAATAGAAAAACAATAGAGAAAATTAATGAAACCAAAATCTGGTTCATTGTAAATTTCTAGCCAGACCAGCAAAGACAAAAACAGGGAAAACACATATCATATCATAGGGAATGAAGGGGACATTGATATAGACCCTATGGACATTGAAGGGGTAATCAAAGACTACTATGAACGATGAATGCCTATGAATTCAACAGCTTAGATGAAATGAACTGGCACTGCTTGAAAAACACAAATTGTGCTGTATCTATTAAAGAAAATAAATTGACAATTGAAAATTTTCTAGCACCCAGCCAGATAAAGAAAATTCCAGGTAAGATGACTTCACCTTTCAAGTACAATAATGCATGAAGAGAAATAAAAGGCATTTGGATTTAAAATGATGAAATATAACTGTATTGTTAGACAACTTGACTCTCTACATAGAAAATCCCCAAAGGATCCACTAAAAAGCTAATGGCACTAATAAAGGAAGTTTAATAAGGTCAGAGCATACAGGGTCAACATTCAAAAGAAGATACTTATTTTTTCCTCAAGATAGATATTTATGTATTTTCTAATTAATATTATATGGAAAGAAAATTTAGTTGCCCTTCAAAATATTGTATTCCTCTCCTAAGCTTCCAAGTAAATGTCATCATAATATGAACCAGTTCTACCTTCAAAACAGTCTATCCTTTTTTCTCAATTTTCACTGTCAACCACCCCACACTAAGTCATGCAATCTTCAAAATGTCCTTTATAGACTCTTGGAGGGCTTCAAGAGATACTTTCAGGGGTCTGCAATGTCAAAGTATTTTACTAATATTACTAAGATGTTATTTGCCATTTTTTGTGCACATTTTCACTGATGTAGCAAAATAATGGTGAGTAAAACTCAAAACCTGATTTCCCAATTTCTAAAGATTTTTGTAGTAAGAGGTGATGATATTAATGAATATCATACAAAAATTGTGTCAACATTTGAGGTATGTGTAAAACTCAGTGAACTATTATTTTCCAAATGACCGATGCATAATAGCATAATATAATGCAAAGGTAGGATCCATCAAAGTGCAAAATAGAACAGTGGATTTTAGTGAAATAGAGTAAGAAAAGCTCCTTGGTATAGTTTCAGATTCCACACTGCAACTAAACTTTCAGGAATTACAACTTGGTCTTGATGTTTTACCAAAGAAAAATATCCACAATTATCTGAAAAACTATTAAAATATTCCTCCCTTTCCAGCTATTTTTTATGAAAAATGTCAATAAAGATAGTATATGACAACAGATTACATGTAGAAATAGATATGATAATTCTTTTATGGAAGATATGCAAAAAATGTAAATAATGCCAATCTTCTCAGCAATTTTCTTTTGGAAAACATAGATTTTTGAAGTAAGAATATTTAATTATGGTAGTATATTATGGGCTTATTATTGTGATTCCTGAAATGAATTAGTAAATACATATTTATAAAATTCAAAGTTCTAATTTATAATGTGGTAAATATATACAGATATAATCCACTTACTCAAATTTTTTGGAGTACTCAATTTTTTAGGGTATTAAGAGTCTCTAAATCCAAAGAATTTGAAGGCTTATCTCATAGTGAAATCTATCACCTCATGTATTTGATTACACTGAGTAATCATCTTCCATAATCTTATTCCAATGGGCAAAATATTTAAAAATACATATACTAGTTCCCAAAATGTTCAAGTAGTTTTTCTGCTGGCTTTAACTCCTAAATTTAGAGAAAGAAAGTTGAATCAAAAAATGTTCTTTTTAAAAGAAAGTCATGATATTTATTGCTGGTCCTTAGGAATAGTAGGTGTTATTTTACCAATTTTATAAAATGTGATCAAAACCATTTGCCTTCTTTTAAAGGAATAGGATAAGGCAGTAAGGATTGAAACACAGATACACACACACACACACACACACACACACACACACACACCAATTTACCCTCTTCTCTTGTACTATCTTTCCCTGTATGATCTTGTTTAATATCATAATGAGAATGAGAGAAAAAATATATAAAAGTTTACATATTTGCAATACAGATCATTGGGGTTTTTTCCTAGTCATATGCGTTGTAAGTCTATTTCAGTACCCTCCTTAAAATTGAAGGGTCAGTTTTGGACCATTCCAGACTCAGTTGAATTCTGCTCCCTTCCCTGATTATTCATAAGACTGCATGATCTGGCTTCTGCATATCTTTCCAGACTTTCTCTCTACACTTTCCATTATTTATTAGATTTTGGCTTCCCTTTTTATCTCCTACTCATGGACTGAACTCTTTCTGTTAATCACACGGGACAAGCTGTTTATTATCTGAAAATGTTTGACCTTTCTATTTCTTGTGCATGGTACAGCTTCCCCCAGCTCTGCAGACTGCTTTCTTCTTCTCATTTTTCATTTCTAAAGTAATAAATTATCTCTTAAATGACACCATCCTTGACAATTTTGTCTATTAGGGTGAAAACCTTCTCCCCTGAACCCATCAGTATGTATCACATCACTCTACTCTTTTTTTTTTTATTCGACTTTGAAATGTTCTGGTTTGTTTTTTCACTGGCTTATTGTCTTGCTCCTATACCACAATGTATAGTCTCATGAAGGAGGGGCTTTGCAAATCTTTCTTGTTAAATATATCTCATTAAACAGTTATGAAATAACTTAATTGGTAAATTAATGAATTAATATTGAATTTGAAAACAGTGTATTTAAGTTATGAAAGCATATCTTCCTTTAATTAGAGTTCCCTTGCACAAGTCACTTAAGTCTCCAGGTTTTCAACTATAACATGTAAATAAAATAATTTTTTTCAAATTTTCATGAACATTTAACTAGATAATTGCATATTTTAAAGCATTTACCAAAACAAATTATTATTCAAATTAGATGAGTTATGACACCAAATAATCATATACTATAATTCTGACTGCACACAACCTGAGGAATATATCTAAGGTTAATAATAAAAATTCATAATAAATTAGAAAGTCATGACTTCTCCATGAGCATAACAATAATACGTGGCTATAGAAGAACTCATTAACATTAATATAAAAGGAGTTATTTAAACAGTGGTTTTCCAGTAGTCACTGGTACACATCTTTCCTCATTTTGCCTTTTGAAAGGCAACTGTTCCATACTTCAGTCTTCTTGTTGAAACTAAAATATACATTTTTTATCTACTCACGGCTCACAACCAACAAGAAGATAATAATTACTGTATATACAGAGAAAAGAAGTCTTGAGAAATATTAAGAGGTCCGTTATCCACTGCAAGCATATCTGCAGTTCTTTTAAGGTTTCAACTGAAAGAAAAAAAGAGCCTCAAAAACTCTTTGTTCATTGACTTAACGTTCTGTAATGAGAAAACACAACATGAATCAGGTTAGAATGATTAATTTAGACTCTCACCAAGAAAGTCCCAATACTACATTCCTTTCCTATTCAGGAAAACAATTTGAAATTCTTATTTCAATGCTCTAAAGAGAAGGGAGAAAGACTTGCAAGATTACAAAAATTGGAAGAGAGCTTAACAATCATTCAGTGAGATAGATTCCTGCCTGGGATTCCATGGTCTCTAAAAGATCTCTAGCTCATCTTTGAAATACTTTAATATAACAAATACCCAAAGAGAAACAGACATTTACCCAAAGTAAGCAACTAAAGTATTGATTCTTTCTTTTGGTTATAGCTATATCAACTGAGTCTGAGTTTATGTCATGTGGTACTTATTTAAAATATAGAAGTAAATAAATTATGCTTTAATAATGTATTATGCTTTAAGAGATGGTGGCTAAAGAATTTTTCAAAACTTCAAGTTTGTAATAAGGGCAGCTTAACAAATAGTTCTAGGAAATCAGCTGGAGACAAATTATCTAATACAATTTTCTCTTTTTGTAAATAAAGTATCAAAAACTCAAAGTGCCTATAAGTGGCCCAAGGTTATTCAGTTTCTTATTTCCATGTATATAAATGCAAATGCTATTATGTGAATCTAGTGCAGATTTGTGTCCATTAAAGTGAAGCATCACCCATATTACTATACTTGATTTGAAAAAGATGAAGATCAAATCACATTTCTTCCTAGCCACCCTTAGCTGGAAAACCCAAATGGCTACTTAGTATTTTGCATTATATGGGAGAGGATTCCATTTTCCAAAAGACAAATCAGAGTAAATAGCTGACAGAAATAAAGACAAGTCCATGATATTCATGAAGTCAGTGTTTGAAATCAAGATGTGTGATGCAAAATGTTAAAGTTTATCCTTTATAGAAAGAGCTACATTATTTAATTATTAGAACATGGATTTAATTAATATTTTTATCTTAAAATCACCATTGTCTTTACATCTATGAATCAATCTAAAATATTTTTAATCTGTCACCTTGAATTACCCTGAACAGTTTCCCTTTATCAGAAAAATTGGGGGTTGGTTGAAAACTGCAGTAAGCATTTTCAAAAATAATTTATAAGTTGGAAGAGCTTAGTCTTGGGAGTCAGATGTGTCTGAATTTGAATCTAAATTCTACCATTAACTACTACTGAGCTCTTTTTCAAATTGTTACCTTCAGTTTCCTCATTTGTAAAATGGGGATAATAGCACCTAATTAATGTGGGTACTGAGAGAATTGCTTATATGTTTTTAATCAACAAATGGTAAGCATTATGAGAGTCTAAAAAACACCTTCAGTTACTTGTTTTTTAAAGTATTTGTTGAATTAATAGGATAAATAAATGAATGAAAGTAAAGGCATAATAAAATAATCAAACGTAAATTGATTGAGTGCCTTGAATAGAGTGGCAGCTATAATGGTAATTACAATTTATATTAAAAAAAACCTAGATATTATTGGCCACTAAGATACTATTTATCTATACTCTCCATAGTGAAATTGAATAGATCAAAAGAAAACATTCATTAGAAACTTTCCTCATAAAATATCTAATTGGGGTTCTAGCAGTTATTTAAAGCTAATCAAAAATTCTCCCTATTACCATCACTTTTAAGACACATATTAACTGATGCACTGGCTAAAATTCTTCAGGATAAAAAGCTCTGATTTGTAGTGTTTTCCCTTTTCTGTGGTATAAATAAACACTTAATTCAATGCTAATTTCTCAACTTCTCCATACCACATATGCAGCCAATTCTATTTTTTAAGTAAAAACAGGAGCTTAGGAGGATGTGCTTAGGATTATTTAGCAAGATGAAATTAGTTTCAAAACATATTATCTGATTTCAAAATATGAAGACTTCTTTTATTTATTAGGAAAAAATAGTCCATAGGCTTACTTCGGACATTTTTGGTATCCTTAAATATAAAAACAGATAGTCATATCAACTTATGGTGATTGATGACAATAGGAACAGACACATTATCCCAACTGTTGAACTTGGGATATCTTACTAATTCATAATATGGTAATCATTTTGAGAGTGAGTAATATTTGTTGAGCCTTCTGTTATATGCTAAGCATGAAGGTTCAAATATGGAGATTATCAAACATGATCTCATAAGCCATTACTTTCTGATGTCTATTGGTGTTGCAGGCTCTTTCTCTCTATTTTGGTATGATGAAATTGTAAGTCCTTTAAAAATTCTGGATCCTTTACATTAGATATGGTCTAGTTGGTCTTTGTATGTCTTAATATGTGCTTTCCAGTAATTAATAAAATATTCCAGATAAGATTTAACTACAGTAGTTTTAAAAAGACTAAATTACTACCTCCCTTGCTATTGGTGAAGGACTTTCAAAATTCTATCTCTGAAATCAGATCAGTAAAATAGCAAGATAGAAGTTATAAACCATCCTTTCTCCACAGAGACACAAAGTTAACAACAACATATGGACCAAAACATTTCTGTAAGAACTTTAGAGATGAGTTAAGGAGTTCCAGCAGATAGACCACTGTAAAACCAAGAGGGATTCCAGCAAAAGGGATAGAAAAGTTCACAGCATTTGGCACACTTATCTATACCCCTCCGCCTACATAACATAGGGCAGAGCACCATGAGGAAACCCCTATACCAGGTCAAGTCAGTCAAAAACATTTATAAGAGAAAATATATGATGAAAAATGGCTAATTCAATAAGAATATATAGCAGTGAGTATTTACACACCAAACTTCAGATCTCCTAAATATATAAAGTGAACTTTGACAGAACTGAAGGGAGAAATAAACAGCAATATGGTAAAGTAGGAAGTTTGAATACTTCACTTTCAATAATGGATAGAACAACCAGACAGATCAGTAAGAAAAGAGGACTTAAACAATACTACAGACCAACTGGACCCAAAAGACATATAGAACTTTTCATACAAAAACAACACATATATATATTCTTTGGAGGTGCAAACGGAACACTACTCATGATAGACTGCCTGGTAGGCCACAAAACAAATCTAAAAATTCAAAAACATTGAAATCATACAAAGTATGTTTTCTAATTACATTGTAATGAAACTAAAATCAAGCATAAGAACAACTGAAAAATAGGAGAGCTTTAAGATGACAGAGGAGTAAGACGTGGAGATCACCTTCCTTCTCACAAAGACATCAGAAGTACATCTACATGTGGAACAACTCCTACAGAACACCTACTGAATGCTGGCAGAAGACCTCAGACCTCCCAAAAGGCAAGAAACTCCCCACAAACCTGGGTAGGGTGAAAGAGAAAAAGAAAAATCAGAGACAAAAGAATAGGGATGGGACCTGCACTTCTGGGAGGGATCTGTGAAGGAGGAAAGTTTCCACACACTAGGAAGCCCCTTCACTGGTGGAGACCGGGGATGAGAGAGGGAAGCTTCAGAGCCACGGAGGAGAGCACAGCAATAGGGGTGCAGAGGGCAAAGCGGAAAGATTCCTGCACAGAGGATCGGTGCCAACCAGCACTCACCAGCCTGAGAGGATTGTCTGCTCGTGCCCTGGGGCAGGTGGGGTCTGGGAGCTGAGGCTTGGGCTTCAGAGGCCAGGTCCCAGGGAGAGAACTGGGGTTGGCTGCGTGAACACAGCCTGAAGGAGCTAGTGTGCCACAGCTAGCCAGGAGGGAGTCTGAGAAAAAGTTTGAACCTGCTTGGGCTTCCCTGGTGGCCCAGTGGTTGAGAATCTGTCTGCTAATGCAGGGGACACGGGTTTGAGCCCTGGTCTGATACGATCCCACATGCTGCGGAGCAACTAGGCCCATAAGCCACAACTACTGAGCCTGCGCATCTGGAGTCTGGGCTCTGCAACAAGAGAGGCCGCAATAGTGAGAGGCCTGCGCACCATGATGAAGAGTGACCCCTGCTTGCCACAACTAGAAAAAGCCCTCACAGAGAAATGAAGACCCAACACAGCAAAAATTAATTAATTAATTAATTAATTAATTCCTACCCCCAACATCTTCCAAAAAAAAAAAAGTTTGGACCTGCTTAAGAGGCAAGAGAAGATTGTTTCATTTCTGGATGTGTGAGGAGAGGGGATTCAGAGCACCACCTAAACGAGATCCAGCGACGGGCATGAGCCATGGCTATCACAGCAGATACCAGAGACAGGAATGAAACACTATGGCTGCTGCTGCAGCCACCAAGAAGCCTGTGTGCAAGCACAAGTCACTATCCACACCTCCCTTCCCAGGAGACTGTACAGCTTGCCACTGCCAGCGTCCTGTGATCCAGGGACAACCTTCCCGGGAGAACACACGGCACACCTCAGGCTGTTGCAATGTCATGGCAGCCTCTGCTGCTGCAAGCTCGCCCTGCATTCCGTACCCCTCCCTCCCGTTGGCCTGAGCGAGCCAGAGCCCCTTAATCAGCTTCTCCTTTAAGCCCGTTCTGTCTGAGCAAAGAACAGACACCCTCAGGCGACCTACATGCAGAGGCGGGGCCAAATTAGAAGCTAAACCCCAGGAGCTGTGCGAACAAAGAAGAGAAAGGTAAATTTCATTCAGCAGCCTCAGGAGCAGTGGATTAAATCTACACAATCAACTTGATGTACCTGCATATGTGGAATACATGAAGAGATAATGAATCTTCCCAAAGTTGAGGCAGTGGACTTTGGGAGCAAGTGTAGACTTGGGGTTTGCTTTCTGCATCTAATTTGTTTCTGGTTTTATGTTTATCTTAGTTTAGTATTTAGAATTTATTATCATTGGTAAAATTGTTTATTGAATTGGTTGTTTCCTTCCTTTTTTTATATATACATATATATGTGTATATATATATATATATATATATATCCTTTTTATCTTTTTGTGACTCTGTATGTGTATGCTTCTTTGTGTGATTTTGTCTGTACAGCTTTGCTTTTACCATTTGTCCTAGGGATCTCTCTTTTTTTTTTTTCAGTATAGTTTTTAGCACTTCTTATCGTTGGTGGATTGTTTATGGTTTGGTTGCTCTCTTCTTTCTTTCATTCTTTTTTCTTATTATTACTATTTAACTTTTTTATTTTTAATTTTTTTTTAATTTTGTATTTTAATAATGTTATTTTATTTACTTTTCTTTCTTTCTTTCTCCCTTTACTTATGAGTGGTCTGGCTGACAGCGTCTTGGTGCTCCAGCCAGGTGTCAGGCCTGTGCCTCTGAGCTGGGAGAGCCGAGTTCAGGACATTGGTCCACCAGAGACCACCTGCCCTCAAGTAATATCAAATGGTGAAGGCTCTCCCAGAGATCTCCATCTCAATGCTAAGACTTAGCTCCACACAGTCACAAGCAAGCTACAGTGCTGGACACCCTATACCAAACAACTAGCAAGACAGGAACACAATCACACCCATTAGTAGAGGGGCTGCCTAAAATCATAATAAGGTTACAGACACCCCAAATCACACCACCAGACATGATCTTGCCCACAAGAAAGACATGATCCAGCCTCACCCGCCAGAACACAGGCACCAGTCTCTCCCCCAGTAAGCCTACACAACCCACTGAACCAACTTTACCTACTGTGGGCAGACACCAAAAACAATGGGAACTATGAACCTGTAGGCAGCAAAAAGGAGATCCCCAAAACAGTAAGGTAAGCAAATGAGAACACAGAGAAACACACAGCAGATGAAGGAGCAAGGTAAAAACCCACCAGAACAAACAAATGAACAGGAAATAGGCAGTCTACCAGAAAAAGAATTGAGAGTAATGTTGGAAAGATGATCCAAAATCTTGGAAATAGAATGGAGAAAATACAAAAAAATTTAAAAGGACCTAGAAGAATTAAAGAGCAAGCAAACAATGATGAACAACACAATAAATGAAATTAAAAATACTCTAGAGGGAATCAATAGCAGAATAACAGGCAGAAACACGGATAAGTGACCTGGAAGATAAAATAGTGGAAATAACTACCGCAAAAGAATAAAGAAAAAAGAATGAAAAGAATTGAAGACAATCTCAGAGACCTCTGGGACAACACTAAATGCACCAACATTCGAATTATAGAGGCTCCAGAAGAAGATGAGAAAAAGAAAGGAACTGAGAAAATATATGAAGAGATTATAGTCGAAAACTTCCCTAATATGCGAAAGGAAATAGTCAATCAAGACCAGGAAGCACAGAGAGTACCATTCACGATAAATTCAAGGAGAAACAGGCCAAGACACATGTTAATCAAACTATCAAAAATTAAATACAAACAAAAAATATTAAAAGCAGCAAGGGAAAAGCAACAAATAACATACAAAGGAATCCCCATAAAGTTAACAGCTGATCTTTCTTCAGAACTCTGAAAGCCAAAAAGGAGTGACAGGGCATATTTTAATTGATGAAGAAGAAAAACCTACAACCAAGATTACTCTACCCAGCAAGTATCTCATTCAGATTCGATGGAGAAACTAAAACCTTTGCAGACAAGCAAAAGCTGAGAGAATTTAACACCACCAAACTAGCTTTACAACAAATGTTAAAGGAACTTATCTAGGCAGAAACGCAAGAGAGGGAAAAGACCTACAATAACAAACAAAAAACAATTCAGAAAATGGTGATAGGAACATACATATCGATAATTACCTTAAATGTAAATGGATTAAATGCTCCAACCAAAAGAAATAGACTGGCTGAATGGATACAAAAATAAGACCCATATACATGCTGTCTACAAGAGATGCACTTCAGACCTAGGGACACATACAGATTGAAAGTGAGGGCATGGAGAAAGATATTCCATGCAAATGGACATCAAAAGAAAGCTGGAGTAGTAATTCTCATATCAGACAAAATAGACTTTAAAATAAAGACTATTTATGAGAGACAAAGAAAGGCACTACATATTAATCAAGAGAACAATCCAAGAAGAAGATATAACAATTGTAAATATTTAAGCACCCAACATAGGAGCACCTCAATACATAAGGCCAAAGCTAAGAGCCATAAAAGGGGAAATCAACAGTAACATAATTATAGTAGGGGACTTTAACACCACACTTTCACCAATGGACAGATTATCCAAAATGAAAATAAACAAGGAAACACTAGCTTTAAATGATACATTAAACAAAATGGACTTAATTTATATTTGTAGGACATTCCATCCAAAAACAACAGAATACACTTTCTTCTCAACTGCTCATGGGACATTCTCCAGGATAGATCATATCTTGGGTCACAAATCAAGCCTTGGTAAATTTAAGAAATTTGAAACCATATCAAGTATTTTCTCTGACCACAAAGCTATGAGACTAGATATCAATTACAGAAAAAAGAATTGTAAAAAATACAAACACATGGAGGCTAAACAATACACTATTAAATGATCAAGAGATCACTGAAGAAATCAGAGAGGAAATAAAAAAATACCTAGAAACAATGACAAAGAAAACGCGATGACCCAGAACCTATGGGATGCAGCAGATACTGTTCTAAGAAGGAAGTTTATAGCAATACAACCTTACCTCAAGAAACATCTCAAATAAACAATCTAACCTTACACTTAAAGCAAATAGAGAAAGAACAACAGAACCCCAAAATTAGCAAAAGGAAAGAAATCATAAAGATCAGATCAGAAATAAATGAAAAACAAATGAAGGAAATAATAGCAAAGATCAATAAAACTAAAAGCTGGTTCTTTGAAAAAATAAACAAAATTGATAAACCATTAGCCAGACTCATCAAGAAAAAAAGGGAGAAGTTTCAAATCAATACAATTAGAAATGAAAAAGGAGAAGTAACAACTGGCACTGCAGAAATGCAAAGGATCATGAGAGATTACTATGAGCAACTATATGCCAATAAAGTGGACAACCTGGAAAGATGGACACATTCTTAGAAAACCACAACCTGCCAAAACTGAACCAGAAAGAAATAGAAAATATGAATAGGCCAATCACAAGTGCTGAAATTGAGACTGTGATTAAATATCTTCCAACATACAAAAGCCCAGGACAAGATGGCTTCACAGGAGAATTCTATCAAACATTTAGAGAAAAGCTAACACCTATCCTTCTCAAATTCATCCAAAATATTGCAGAGGGAGGAACACTCCAAAACTCATTCTACAAGGCCACCATCACCCTGATACCAAAACCAAAAAAGATGTCACAAAGAAAGAAAATTACATGCCAATATCACTGATGAACATAGATGCAAAAATCCTCAACAAAATACTAGCAAACAGAATCCAACAGCACATTCAAAGCATCATACACCATGATCAAGAGGGGTTTTTCACAGGAATGCAAGGATTCTTCAATATACACAAATCAATCAATCAATGTGACACACCATATTAACAAAATGAAGGAGAAAAAGCTCATCTCATCAGATGCAGAAAAAGCTTTGACAAAATCCAAGACCCATTTATTATAAAAACCCTTCAGAAAGTAGGCATAGAGGGAACTTACCTCAAAATAATAAAGGCCATATATGACAAACCCACAGCCAACATCGTTCTTAATGGTGAAAAACTGAAAACATTTCCACTAAGATCAGGAACCAGACAAGGTTGCCCACTCTCACCACTATTATTCAATATAGTTTTGGAAGTTCTAGCCCCAGCAGTCAGAGAAGAAAAAGATATAAAAGGAATCCAAATCAGTAAAGAAGAAGTAAAGCTGTCACTGTTTGCAGATGACATGATACTATACATAGAGAATCCTAAAGATGCTACCAGAAAACTACTAGAGCTAATCAGTGGCTTTGGTAAAGTAGCAGGATACAAAATTAATGCACAGAAATCTCTGGCATTCCCATACACTAATGATGAAAAATCTGAAAGAGAAATCAAAGAAACACTCCCTTTTACCACTGCAACAAAAATAATAAAGTACATAGGAATAAATCTACCTAAGGAGAAAAAAGACCTGTATGCAGAAAGCTATAAGACACTAATGAAAGAAATTAAAAATGATACAAAGAGATGGAGAGCTATACCACGTTCTTGGATTGGAAGAATCAATATTGTGAAAATGACTATACTATCCAAAGCAATCTACAGATTCAATGCAATTCCTATCAAATTACCACTGACATTTTTCACAGAACTAGAACAAAACAATTCACAATTTGTATGGAAACACAAAAGACCCTGAATAGCAAAAGCAATCTTGAGAAAGAAAAATGGAGCTGGAGAAATCAGGATCCCTGACTTCAGACTCTACTACAAAGCTACAGTAATCAAGACAGTATGGTACTGGCACAAAAACAGAAATATATATCAATGGAACAGGAGAGAAAGCTCAGAGATAAACCCATGCACATATGGTCAACTTACCTTTGATAAAGGAGGCAAGAACATATAATGGAGAAAAGACAGCCTCTTCAATAAGTGGAGATGGGAAAACCCGACAACTACATGTAGAAGAATGAAATTAGAACATTCTCTACACAAAATACACAAAAATTAACTAAAAATGGATTAAAGACCTAAATATAAGGCCAGACACTATAAAACTCTTAGAGGAAAACATATGCAGAGCACTCCATGACATAAATCACAGCAGGATCCTTTTTGACCTACCTCCTAGAGAAATGGAAATAAAAATAAACAAATGGGACCTAATGAAACTTAAAAGCTTTTGCACAACAATGGAAACCATAAACAGTATGAAAGACACACCTCAGAATGGGAGAAAACATGTGCAAATGAAGCAACTGACAAAGGATTAATCTCCAAAATTTACAAGCAGCTCATGCAGCTCAATATCAAAAAAACCAAACAGCCCAATCCAAAAATGGACAGAAGACCTAAATAGACATTTCTCCAAAGAAGGTAAACAGATTGCCAACAAACACATGAAAGAATGCTCAACATCACTAATCAGTGGAGAAATGCAAATCATAACTACAATGAGGTATCACCTCACACCAGTTAAAATGGCCATCATCAAAAAATCTACAAACAGTAAATGCTGGAGAGGGTGTGGAGAAAAGGGAACCCTCTTGCACTGTTGGTGGGAATGTAAATTGATACAGCCACTATGGAGAACAGTATGGAGGTTCCTTAAAAAACTAAAAATAGAACTACCATATGACCCAGCAATCCCCTACTGTGTGTATACCCTGAGAAAACCATAATTGAAAAAGAGTCATGTACCACAATGTTCATTGCAGCTCTATTTACAATAGCCAGGACATAGAAGCAACCTAAGTGTCCATCAACAGATAAATGGATAAAGAAAACATGGCACATATATACAATGGAGTATTACTCAGCCATGGAAAGAAATGAAATTGAGTTATTTGCAGTATGGTGGATGTATCTCTGTCCTACAGAGTGAAGTAAGGCTGTAAGAGAAAAACAAATATCATATGTTAACACATATATATGGAATCTAAAAAAAAAAAAATCATTCTGAAGGACCTAGGGGCAGGACAGGAATAAAGAGGCTGACATAGAGAATGGACTTGAAGTCATGGGGAGGGGGAAGGGTCAGTTGGGAAGAGGTGAGAGAGTGGCTGGACATATATACACTGGACATATATACACTACCAAATGTAAATATATACACTGGACATATATACACTACCAAATGTAAAATAGATAGCTAGTGGGAGGAACCACATAGCACAGGGAGATCAGCTCAGTGCTTTGTGACCATCTAGAGGGGTGGGATAAGGAGAGTGGGAGGGAGACTCAAGAGGGAGGAGACATTTGGATATATGTATATGTATAGCTAATTCACTTTGTTATTAAGCAGAAACTAACACACTATTGTAAAGCAATTGTACACCATTAAAAATGTTAAAAAAAAACAGAAAAACAGAAAAATTCATGTGTGTATGGAAACTAAAAACCACACTTTTAAATAAGTAATGGGTCAAAGAAGAAGTCACAGGGAAATTAGAAAATACCTTGAAATAAATGAAAATGAAGGAAGTTTATAGCTATAAATCATACATTTTAAAAAAGTTTGTCAAATCCATAACCTAACCTTACACCCTAAGAAATTAGAAAAGAATAAAAAAACAAATACAACAGCAACAGAAGCAAGGAAGTGATAAAGATCAGAAAGGATAAATAAAATAGACAATAGAAAAACAATAGAAAAATATCAATGAAACTGAGTTTTTTTTGAAAAGATCAATAAAATTGGCAAACCCTTAGATTTACTAAGAAAAGAGAAAACTGAACTGGCTAAAATCAGGAATATAAGAACAGTCATTGTGGGCTTCCCTGGTGACGCAGTGGTTGAGAGTCCACCTGCCGATGCAGGGGACATGGGTTCGTACCCCAGTCCGGGAAGATCCCACATGCCGCGGAGCGGTTGGGCCCATGAGCCATGGCCGCTGAGCCTGCGCGTCCGGCACCTGTGCTCCACAACGGGAGAGACCACAACAGTGAGAGGCCCGTGTACCAAAAAAGAAAAAAGAACAGTCATTGCAAATAATGCCATAGAAACAAAAAGATTATAAGAGAACACTGTGAACAGTTGTATGCCAATGAATTAAATAACCTAGAAGAAACTGAAAAATCCCTAGAACACACAGCTCACCAAAACTGAACCATAAATAAGTAGGAAGTCTGAACATACTCCAATAATGTGTAAGGAGATTGAATTAGTAACAAAAACATCCCAACAAAGAAAAGTCCAGGGCTAGATGGCTTCACTGCAGAAATCCACTAGACACTTTAAGAATTAACACCAATCTTCCTGATACTTTTCCAAAAAATGGAGGGGAGAGAATACTTTCAAGTTTATTTTATAAGGTCAACATTACACTTACACCAAAGCCAAACACACTACAAGAAAAGAAAACTACAGACTAATATTGCTGATGAATATTGATGCTAAAATATTCAATAGAATATTAGCAAAACTGACTCCAATGGCACATTAAAATGGTTATACCCCATGACCAAGTGGGATTTAATCCTGGAATGCAAAGGTGATTCGACATGCAAAAATCAGTCGGTGTAATACACCACATTAACAAGATGAAGGACAATAACACACAGTCACCTCAATTGATGAAGAGAAAGCATTTTACAAGATCAATACACTTTCATGATAAAAACACTCAACATACTAAAAATAGAAGGAAACTACCTTCATTTACAAAAAGCCGACATATCACATCATACTCAATGGTAAAAATCTGAAGGCTTTTCTTCTAAGATTAGGAACAAGGCAAAAATATCTGTTCTTACCACTTCTATTCAACATAGTGTCCAAAGTTCTAGCAAGACCAATTAGGCCAGAAAAAGAAATAAAAAGCATCCAAATTGGAAAGGAAGATGTAAATTCATCTTTGTTCATAGGCAATATGATTTTATGTGTAGAAAACCTTAAAGATTCCACAAAAAATGTTAGGACTAAGAAACAGATTCAGCTAAGTTGCAGGATACTAAACTAACACATACATACACACACTGAGGAAAAAAAGTTTCATTTCTATACATTCTAAATAAATAATTCAAAAAGAAAATTAAGTAAACAATTCCATTTATGATAACATAAAAAAGGATACAATTTTTAGAAATAAACCTAACCAGGGAGGTGAAAGACTTGTACACTGAAAATTACACAGCATTGTTGAAAGAAATTAAAGACACAAATAAATGTAAACGCATCTTATGTTAATGGATTGGAAGACTTAATATTGTTAAGATGTCCATACTGCCCAATGTAATCTAGAAATTCAATAAAACCCCTATCAATATCTCTACAGCATTTTCTTCAGAAAAGAAAACTTCATCCTAAAATTCATATGCAAGCTCAAGAAACCCTGAACTGCCTAAACAGTTTTTAAAAAGAAAGAAGTTGGAGGCCTTGAAGTTCCTGATTTCAAACCATATTACAAAGCTACTGTTATGGTTAATTTTTTGTGTCAACCTGACTGGGCCACATGATGAGCAGACGTTTGACCAAACATTATTCTGGATGTGTCTGTGGATGTTTCTGGATGAGATTAACATTTGAATCAGAACACTGATTAAACAAGATTGCCTTCACAGATGTGGGTGGGCCTCATCCCATCAGCTGAAAAGAACAAAAAGACTGAAGGAGAGGGAGCTCCTCCCGCCTGACAGCTTGAGCAAAGGTCTTGGTCTTTTCTCGCCTTTATACTCAGACTGAAACATTGGCTCTTCTTGGATCTCAAGTTTCTTGGCTTTTAGACTGGAATAACACCATCAGCTCTCCTGATTCTCAAGACTTCAGAAAAGGACTAGAACTACACATCAGCATTCCTGGGTGTCCAGCTTGCTGATTGTAGACTTTGGGATATCTCATCCTCTATACTCACATGAGGCAATTATATATATATATATATATATATATATATATATATATATATATATATATATATATATAATATTTATTTATATATAATATTATTGATATTATTAATATAATATTATTTATTTATCTATTATATATATACTATTTATATACATATAAATTCTTTTGGTTCTATCTCTCTAGAGAACCCTAACAGCTTTTCTTTTTGTAATCAAAATAGTATGGTTGTTGCATAAAGCAGACAAAGAGACCAGTGGAATAGAATAGAAAGCCCAGAAATAAACCCCTGTATATACTGTTAAATGATCTTCAACAAGGGTACCAAGACCACTCATGGGTAGAGGACAGACATTTCAATAAATGGTTTTGGGAAAACTGTATCTCCACATGCAAAAGGATGAAGTTGGATTCGTATCTTACATTATATGCAAATAAATAAATAAATAAATAACCCAAACTAGATAAAAAACCTAAATGTATGACCTAAAACTGCAAGACTCCTAGAAAAACACATAGGGTAAAATCTTCATGTTATTGAACTTGGTAATGATTTCTTGGATATGTATCAAAATCACAGGAAACAAATGTAAAAATCATCAGAGAAATACAATTAAAAACCACAATGAGATATCATCTCATCTCATCTTACTCATTATGATAGCTATTATTTTTAAAAAATAAAAGAAAATAACAAGTTTTGGTGAGGATGCGAAGCAACTGGAACCCTTGGGCACTATTGGTATCATTGTAAATGGTGCAACTGCTATCAAAAGGTTTTTAAGGTCTTTTAAAATTAAAAATTGAGCTACCATATTATTCAGCAATCCCACTTCTGGGTATATATCCAAGATAACTGAAATAGTGTCTCAAAGAGATATTTTTACACCTCTGCTCATGGCAGTACTATTCACAATAGCCAAAAGGGAGAAGCAACCCAAAGTCCATCAATAGATGAATGGATAAACGAAATGTGACATACAATAGAATATTATTCACTCTAAAAAAGAAAGGAAATCATATCACGTGCTACAACATGGGTAAACCTTAAAGATTATGCTAAATGAAATAAGCCAGTCATAAAAAGACAAATGCTGTAATATTTCACTTATATGAAATATCTAAAGGAGTCAAATTCATAGAAACATAGAGTAGAATGGTGGTTACCAGGGACTGGGGGTGAGAGAAAAGGTAAATTGTTTAACAGGCATAAAGTTTCAGATTGCAAGATGAAACATTTTTGGAGATATGTTTTGCAACAATGTGAATACACTTAAGCCTACTAAAACATTTTAAAATGGTTAAGATGGTAAATTTTATGTCACGTGTTTCTTACCACAATAAACAATGTGCATATAAAACTCTAGTTCTGCAAAGACTGAAATCTCATGTTGTTTAAAAATAACTCAGATTTAGTAGAATTCTTTTTCTAAGTGTGTCCCTTGACATTAGTACTTTCTGGAATTTTGCATTGGTTCTGTACAGTTACAGTTACTCCTATCTCCAACTTGATTTCCTTGATTACAGTGTCACTCCAGTTCTTTTTTCCAACTGTCTCAAGAATGTTTCAAGCTGAAATGTCTTCTCCTATGATTCTAACTTCCAGCTTAGTCTTTGATCTTGAATTGTATTGACCACTTTGAACCTATCCATTGGTGCATCAGCTGTGTCATCACTAAGTCCGCAGATTTGAAGTTCTTTCCTGGATGATAAAGAGTTCCTATGTCTTCCTTTGCTGCAACTGTCTACCTGAGGAACAGCTAGTTTTCCATCTTATAAATGCCACATGTTCTTGGTTTACAGCTACTTCACTTCCATACTTGAAAGTGTACAAAATCTTTGTTGCTTGGACTCACGACACAAAATTTGAAACACTTACCATTTCAGTCACCTAACATTTCCTTCATATTACTGGAAAGAAATGAAGATAGTTTTATATCTCTTCAAGATGATGTTACTTCAGTAATTAATATTCATTAGATGAGTTATTTAACTAGTGACGAGTCTATCTATCACCATTATTATCCAGTTCATGCATTCCATCTTGTATAAAAGAATAACAAAGATACTTTGTTAATCCAGATAGGTTATTTCTACATCAGTACTCTGGAACACCAACCTAGTCATTATGTCAAAAATAGGGAATGGGGAGACAGTCTACCATATCTTACTCTTGGTGAACACCTGCCGACTGCTGCTAATCATGACCTTTCTCAGTACTCAAAAAACATTCATTCATTTAGTATTCCCTTCAAATATTTTGCTGAGCATAAATGTCAAGATCCCTGGTCTATAATTTTAAGACACTGCCTAACCTTTTCAGAAACTTGGGACATTTGCCTTCCTTTATTCTTATGGCAGTTCCCCTATTACTAATAACTCTTCAAAGATTGCTGGCATTGGTCTTATCTTCAAAATTACTCAGTGCCCTAAATTAGATACTTTCTGAGCCAGAAAAGTGAAGTCTTTGGAGATTTGTTATACTTTTTCTTTTCTTATCTCTTCAACTATGTTGAATTGTATTTCTCCTCACCATTTTAGTTTCACTCTTAAAACCTGAAGATTATTCTCCTTGACAGACAAAATGGAAACAAAATTGAAGTTAAGAAGGTAATCTTTCCTTCTTTTGCTGTTTATTATTGTAGTATTTGGCTCAGGGAGAAGAATTTTCACAATTTTGCTCACTATGTAACTAAAAAGCTTTGTTTTCTTTAAGGGTTTGAAAAGTATAATACATTTTGAGAATCAGTCTTCTGATTTCTATTCTGAAGTACACCTACTAATGTTTTCTCATATTCTCTAATTTTTCTTCTGTGCATTTTTGGTATATTTTTTATTTTTAATCTGTGCTTATTGAAGGACCCCATAGAGAACACTTTGGTCTTTGTGGGCAACTCCCCATGTTCTTTTTTCACTAACATCATAAATGATTGTATGGTTAAAGCACCATTTTGAGTCTTTTGTGGAATAGTTTTGCCAAATTCATTTATTCACTTATAACAGGTGTTTAGAAAACCACTTGGAACAGCACATATAACAACATACGATGTGATAAGTTTATCTTAGTCACATCATTGTCATTTCATAAAACAGATTCTCTATATTTATTCATTTCTATCTATATTAGCAAGTCTTATTATTTTTTCCCTTTATCTCCTGAGATAGGAAGTTGTTAGCAAGGGAAAAAAAATCAATATTTTCTTTTAGTACCTTACAAATATTAGAAGGTTCCCATGGTATCATTGGCTCTTTACTGCTCAGTTTTGTGACCTATATCTGGCAAGTATTTATAGTAAATTTTCCCATATGTCTATCTGCAGACAGTTTTTAAATTATCTAAAAACTGAAGCTGGTTAAATCTATTAATTTTAGAACCTAATCCCAACCATTTAAATCCAGAAGGTTAAGGCCAGGGAATGAATGTCATTTTAAATATCTTCCCATATGAGTGTGAAGATAAGCTATGTTTGGAAAACATTCATTTTGCTTATTATTCTATAAAGAGCTAATTTTTATCCTGTCTGGACTCTTTGCACCCATATATTTTCTTTCATGATCAAATTTGGGAATTTCCACCTGACCTTATATTACTACCCTTCTCCTGTCAGTTATATGTCTTTTCATAATGTTTACCAATCAATGTTTTCTTCTATTTGTGGATGTAATTTTATCAATTCCATCAACACCCATAAAGCCAAAAGTTTCTTCTTTAGGAAATATTTGTTCATTTTGTTCATTATCTATATTCTGATCATTTTTGTTTGGAAAGCTCTTCTAAGAAATTACCTGTCTCTTTCTTCACTCAACACTCCAGAAAATCTAGTATGCAATTTCATTATATTTCCCTTGATCTCCTACTGTTTTTATTTTAAAACCCTTACGTTTAGATTAACAAGTCTCCTGAGAATTACATTATTCATGTCTATGTTGCTGTTGTTGTTTTTGATGGGCAGTTGGGAGAGGATAAGCAAAATCTATTAATTTGGAAAATGCAAGGGACCAGAAGAAGGGTGACATATTCAAACTACTACAATTTCTAAGTATTCTGTCTGAGAAGAATGGCATCTTTTTTTGTAAATGTGAATAGGCAAAATCTGAAAAAAATAAAAAATTACTTATTAGTGTAGCTCTCTTTTCCTTCTTTTATATGTCTCCCTGTGTGGCCATTGATATATAAATAAACTGTGGATCATCCTGAGGTAAAAATTAATTTGTATGTTAAGTCATCCAGATATAACAAATCTCATTTACTAGTAAATATTCCTATCTCATATTCACTGTTCTTTTCCAAAGTTTTGATTCTTGTCCCCAAATTTAGTTTCCTGCTCAAACCACTTATTTTTTGACATGTTTTCTTAGGTTCTTCCAGCTTTATTATTTGTACCTTTATTTTAAAAAGTACAATTTTGGAATATTTGGCAAATTTGAGGTTGGGCAAGGGGACTATATATCCCTGCATATATAGGTCAGAAAAACAATGCATTTCATATGAGTGTGTTTACACTCTACTCAAAATTCATTCAAACAGTTTTATTCAGAATTTTCTATGGGTAAGGGATGGGGAATATCACAATGCAGAGAAGAGCAAAAACTCTGGTCTACACAGAGCACACAGTCTAGTTTGGAATTCCAACAAAGGAACAGGAATGACCACACAGTACAATAAATTCTAGGGTAAGAAAAGGCAAGATGCCTAAGTACCATAGAAGGGATATCTAAACTGTACTTGGAAATCAAACAATCAGTAAGCATCATCCTGAGGTCAATCACAAATTTCCCAAGATTCCCTTTATTTAAAAAAGAGCAAATGCTCTCTTTTTTCTTAAAGCTAAGATTCATTGTTTATGAAATAAAATCTCATATATGTTTCTGCCTTTTCCTCTACTTTCTTCTAAGAAATCTTTCCCATGCATACAGTTCATAACCCTGTCCTTAATTCCCTACACATCCTTTGTACTGTTAAATTTATTTTTTGACAATACTATAATCGAAGGCCTGAATTCAATACTGAGTTCAGCAGCTCACAATAATGAAAATATTTAACTTTATTTAGATTTCAAATAATCTTCATAATCATCTTACAAGATTTTTATTCCTGTTGTACAGATGGGAAAATTGAGGCAGAGAGAAGTTAAGTAGCTTGTCCAAGGTTACCCAGCCAATAGGTCATGGAAGCAGAATAGCTTGAGTATCTATGCTTTTACCTACTATACTAGGCTTTATCTCATATCTCACATTGAGAATATAAAAACAGAAAAGTTACTGCAATGGTGAAGTGACTTGAAATGAGACTACCAATAAAAATGAAAGAATCTGGTTATGTTCAACACAGAGAAGAGAAGATTGAGTAGGAAAATAGTAAAAAATAGCATGTGGAAGAGAAACAATGTTGCTCCAAATGGAATTCTGGTTGATATTTTAGGTCAAAGATGGCAGAGAATTTTAAATGTTACATATATTTGAAATAACATTTAATTTGTCTTGAGAGGAGCAAATAGAAAATCTGTAGAATCTTCAGGTATCTATTTATGTGAATTAATGTGAATATGGATATATAAGAGCATGTTAAAATGGATGTCTTAGTTGGGATAATGAGAAACAACATTGCTAATTTTAAAAATCCCCATAAATATATGCTGTTCCACAGTGCATGATGTCATATCATAATATCATAATCATCCCAGAATTGTAAAAAAGCAGGACATTACAGATGATAATGACTCACACTTATTGAGTGCCTTCTGGGTACCAAGCCTTTTTTCATTTAATGCTCCCAGCAATTCTGTGCATAAAAGGTAGGTAGTACTAATCCCATTTTTATTGAATGGCAAACTGACTCAGGAGAACTTAAGTAACTTGCCCATGGTCACATAATCATTAAGTACAAAATGGAGGTAAGGTTTTAAATTCATATCATATCATACATTAGTCAAGTAAGAACTCTCCTGATTTCCCACTTTTTCCTATCAGAATTCATCCTCAAAGCTATAGAAGTCATGGTTAGCAATATATGAAAGAAAGAGCATTCCCTGTATTTTTTTTATGATATAGGACAATTATTTTATTCGTTTTAAGGCATATTCTGAAAGAATGTAGATTTGCTGGCTTTGAAGTTCCAAATGTACAACAAAATCATAGTATCACTCCAATGGTCCTTTAAGCAGTGATAACTCTTAAGATGATCACTGTTAACAAAATTAAAGTCAATACTATATATAAATTCTAACAAATTAAATATTTTAGTTACTTTTGGTCATGATATATAGTGTGTATATATATATATATATATATATATATACATACTTTCATACAAATATACCAGATAGCTATCTTTATATGTAGTTGTGTTAGAGGGAACGATGTACAAGTATTTGTGTAAATGTACACAGATGCACAATTATATATTTTGACCTGTGTATGTTGGAGAATGAAAGTATATGCATAATACACTTGGAAATAATGAAATATTCATTTTAAATGCTGCTAAAATAAAATCTTAAATCTAGAGGCCTTAAACCAAAAATTATTTTTCTTCCTTGACAGAGGTAATACACAAATCTGGCATGCTTAAGTAAATTTGATGCCAGTGCAGCAATAAAATTCATACATAATTTTGTATTTTAAGAGGTTGTATTCTGAAAGCAGAAAAAGAGTCTTCTCTGAATTTATCACAATAGGTAACACCGACTGTTTATATTATACAGGCCTAAACCAAAGTACAAACATGCTTTTTTAAATTTATTCCTTATGACAATTCTATTGGATAGGTATTACAATCTATCTCCATTTCATAGATGAAGAATTTATGCTTTAAAAAAAATTTCCTACTACACAATTAATATAGGAGGAATCTAGATTCAACTTAAGCCTATCTGAATTCAAAACATTTACCCTTGTATTATATGATGTAGTCCACATGGAAAGTCTGTCTATGTGCACATGTGCACACATGTCTTGGTTAACAATTCAGGAATTAAACATTTGCTATAAATTTAAATATGTTTATTCTAATAAAGCTTGAGATTTTTAGTACCACCTTTTAATTTTAACTTTTATTGTAAAATATATATTTTTTTCTTTTTTTGTTTTTTTTGTCTTTATTGGAGCATAATTGTTTTACAATGGTGTGTTAGTTTCTGCTTTATAACAAAGTGAATCATTCATACATATACATATATACCCATATCTCTTCCCACTTGCATCTTCCCCCCTCCCACCCTCCCTATCCTACCCCTCTAGGCAGTCACAAAGCACCGAGCTGATCTCCCTGTGCTATGCAGCTGTTTCCCACTAACTATCTATTTTACATTTGGTAGTGTATATATGTCCATGCCACTCTCTCACTTTGTCCCAGCTTACCCTTCCCCCTCCCCATATCCTCAAGTCCATTCTCTAGTAGGTCTGTGTCTTTATTCCCAACTTGCCCTAGGTTATTCATGACTTTTTTTTTTTTTTAGATTCCATATATATGTGTTAGCACATGGTATTTGTTTTTCTCTTTCTGACTTACTTCACTCTGTATGACAGACTCTAGGCCCATCCACCTCACTACAAATAACTCAATTTCGTTTCTTTTTATGGTTGAGTGATATTCCGTTGTATGTATGTACCACATCTTCTTTATCCATTCATCTGTTGATGGACACTTAGGTTGCTTTCATGTCCTGGCGATTGTAAATAGAGCTGCAATGAACACTGTGGTACATGACTCTTTTTCAATTATGGTTTTCTCAGGGTATATGCCCAGTGGTGGGATTGCTGGGTCATATGGTAGTCCTATTTTTAGTTTTTTAACAAACCTCCATACTGTTCTCCATAGTGACTGTATCAATTTATATTCCCACCAACAGTGCAAGAGGGTTCCCTTTTCTCCACACCCTCTCCAGGATTTATTATTTGTAGACTTTTTGATGATGGCCATTCTGACCGGTGTGAGGTGATATCTCATTGTAGTTTTGATGTGCATTTCTCTAATGATTAATGATGTTGAGCATTCTTTCATGTGTTTGTTAGCAATCTGTATATCTTCTTTGGAGAAATGTCTATTTAGATCTTCTGTCCATTTTTGGATTGGGTTTTTTTTTTTTTCCTTTTATTGAGCTGCATGAGCTGCTTGTAAATTTTGGAGATTAATCCTTTGTCAGTTGTTTCATTTGCAAATATTTTCTCCCATTCTGAGGGCTGTCTTTTCATCTTGTTTATGGTTTCCTTTGTATGCAAAAACTTTTAAGTTTCAATAGTTCCCATTTGTTTATTTTTGTTCTTATTTCCATTTCTCTAGGAGTGGATCAAAAAGGATCTTGCTGTGATTTATGTCATGGAGTGTTCTGCCTATGTTTTCCTCTAAGAGTTTAATAGTGTCTGGTCCTACATTTCAGTCTTCAATCCATTTTAAGTTTATTTTTGTGTATGGTGTTAGGGAGTGTTCTAATTTCATTCTTTTAAATGTAGCTGTCTGGTTTTTCCAGCACCTCTTATTGAAGAGATTGTCTTTCCTCCACTGTATATTCTTGCCTCCTTTATCAAAGATAAGGTTACCATATGTGCATGGGTTTATCTCTGGGCTTTCTATCCTGTTCCATTGGTCTATATTTCTGTTTTTGTGCCAGTACCATACTGTCTTGATTACTGTAGCTTTGTAGTATAGTCTGATGTCCAGGGTCCTGATTCCTCCAGCTCATTTTTCTTTCTCAATATTGCTTTGACTATTTGGGGTCTTTTGTGTTTCCATACAAATTGTGAAATTTTTGTTACTGTAAAATATATAATTTTTAAAGATAAAAATTGAGAAAAGTTTAGTGGTAATTAGTTGCACATATAGTAACACTTATTAACTGAAAATCAAAATATTACATTTCAAAATTTGACATTCAAATGATAATACACATATTTCTATCAAAAGTTATACCTACCTTGATGCATGTGCCCCCTCATTTTTAAAAGAATACTCATTTAAGACTCTCTGATTATTAGAATTATACTTCTGACATGTCTCATAGACTTAATAAACATATTTATTAATGTAGTCATGTCATACTAAGATAATAGTGCTAGAAGATCTGAATAAAAATCACACAAAAAGGTATTAACTATTTCTTTAAAACATTTTTACTTCTATAAAAAGTAAGTTTTTTGAGTTTATAGACTACCCAGTATGTGACTCCCTTGCTTATTGACAAAAATATTCATATAAAAGCCAAAATATTTTCCAACTTAAAAGCACAATTCTAAGATTCATATTAAAACTTAAATGTCAAAAAAAAACTTAAATGTCTTTTTATTTCTTTGAGCTTATCAGAAATTCTTGTTGATATTAATTTTGAGACATCTGTACCTTCTTATTCTGACCTAATAATATATTGGTTTTCAATAGACATTTTCTACATTTTATAAGTTAATGATAACTAATTAAGATTTAACAGACTCTTTAGAAATATCCATGAAACTTCAACAATTAATATTCAAAACATGAATCTGGGCTTGCATTCAAATTGGCTTCTGATGCAATATTAAAGCAAAATATTTATAAAATATTAATGCTATGTTAGTTTTGAATTTATTTTTTTATTTTAGAATAAAGCCTTCCTACCTAGATCACTTCATTTTGAAGGACATTTTTAAAGGGCAGTCGTACTTCTGATAACTGAAATAATAATTTAGTAGTAATTAAATAATATTTTAATGTACATATATTGGGAAAATGTTATCTTATGTGTAGTAAATTTTTTGTATTAAGATAAGCATTATAATATGTATTGAATAAATTATATATTATTTTCACTTTTGTAGATCTATTTCAAATAAAATTGAAACATTAGTTTTTCATCCAAAATTACAAATATTTCACCTTTAGACGAGATCAGGCATGTTCAGGGTGGTATGGTCGTAGAAATATTTCATCTTTAAATTTCATGTAACAAATGCTTGTTATACGTAGTTTATCCTGTGCTATTAAAAACACATGTTAATTTATTAATAATTATATAAGGATAAATTCTTAATTTAATACTGACTACAGTGTGTAATGGATTCAGTTTTTTATTTAGGTGTAAGATTTTCCAGTATCATTCTAATAGCATAAGGCAAGCCTACTAGGCTTTATTGAAACACAACCATTACAATAATTATATGATTGTGTTCTTAAGTTTTCTATTCTCATTGTTCATGCCCATATTTGTGAAAAACAAATTTTAAATTAGACCCTGTGACAGAAAATGGCTATTTGTTATCAAATTGTTTCCATTTTTCTCCTGGGCACAGGTCGAAACCACATTTCTTAGTATTTGCTTAGCTAGGTGTGGCCAAGGGACTGCGTTCTGTTCACAGTAATATGAGTAGGTGTGATATACATCACCATGTATAACATAGGCCTGGTCCATACAACCCTTCCATACATGCCTTTTCATTTCCTTCATCTATTTTCCAGCTGAATGGTGGAAATACTGGGGACTTCAGAGAATGGTATAATCATAAAATGAAAGAACTCTAAATATCTGAATCATTGGTTAGAGTAGAGCCTCCACTGACCTGCATTGGATTGTTCCATGAGGGAGAAATAACATTTGTTTTGCAAAGTCACTGACATTACTCTTTTTGTTTGGTCTCATTGCAACAGTGAGCTTACCTGATCTATCACAGATACTAACCTCATGCCACATGCAAAAAGCTGGTCATAGCAAATTAGAGATTTAAATGTTTATAAAAAATGGAACATTTGGAAGAAAATATAGGAATATATCTCTAAGACCTAAAGTATTAGTGTTTCTTAAAGTAGATGCTGATTGGATAGAAAATTCTCAGCCTACATCTGATTTGATGTCTAAGAAACACTGACCACTCACTCTTCCTTGACACTTTTTCACTTGGCTTCCAGGACACCACACTTTTTTCTGGGCATTCATTATCTGATGGACTTCTAAACATTGGTATGTCCTGTATCTTGATTCTCAAAACTCATTACTATCCTTCACTTTCATGGTTTCACATGTGCTGGTGACTTCAGTTCATATGTCTGCCCTGATCTAGACATGCATATACAAATGCTTATGGAACATTTCCATTTCTTTGTTGAATAGACAACACAAATTAAAGTAGTGCAAAACTAAGCACCTGATCCTTCCCCCATTCCAAACAACCTCCTCTTTCCTAGTCTTCTTTATCTCAGTAAATAGCAACTTCCTTCTAGTTCCTCAGGCCAAAATCTTGATTCTCTTTTTTTTATAACCAATATCTGGTCTTCCAGCAAATCCTATCATTTGGCCTTAAAACATATTCAGAATCTGAATACTATGAGTCCACAGCTACCATCCTTGTCTAAACCATCATCTTTCTCCCCTGGATCTGTATAAAAATTTTCTAACTAGTTTCCTGATTCCATCCTTGCCTCTCTTTAACTATGTTTAACACAAAAGCCAAGAGGATGACACTAAAGCATTCATCTGATCTTGTCTCTCTTCTGCTCAAAACTGTTCAATAATTTGCTAACTTGGAATAAAAGACAAAGGCCTTAAAATGGTCTTCAAAGTCCTACAAAATCTGACAACCTCTGACTACCACTTAATCTTTCTTTCCCACTACTCTTACTCCATATTTTGAATGAGACACTATTCCGTCAGGTATCTACATGGCTTAATCTTTCAGCTTTCCTGGTACTTATTCAAATATCACTTTCTCAGGATAACCTTCCCTAATAATTCTGTCTAAAATTTCATGCCCTTATCTCCACAGCCATAACTTCCCTTTATTAATTTATTTTTCATCTATCAGATACCTCTGTCTAAAACACTGTTTACTTTATTCATTGTCACCACCCCCAATACACACATTCACACTATATATCATGTCCTATAGCAGCAGAGACTTTTAATCTGCTTTGTTGAAAGCTGTATCCCCAGCACCTACAATATTTAGTAATACATACATTACTTAATATATAATGAATGAAAACATGAAAATGATCCATTTTATTTCAATAAACGTCAAAGCTTACACATATTTATGGGTACCATTAAAAAGTTAAGACAAGCTATAAACTGGAAAAATATGTGCTAAAAAGATAGAAACCAAAGGTTAGAAAAAGTAAACTCTTATAATCAGTAAGAGGTATCTATAAAAATCAATACAAAATCCAATCAAAATAAAGGCAAAAATTCTGAGCAGATATTCTACAGAAGATAAAATAAGGACAAGCCATAAATATATGAAAAGATGCATCAGCTCAATGATAATTAGGTAAAGTCAAATTAAAATCACAGTCACATACTATTTCACAGTCACCAGATTGGCAAATATTTAAAAGTCTGAGAGTACCAGGTGTTAACAAGGATGTGGCACAGCAAGGTTTCTTATAATGTATGTTTGTAAAACTTGGAACAACCCTTTGGAAAACAGTTTGGCATTCCTCTAGTAAAAGTGAAGATGAGTTCATCTATGACTCAGAAATTCTTATCCTGAATAGATATCCTAGAGAATTTTTGTAGGTGTTCAAGATGTGTTACATACAGATTGTTCATAGCAGCATTATAGGTAATAGCAAATCTGGAAAGTATCAAAGTCTTCTTCAATGGGAAATGTATAGATATATTGTGTGGTACACACACAGGTATACTGAGCAGCAGTGAAAATAATTGAATTACAGCTAGATACATCGATATGAATGAGTATCACAAAAAATGGTATTCTCTGGAAAAGCAAGTTATTAAAGAAGATATACAGTATAACATTTATATAGACTTCAAACATTTATAAAATAGTACACAAAAACATGCACATATGTGCAAAACAATTATAAGCAAAAGAGTTATAAGCATAAACTTCATAATAATGTTACTTTTGCAACTGAGGAAGGATTGTTAGGGAACTCACGACCAGGTTCAAAGTCATTTCTTTTTTTTTTTTTAATATAAATTTATTTATTTATTTTTGGCTGTGTTGGGTCTTCGTTTCTGTGTGAGGGCTTTCTCCAGTTGTGGCGAGCGGGGGTCACTCTTCATCGCGGTGCGCAGGCCTCTCATTCTCACGGCCTCTCCCGTTGAGGAGCACAGGCTCCAGACGCGCAGGCTCAGTAGTTGTGGCTCACGGGCCTAGTCGCTCCGTGGCATATGGGATCTTCCCAGACCAGGGCTCGAACCCATGTCCCCTGCATCGGCAGGCAGATTCTTAACCACTGCACCACCAGGGAAGCCCCCCAAGTCATTTCTTAATCATGTATGTTGACACATTTTTCTCTATCTCAGAACGAACTTTTTAAATATTTGTAACTGTTTAAATTTGTATTTATTTTTAAAAGAGTGAGCATTTTTTACTTTTACTTACTTTTATGCAGTTATTCAATGTAAGATCACACTATGTACAAACTCCATGCTAAATACTTTAAAACAGAGATGAATAAGATATACCCCTTCTTTAATGGAAGGTACTATTCAGAAGTTTTTTTAAAAAGTCAGAATTTTGTTCTTCCATGTTCACACATGGTGAATGTGTGTCATACTACCACTCTCCCTCTAATGCCTGTGGCAGAGACACTGAACAGTCAGGGTGATCTTCACTCTGACCCTGAATACAGGCAAAAATTTTCAACACGTTGCTTTAGGTACCCAATGTTAATTGCTTAGAGTTGACACACTCAATTTTAAATATGTGCTCTTCTAACTCTTTCACATTTATAGACTTTCAAGATATATCATTTCCACATTTTAAAGTAAAAGCATTGATACTCTGGTTGTGCAAAGTGGAAAATAGTTTACAATAATCATTTAATTATTTTCCTATAACAACACTATTTTCCTACAACATTTGAGATTTGGTAGAATGCTTTGTAAAAAACATTACAATATTTGTGGCACAAACAACCCATTTGTGAAAGATCATTGTTAAAATATACACAAGCACAGTGTAAAATATCTAGAGGCAAGGTTTTATTTATAACTGAGGAGTCTCATTTCTATGCATGTTTAATATATCATTTTTTGCAAATGAAACCTTGATAAGGGAAGGTTCCTTGATTCTAATCAAATCACAAAATACCATATCAAAGCCTAAATGCAAAGTAAAAACAATAATGAAAAGTACCTAATATATTTTTCATACAACAGAAGACATTATCCTGTTATTTTAAAGGTATATTGACAGAATTTACTAAGGAATTGGATGTAGGATGTTAGAGAAGCAGAATAAAGCCTGGCACCATGGGTTGGGTTAGGGCTGAAAAATACTGACTGAGTAGAATTAACTAAGCTGGGTAAATCTAAGGGAGGACACATATGTGAAGAAGTCAAACGTGAATCTAGCATCACTATTAAAATAGTGCATTTGTTGGGTATAGTACAAGAATGTGTGTTCTAGCTAGTATCATTGACTAGTCCAAATACCAATTATTCAAAAACATATGCCTTGGAAGCACACAAACTTAAAAGACTTGCAATCAGGTAGTCTTGCAACTCTATCACCTTGTCCAATTAGCCTCACAACCAAGTGTTCATTTCCTTATTTGGAAAAAAAAAAGGATATTATCTCTGTTTCAAAGTTATTTTTGAGAATTAATGAAATAACGCATGTCGACAATATATCACAACGTTCACTAAAAATTATAAAATGTAGCTATTGTTTAATTTTCTCTGAGCACATGGTTGGCATTATTAATTTGATCATCAGGAAGTATGTGCAGATTGTTGAAATAACATTCACAATAATATCTAAAGGTGTATGTCAGCCACAATGGGACTTACTTGATATTGAAGTCTTACTCCATATTCTGTTCTGTTATTAATCCAAACCATTCTATTATACTTACATACGGGTAAATAAACACCACTGATTGAATCTCAATGCACATCTATCATGCATTCATGTTTAAAATCCAGAACCACAGAGTACTCCTTTTATTCATTCCTTTTCCAGCTAAAGTCAATGAGAACTAAAGTAAGAATAATCTTACCCAAAATAAAAATTAGCTATAGTACTAGTAAGAATTATTGACATAAATAAAGAAAAGTATAACTTTATTATCAGTCACAAAATAAATGACTTAACAATTTCCTCAATATTAATGTCCTTCAGAAATATACATTCATCATATTCATGTTTAAATAAAATGTACATAATCATAAACTATTTGAGTTTTTGATTTATGCATCATCACTTTTCATTAATTTTTATTTAAGAACAATTTATACAATGAATTTTATATTCCATCCTGGTTCATCAGACTAAGAAAAGAGATTAAAATATCACCAGCTACTAAATGATCAAGGACGGTTTTGTGTTTTAATTAATTAGGACTTGTTAACGATTATTGTCAAGTCTATATTTTTATACTCTGTGTGAGAAGAGAATATAAGATGACTATTGAGAGAATTCAAGGAAAAAAAGAACTGATTTTCAAAAAATAAACAGTGTAAATGCATGCACACTCACGTACACATATACGGTCAAAAATATAAGGAGTAATAAAACTTGAGGCCTAAAGAGTTATTCAATTAAAAGGTATGTCTATTAAATAGACATTTTTCCTTATTTTTCCTATAATATACTTGGGTCTGTGTAATCATAATTAATAAGAGTATACACCATTCATAAACACTGATTGCCTCACATTCCACTTTACAGTTTTTTTTTTTTCCTGTAAAAGTCTGTGGCAAATTAGGAAGATATCAATTTTCATCCGGAAACAGGGAAAACTCAAGTTTCTGAATTAAGCACCCTACCCTAGCACTTGATATTTGTTATTTTTGACAGGCTTTGATTCAGAATTAATTAGATCAGAATATATCAAAGTTAATAAATAAATCAACCTAAATGTAAGCTATTCCAAAGTAACATTTGACATCTTTTTTCCCTTTAGAAAGTAATGGTGGAAACCAAAATAAAGTATATTTTTTCTTAGGAGAGCAAATTTACCTTTGAAGAAGCAACCCTCTTCTTACCTGATCCTTAGTCACAGAATTTAAAATGTCCTTAAATATTTGTGTGTTTTTCTGTCAATATTTCATCACACAATATTTCTGATTAAAAAATATTATCTAATGCTACAAAAAAGAGTGGAAATTTAAAATATAGACATAAAATTAAAAGTAAAAGGGAGCTATAGTTTACTACAAAGCTCAGATCAAACTGCATCTGAGTAAGGTCCAGAGGGAAAGACCTCCGATTTGCCCAGATAACATGGCCTGTCAGACTGTTAGGTAATTTGAACTGAGTAACATACTGCTTTAATTTGGGAGTGTACCAAAAATTACAATAGTTCATTTTTTTACCAGTTACCCAGTAAATCTAAGATACATCAGTCACTCTTTGTTATACATAAGTGATATTTTTCTGGAGGATAATGATGAGTAGATGGTAAATACATTGCCCTTTTGAGTTTGAGACAGTGGTTAATAATGATCTAGAGATGAAACTCTTTAGAACCCAATTATCCTTTCTTTTCCTATCCAAATCTTTTATACATAACTTTTTAAATAATAAACCATATTTTCATGTATATTATAGAATCATGAAGTGAATATAAAATGAACAAGATACCTTTCCCAAACTGCATGTATATTTTATGAGATTATTCATTGGTTTTGAGTGGATTTGTTATACAGTCTTTGGATATTCTTAAACTCACAGCTTAAAAGAGGAAATGACCTAAACGTTAAAAATGAAATACAAAAATAGTACAGTTTTAAAAGACCTGAGATTTTAGACCAAGATTTTACGTCTTCCTCTTTTGGCTCAATGAGACCAGAATCTCCAGTATTCTAAACAAGTGCTATTATGTGATGAGAGTAACTGCAGGAATACCATATGAAACATCTTAGAGGAAGTCTGGTTGAAGGAAGTGTTTTAATGCTATTGACAGTTTCCCCACTCTTTAAAACTTGATCTCTGTTGCTAATATAGTTTTTAAAGCACATGAAGAATTTATAGTCCCAAAATTTTCAAAACAAAAACATGCTCAGTATTACTGTTAATGGTTTCTCCCTTCCCTTAGTTTATAGAATATTATTTTATTGGTTAAGATAGAGCATTGATTTCATGTGTTAAGCTCTCAGATTTTTCTCTTTTGACAAAGGTTTCTTTAAATATGGCCAACTATTTCTGGATCCTCATACTATAAAAAAGTGAATAGTATTACCTGCACAATACATTAAATAAAGAGATATTTCAAATGGTTATATATATATATATATATATATATATATATAAAAATATGTTCCTATAAGATGCATGCTCTGATAAAAAAAGATTCTTTGAACAGGGTGGTTATTAGACTTAATGCAGAGTATTTTAATATTTTAGCAGAAATCATGAAAGTATCAGCATGTTCCTCATGCTATAAGAAGCAATAAATTTAATGGCTCTTTCAGTCTTACAGTGTATTTTTATTATTATTATTATTTTATAGTCTTGAGTTTAGCTGAAAAGAATTTGTGTTCAGATATAATTTTTTTACTTTTGTGTTCCAAAAATAGACCATACATGGGTACATTTAACCAGTTACTGAATTTTTTAATGATTTTTCATTTAGGGGCAAAATAGTATTACCATTTAATACCAGATTACAAAGAAAAGCCTATTTCTGAAGGAATTTTGACTTTATGAGAGTAGCAGTGTCTGGGAATTACATGAATGGGGTTCATTTTCCCTTTCAGGTCTGAGTGGATGAGAATAAGATATTTCATGTATGAAAGAAATGTCGCCCTCTGCTCATCTCCAACTCAAAATGTTCTTGAATAGAGAGAAGCATGACTTGTCTCAAAGAAGATATGCAGCTATTAAATATATTTCTGTTATACTTCTTGGATAGACATGTATTTTTTTGCATTTTTGGTTAAACATTTTATTATGGAAATTTTCAAGCATATAAAAGTAGAGAGAATAACATAATAACCCCCACTCATGTACCTATCACTCACCTACCACTCAGCTTCAATAATTATGAACATACTTCCCCAAAGATTTTATCTATAATCCTCACACCCCCTCCCTCCAATTATTTCGTATAAAACTCCAGACCACCTTATCTTTGATCCATAAATACACCAGTGTGTATTTTTTAAATAGAAGGGCTTTTCGAAATGTATTTTAATACATTATACACCTAAAATCTTTTAATTTCCTGATGTCATTAAATATCCAATCAATTTGCATGATTGTCCTATAATTTTTTTTTTTTTTTTTTTGCGGTACACGGGCCTCTCACTGCTGTGGCCTCTCCCATTGCGGAGCACAGGCTCCGGACGCCCAGGCCCAGCGGCCATGGCTCACGGACCCAGCCGCTCTGTGGCACGCGGGATCCTCCCGGACCGGGGCACGAACCCGTATCCCTTGCATCGGCAGGCGGACTCTCAACCACTGCACCACCAGGGAAGCCCCTGTCCTATAATATTTTAAAGAGTTAGTGTGAAACCATATCCAAATTGACTTTATATGTTGCAATGAGACAATATGTTTCTTAAGTCTCACTTAATTTATAGGATCCCTTGCCTATGTCTCTTTTTTTTCCAACGCCCTTATAGTTTATATGTTTAAGAAACTGGGATTTTGGTCTATAGTTTCCCATGCTCTGGACTTTGCTAATCTCCTCCTTGAGGTGTTATTCAACATCTTTCTCCCTCCCTTGTATATCCTGTAAACTGGTGATTAGAAAAGATGAAAAAAAATAATAACAAACTTATAAGGTTTAAGTTTTTGGCAAAAATATTTCATAAGTGACATGGTATAATTCCAATAAAAACAATATAATATCTGGCCATCTCCCTTACTGATGATCATTGCCTAGATTCGTTTATCACATAGAGGTTGAAAAACTGTTGATTTTAAAGTTCTATCAATATTTATTCATTAGTTAGCTGCAATACTTTATCAAGAAAACCCCTGTCTCAACTACTAGTTATCCTAAAGTACAGTGTTATTAACAAAAAGTCAGAATAAAACACTTTTTTCCCTTCTTTAAAAAAACCCCACATTTTTCCCGTTCTTTCCCTTTTATTCCCATTTTTTAAAAAATAGTGAATTTAAAATTTTTCTTATTTTAAATTTAATGTGTTGGCCTTCTGGCATCCTACAAAGGTAAATTGAATATACAATTTATTGTCCAAGCCAGTACATTTTTTAAATGAAAGGAGACACTATTAATAATTATATTGGAACAACAGAATAATTGGAACAACAGAATAAGCCAAACTGCTTGCCTTTGGTAAACCAGGATGGATAGTCTCATTGTTCAAAGGTAACCAATGAGTTTTTATGGTTTGATTCTTTTTGGTTTTTTTTCTTTTTACATTATCATTATAAACACATGTATTAAAAAAAATTGACATACTTATTATATATATTGATGCTCCAATATAGTTTGTGGCAGAGTTCTCTGGCCATGACCGTAGAAGTCCTTATAATCTTATTTTCTTTCTAGTATAACAAAATTTTCCAGGATCATCTTGTATATTTCATGCCCCAAATATTGAAACAGCCATTTTTCCAGGGACCTTTGGTTCCTTACTGTTGAAAATAGCATTTAGGTAACAAAACCTGGGCACTGTGGTGTTTATTATTACTAGTTGAGTTACTGCTTGCAGGCCTTTTTTGTGGACAGAGTTAGAAAATAGTTTTTATGAGATAAACTAGATAAAATCTTACTTCATATTTTATTCAAATTCAAGACTACAGAGATTTTACTTATTTTTATATTGTTTCCCCTGAGTAAAAATCCACTTTTCTCTGACACCAACATAGTTAGTCATTTGTTTTATCCCACAATACACATACAGTATTTTCACAATTACAATAGTAACACTACCTCCAATGATATGATTACTGAAGAGGTTAAAGTTTGCTTCTGGATTTAGTTTGAAGTTATCTTTTCTTAGAGTATATAAACTAGGAAAATTAACCAAATTAGTGGGTTTTTAAACTGTCTTGAAATAGTTTCTCTTTGGTCGTTATTGGTTACATCATCAATTTGACATATTATTAATTTTCATTTTTTGTGGTCTCTTTGTCTTTTTTTGGTATCAGGGTGATGGTGGCCTTGTAGAAAGACTTTGAGAGTACTCCATCCTCTGCAACTCAGTAATAGTGGGGGACTTTAACACCTTGCTTTTATCAATGGACAGATCATCCAGACAGAAACTCAACAAGGAAACACAGGCCTTAAATGACACATTAGAGCAGATGGACTTAATTGATATTTATAGAGCATTCCACCCAAAAGCAGCAGAATACACATTCTTCTCAAGTGCACATGGAACATTTTCCAGGATTGATCACATGCTAGACCACAAAGTGAGCCTCGGTAAATTTAAGAAAATTAAAATCATGTCAAGCATCTTTTTGACCACAATGCTACAAGATTAGAAATCAACTACAAGAAAAAAAAACCTGTAAAAGACACAAACACATGGAGGCTAAAAATATGCTACTAAACAACCAATGGATCACTGAAGAAATCAAAGAGGAAATTAAAAAATACCTAGAGACAAATGAAAATGAAAGCACAATGATCCAAAACCTATGGAATGCAGAAAAAGCAGTTCTAAGAGGGAAGTTTATAGCAATACAATCTTACCTAAAGAAACAAGAAAACTCAAATAAATAACCTAACCTCACACCTAAAGCAACTACAGAAAGAAGAACAAACAAAAACCAACGTTAGCAGAAGGAAAGAAATTGTAAAGATCAGAGCAGAAATAAATGAAATAGAAACGAAGAAAACAATAGAAAAGATCAATGAAACTAAAAGCTGGTTCTTTGAAAAGGTAAACAAAATTGACAAGCCTTTAGCCAGACTCATCAAGAAAACAGAGAGGGCTCAAATCAATAAAATTAGAAGTGACAAAGGAGAAGTTACAATGGACACCACAGAAATACATAGGATCATAGAGACTACTTCAAGCAACTATATTCCAAAAAAATGAACAACCTGGAAGAAATGGACAAATTCCTAGAAAGGTACAATCTCCCAAGACTGAACCAGGAAGAAATAGAAATATGAACTGACCAATCACAAATACTGAAATAGAAACTGTGATTAAAAAATTCCCAACAAACAAAAGTCTAGGACCTGGCGGTTTCACAGGCAAATTATGAAATATTTCCTCATGCTCACGTGATAGAGAAATGTACTGATGCATTCTCCTAGAACCTTCATGATCTCATATTTTACATAAAATTTTCTGATAAATTTGGTATTTTTCTCATTTGTCTTATTACAAATGAATACAAACTTTCCTTTTTTAGTGACTATCCATTTATATTATCTTCACTGATTTCAGAAACCACGTTTTAATATACAACTGAGAATATTTCTGAATTTTATATTACCCACCTTGCTTTTTCAGGCTAGTTACATGCTACTATTATACTGTTTACTTATGATGTCATAATAATATTTTATAATATCAAATAGAGCTAGCCATCCTCTATAGCTCCTCCCCAATTCATACTATATCATGATTTTCTTGGTTGTCCTTTTGCTTATTTGCTCTTGCAAATAAACTTGATTTTAAAAACTGTTTCTCTAGCTTTTCAGAAATAAAAAAGCATAATTGTGTGATTGCATATTTATTAGGGTTGTGCAAAATTTATAAAGTTTAAAAAACTGGTAGATGATAGATAGATAGATAGATAGATAGAAAGGTAATTTATTATTCAAAACCATGTTAATTCTTTGCACTTATTCAAATATATCTTTGCATGTGTCAGAGTATTTTGAAGTTTTGCTTATATAGGATTTGCGTATTTCTTGTGAAGTTCATTCTTTATGTATTTATCTATTTATATGTCTCTATCTATCAACTATAATATAGAAGAGATCTCTTCCATTATGGATATTACACACTTTTTTAGCAATATACATAAAGACTATTGATTTTGTATATTGACTTTATAAGTTACTACTTTATCAAATTATCTTAGTTGTTGTACTAATTTTTCCCATGGATTCCTTAGTGATTTTCAGATGTATTATACTATTATGTGAAAATAGACATAGTGTTTGCTCACTTTCTAACTCTTATGCCCCTAATTCCTTTCTATTTTCTAACTGCACTGCTTAATATCTACAGCACATATGCTGGGTGGTTGACATCTTTGTCTTATTCCTCACTTTAGCAGAGAAACCTCCTGTTTCCACATTAAGTAAGATGCTGGCTTTGAGTCTAAGGTATATATTTGATTATTCTGAGGAAGCAGACAGATAACTCTATTGTATTGAGAGTTTTTAAACATAAAATAGTAATAAATTTTGCCCAATATATTTCTTGCATTTATAGAGATGATCATATAATATTGTTTCTTGTTCTGCTAATGTAACAAATAATACAGATGGATTTCTTAGTATTAAACTATGTGTGCATCTCTGAAATAAACATCATTTGGACGTGCTGTATAATCTTTTAAATAGGTTGTGTTTCTGACTGGCTATATTTTATTTGGGATATTTATATTGATAATCATAAGTAGGATTGGTCTGTAGTTTCCTTTTTTGGACATTTGATCTTTGACAGATTTTGGAAATCAGTGATATACAATATAAATAAAATAAAACTGGAAATTATATTACTTTTATAGTATAAAATAGTTAAAGTACAATTGTGATTACTGACCTTTAAAAGTTTGTTACAATTCACCCATGAATACATATAGGCCTAGTGCTTTTTTTGTCATTGATTTTTCTATTTTTCTTCTATGTTGATTTAGACCTTCTGTCTATTTTGAGGTAACTTTTGGTAATTTTCCTCCTTTCCTCCTTTATTTCATAGTTTGTGAAGTAGTTGTCTTAGTCTTTTCAGGCTGCTATTAAAAATGTACCACAGACTGGATGACTTATAAACAACAGAAATTAATTTCTCATGGTTCTGGAGGCTGAAAATACAAGTCCAGAGTGCCAGCAGAGGTTCTGGTTAAGGCCCTTTACGAGAATTCTTACTGTGTAAAAGTGAGCAAGGAAAGTGATTGTGATAGAAGAGGCAAGGGAGCTCTCTTTGACCTCTTTTATAAGGCATTAATCTTATTCATGTCCTAATCCACTTCCAAAGGCCCCACTTCCTAATACCCTTACTTTGGGCATTAGGATTTCAACATATTAATTTAAGGAGGGACACAAATATTCAGACTATTCATGGTTTTATATTTTAACTTTTAATCATCTTTATGAACTATAATTTGCATAAAATAAAATGCATCTTTCTAAGCACAGTTTGATAAGTTTTGACTAATGCTCCCTCTCCTCCCTTCTCTTTCATTCTTACTCTCTCTCTTTATTTTTCTACTGTTTTTAAAAATGCCCTTGTACTTTTTGAGAACTGCTGAGTCTGTGTCCTTTCTTCACTTTTGTCTGAATACTTCTCTTTCTTTTGTCTCTAGTGTGCCTGTCCTCAGTTTGGATTGTATTCTATGCAGGCTGTCCTCATTATAGGCTTTCAATAAAAATAGGATCAAGGTGATGAAACGTATGTGATTATGTTGTATAAGATTGTAGTCCCAACCTTACTGGCATTGTCTCTCCCTTGCTGCCCCATAACCCCATACACCATTTCCTCTATCGTTAATGTTTTATCACCATGGTACAATCTATCACAAGTGATATACCAACATTGGTCCATTTAACTAACTAAACTAAACTAATTAACTAAATTAACTAAACTCCATACTTTATTCAGGTTTTATTACTTTTTCCCTTAAGTCCTTTTGCTGATCTAGGATATTATCCAAGATACCACATAACATTTAGTCATCATGTCTCAGTCTCCTCTGCCTGAGAAAATTTTTCATATTGTTCTTGTTTGATGACCTTAAGAATATTGAAGAATATTTGTAAATTATTTTGTAGAAAGTTCTTCCACTGGGGCTTGTCAATATTCTTCTAGTGATTAGACTGGGGTGATGGGTTTTGAGAGAAAGATTGAAGAAGTGAAGTGACATTCTCATTACATCATATTAAGGATAGTTGCTCTCAATCTAACTTATCACCTATGTAAATTTGCTCCTTTGGCCAAGGTATTTTTTGTCATTGTAAAATGACTGTTTTTCCCCTTTCCATTCTCCCATCTTTGGAAACAAGTCACAAAGCACTAAATCACTCACACTGAAATAGGAAGTTAAGTTCCACCTCCCTTAAAGAAGTATTTACATAAATTATTTGGAATTCTCTAAGGAAATTTGCCTTCTCTCCTTCATTTAAAAATTTTATTCAATTATTAAATTATTTAAGTATTGACTCAAAGGTATTTATTTTATATTTTGAGTCATAACTCAATACATTATTAATATTTTTGCTTAAAATATTTCAGCTTTAGCCACTGGAAGCTCTTTCAGATTGTCTTCAGTGTCCCTTTGACATACTCCAACCCTTTTGTGTTTTATTGCTTGCTGCCTTATTTTAAGGCACTAAAAGATGCTATTGGTTTATTTGTATATTTCCTGGCCCATCCTAAGACAGCCATTTCTCCAAGGACCTCTAGTTCCTTTTATTGGCAAATGGCATTAGAAACTAAGATCTGGACACTGGGTTTGCTCATCACTATTGGAGTGTCCTTGCTTTTATGGCCTTTTCAGTGGTCAGAACTAGGAAATATATGTATGCATACTCACTTGTATATATACATATAACTACATATTTATTGTTATATCTGTATCTATATAGCTGTACTTGCATTCATCTAAACTTGAGTTCATACTCACAATTTTGACTCAAACTCAGTACGACATGGTTCATTCCAGTCTTTCCCTCTTGCCTGTCTGAACCTTTGTCTCTAACAGTGAGAAGCCTGCCTTTCATCATCTACCATCCATTTACTTGTTTGTTCGGTTCTAGTATACATATCCAGCAGTTTCAGAATTGTTAACATATACCCACATGAGAAACAAATTTACCAACTGGAGTACAGATATTAAGTGCAGTTCCTTTTGTTTTTAATCTTACAGTTTCCAGTCAAAGCATCATTTTCCAAAGTTACTCAAGTCAGCATGCTTGTTTCCCCACCCCGCTTCAGGGATGTGTGCTGTGTTATGGTGCTAAGTTTGCGGTAGTTTGTTACACAACAATAAAAAATGAATACATCTTTATCCTGAGAAGTTTTCATTGGCTAATTTTGAGATCTCATGGGCCCCAGACCACTTCATAATTATTCCACCTTATTGCAGTTTCCTTGCCCTCACCACACTCTGAAGCTTGTGAAGCAGCCTTCAGCTGCTGCTCTAACTGGCCCACTGGGCCTCTCAGTGAAACTGTTGGTGAATGTGTGGTTTACCAGTTCTTCATGGTCTATCCCATGGTCTAACCCTTGGTAGTATTTGGGGTTCAAGAAAAACTTTCCCATCTACATTTGCTGTTAGAGTTTTGTGGGTTTTGATTTTTCTATCTTATTTTTCTGTTTCTATGGCCTCTTGTAGAGGTTCAAAAACTACACTACCACCTCTGCCATCTTCCCACATTTTTTGTATTTTTTAACAGAAGTGTTTATTTTTGACTGTTGTGCTTGCCAGGGACTTTTGTCATCATCAAAAAGATGACAAGAAATAACTGAGGTCCCAGAAGATTCCAAGGTACATAGTTAATTAAAGAAAAGGGACTCCAGCTTAGTAATCTAACTGCATTCAGCACGCTCTGTTGCCTCTCTTATACCATCCTGAAATTTCTTTTTTTTTTCTGGTGAAGAGTAGGATTGTTGCCCTCAAGATGTATCCAATTGTTTTAGGAAAATAAGCATTCCAGGAGTAGAATTTCACAAGCAAAGACAGATGAATGTAACAAATCTTTGCATTTCGTTATTTTGCATATGTGGTATTTTGATCATTGATTACTATGGTGCTTTAACTTAATGCTTAGAATGGTCATTCCCAAACTTTAACGTTTATGGATCATTTGAAATCTTTTTAGCATTCTACAGTAAGCTGGAGGTGGTACCTGAGAATCTGCATTTTACCAAGTCCCAGGTGATACCAACGGACCTCACTTTTAGTAGGAAGGGCTTGGAGGACTGAACAATGAGCTTCTGGTAGCTATGAATTCCCTAATTGTAAAGAACAGTTGGTATAAATGTATATATGTGTTTTTTATTTATATATATATATATATATATAGAGAGAGAGAGAGAGAGAGAGAGAGAGAGAGAGAGAAATAGAGACAGAAACAAAGATTTCCTAGTTTCCATAAGATTTAAAAGCATTTATGTACTAAAAATGTTAAGAATCTTTAACCTACAAGATAGAGCTCAAAGCTCCTTAGGATAAAATGTCCTTTGAAATCTTTCTTATTTTATTTTCTGCCACTGTCCTATAAGTATATTGCAGCCTAGCCATGTCAGAATTTATCATAAGGTCTAAAATCATATGTTTCTTAATAGCTACCACTTAAAATAGAATTACAATCTTTTATTATCACAAATCACTTTCCAGATACTTCTCTTTATTCTTCAGCTAACATTTACTAAATACTTTATTTATATATTACATGTTGTACTAAGACTTAGGGACATAAAAATATGCAGTAGTCTTTACTTACGGCATTACTGTAATTATTTGCTGAAAGGTAATTTACCCTAGTAGAGTGTGTTCCCTTGCATGAGCATTTACCAAATGTTGGTTTGTAAACAAAAAAGAGAGGAAGAGAAGGAAGGAAGGAAGAAAGTATGGGGGAGGGGAGGAGGGAGGAAAGAAGGATAGAAAGAAGGGAGGAAATAAAGAGAGAAAGGGAGGAAGAAGAGAAAAAGAAAGAAAGCAAAAGAAGAAAGAAAGAAAGAAAGAAAGAAAGAAAGAAAGAAAGAAAGAAAGAAAGAAAGGAAGAAAGAAAGAAAGAAAGAAAGAAAGAAAGAAAGAAAAAGAAAGAAAGAAAAAGAAAGAAAGAAAGAAAGAAAAAAGAAAGAAGAAAGAAAGAAAAAAGAAAGACAGAGAAAGAAAGAAAGAAAGACAAGACAAGACAGAAGGGAGGAAGGAAGGTGATGAGGGTGGCAGATATGAGAGGTCTGGATTAGAAAGTCAGAGGAGTAATTTTATTAGGAATAACACAACTTGTGAATGCATTTATCATAAGATATGTTATTTTAATATATATATATATTTTATTTTATTTTATTTTATTTTTTTTTGTGGTATGCGGGCCTCTCACTGTTGTGGCTTCTCCCGTTGCGGAGCACAGGCTCAGGACGCGCAGGCTCAGCAGCCATGGCTCACGGGCCCAGCCGCTCCGCGGCATGTGGGATCTTCCCGGACCAGGGCACAAACCCGTGTCCCCTGCATCAGCAGGCGGACTCTCAACCACTGCGCCACCAGGGAAGCCCTTAAAATATTTTTGATATATTGTGTATTACCTAAAAATATTTTTTGAAAGTGATGGTCCATAGAATCAGAAATCTGTATAAAAATCTTATTGAGAAGCATCACAACATTGCATTTTTCCCTGTCATATGCATGAGAACTTTAAAAATAAAAATTAATGTTAATATTTTTCCAAATTTATGATTTGGAAGGACACTCTGCAATAGAATAGACAAGCATTAGGCAAGAAAACACGTGTTCATGATGAAGTGGGGTTGTCAATATTTTACTGATACAAAGTTTCTGATCACTAACAATCAATAATGATCTTGTTGGTTCAAAGATTTGGTTACTAGAGATCAGGTGTCACAAAAAACATCTGATCACTAGGTTTATAGGAGTGTCAGATAGGGTTTAAAAATATTGCCTTATAACTTGTAACAGGTTATTTCCATGAAGGGGTGATATTCCAGGGAGTTGCTGCTAGACATATACCTTTCTCACTAGAGTCCTCAAGCAGATAAGAGGAATGGAGGCATACTTAAGAAACTGACAGAAGATTTTGCAATTTGATCCACAATATTCCACCAGGGGAAGAGGTCCCTTTGCTTTGGGAACCCCTGTGGTATGTATTCCATGGACACACCTAAAAATCAATTATTGGGACACCATCCTAAACTGTGTGAGGAAGTGTGGTGAAAGGCAGATTAATAAATAAGAGCAAATAACACCTGCAATAATTTGCCAAGAGCTGACAAAATAATTCACCAAATACACATATAGAATTTGAAGTTTCATCTAGGGTCCTAGGGTGGAAGCGTTGTGGAAAATGTTCCTTGTCTACCTTGGTGTGTTTAATTTCCTTCTGCTCATTGTGCCAAGGCCTGGTCTCATCAGTTGCGTGCTATCCCTGGTGAACTGAAAAGAAATTGCATAGATACCTTGCCATTATTAATCAATGCCTCTATTGTCAAAAGCTATTTGCAGATGTTTTATCTCATTCTATCTAAAAATTATTCTGATGTATTTATGGTTTGCTCTTCTTTTGTACTACAATTTGGCATATGAAAATGGTGCTCTACAAATCAGGGAATAGTGAAAGTAATAATTTGTCCACACAAATTAGACTCTGATGTACTGCTATCCTCTAATGTCTCTCCTATTTGCCTTTGTATCTCCAACCTCTGCGGATTATTTTTTTAGACGTGCAAAGAAAATTGCAGCTATTTAAAATAACCTAGAGAGGAAGAATGATAGGCAATATCCTAACTACCTTAGCCCTTTACATTTCAGCAGCCTTGTTGCCAAGGAAACCACTTGGGACTTTAGGGAAATTTGTGGATATTTAAAATGGATTGTGCCTGTACATAGAAAGACATTTGCACAATTCACACTGCAGAATAAAAAGCTTCCAGTCCTGCAATATTAAGCCTGGGATTTCAAGGACTGAAGATGGGAAACAACAAAGTACAAAAGCTTATTCTCTTATATGCCAAAGAATGTGCTATATATACTATTTCAGATTAGTATTAGACTAGGCTGTTTAAAAAAAAAATGTACAAACTAACTGGAAAAGTAAAGAGTGTAATATAAACCTTACAAACCTTACATTTTCATTTGTATTTGTGATTTGTAATTTTAACATTGCATCACCATTTTAACAATTAATTTTCAAGATATATTTCAGTTTCTAAAATCTCAAAAGGAAAGCAAATACATTCCTTCCTGGGGCTCTGTTAGAAATTGACTGAATTCTACACAAATGTGGACGTGAATCTTTACTCATAGAACTATGAGTAAAGAACAGACAGAGGAGAATAGAGATAGGCTGACATATCAAAACTCTTGAGCTAGTTTGTCAGTTTCTGTATGTTTGTGTCTGTCCCCTTATTTTTGTTCTTTTACAAATTTCTGCTGAAGGTGTCATATTCTTGGTGAGACTACTGGTTGCAGAGTAGAAAACAGGTAAACAAATTTACTTCAAAATGCTATTTTTGCATTTATTCATGGTTCCTTTTTAACATACGGCTGACTTTTCCTTACACTCCTTACGCTCTTATCACATGGAAGATTCAGCTTCACCCTGCATGTGTAAGGAATATCACAGTACCCACCAGTTCATCCCAATGGAGTCTAGAACATATGTGCAAGAGTTCTGAAAAGCAGAAATCTTGGCCCAGACAATGCATGTGCTTGGTTTCAACAAAGATTGAACTGATGGATGGTGACATGGGAGCTTCTATTTTCCATAGTTTCAGAGTGTTAGTAGCAAACACACATAATGTCAGAAGTAAAGAACGAGATAAAACAACTCAAAAATATGCAGTTTCTATACTTCCTAATAATTTAACATTATGGAGAGATTACAGTTTTCATCACAATCATTCACAGACATGTGTTTTCAATGAAAAATAAACAATTATATAAACATCACTTTTATATATTAGCTGAAGATTCATAATGAGGCCAGGTGGTTAACTATCTTCTTCCAAATTCCTTCTAAAATCATTAAAATGATACAAAAATTGGAGGCACCATGCATTAGTACCAGAAGTCAATGAAAAGTATTATTTAACAGCAAATACACAGAGGAATTTCAGTTAGATATTTTCTAGATAGCGTTCTACTAAAAAAAAAAAAGATTTTAATGAGTAGAGAAGAATGAAAATGCAGAAAGACAAGAGACAAATAGTTGGACCCAGCAGAAACTAATTGATAGGGGCACAGAGCTAGACACAAGGTTAACCCATGGGACATGAAGGGAGCATTTGCCTTAGGATCTTTTTCTCCAGTAAAGACAAAGAGCTTATTCCATGAGGGTGCTTAGGGCACCTCCAAATAAAAAAAAAAAAAATTAGTGGGCTTTAGCAGTTGTTTTTCCCCAACTAACATGACTGGGTTTTTCTCTGCCAGGCTTGCTACCAGATACAGTGGGCAATGATACCGTACAGAGAAAAAAAAAAAAGGTTAGTATACCCACTCAGTTTGGGGGAGATGTTGATTATTGATAATATCTCATCATTTAAGTTTGGTTGGGTAAGAAGGAAAAGTTATAAAATGTAGCCTATAACAAGATTATGCATAACAAGATGAGGTGAGCACAGTTCCTCAAAAATCAGAGGAGAAAACCTACTTTAAAAATAAAATAAATACTACAGAATAAAGAAGTAGATTTTAGAAAGCGTCTGCTTTGTTCTGAAGTAAAAAGAAAGAGAAATGAACACCATGAAACAAGAGATGAAAGATGAGAAGATAAGACAATAGACAGAGATATAAAAAGATATGAGCTGGGAGCCAGACAGAAGTGCAAAAGGAGCTGAATGAGATAAGGAATAAATGAAAGGAAACAAAAGATACAATAACTAATTTTAAAACTGCTTAGAAAGCAGTAAAGAATCCATACTGTAAAAATTGAATCAGTGATATGAAAGCTGAAATTTTGAGCTTCTTAAAGTTTTTATTATTCAACAACAGAAAATTACTTACATTTAGACTAAATTTTAAATATCACAAATATAAGATTAACCAGAGGAAAAAAAATGAGTGAGGATTATAGCAGAAGTTGGTATATTTTAAAATAATCTATTAAATAAATTTAAAAATAACCGTCTCATTAAAAACCATAGAAAAGCCTGATACAGTTGAGAAGCTCCTCAATGTAATTAAGAAAAAAAATGAAAGTACATAAAACAAGCTAAAAATGAGCAAGGGGAAATAGATATATAAGAGCATAAGAAAAGAATGTCTAAGCTCATGCTTTTGAAAAGCTTACTGAAATACACAATGTTCTAGGAAAATATAAATTAACAAAAATAATTTCCCCAAAGTTCAAAGATTTATAAGAATAATTATCACAAAAGACATTTAATAACCAAAGGTTTAGATTTCTTAAAAAGTGCTTTCAGATTCATTTGGTGTTATAATTTCTTTCAAATTTACAAGAAACAAATAATTATCTCCTAGAAATAGTTCCAGGGCCTACAAAAAGAAGAAAGCCACATTAATTTGTTGCTGGAAGATAACAAAACCCTTTAGCAAAAGCTGACAGAAAAACTAAAGATAGAACTCATTTAAATATAGTCTTAATGAAATAATAGCAAAACAAATCCAGAATGTTATTAATCAAGTAATAAAAACATATGAAAGTGGGGTCTATTCCAGTAAGATTACAAAAAGTCAGTATTAGAAAATCCATTAATATGTAGTCATAGATGAGAAACAAAGAACAAAAAATTTATAATCATCAAAGGAGCTGAAAAGACATTTGACAATATTAAATATTCAGTCCTGGAATAAAAGTTGTTTAAGGTAACAGAAAAATAAAATCTTTCTTAATATAAAAATTGTATAAAACCCTTTATAGTATAATAGTGTCAATTCTTGAAATAATCTAAGGATTCAACTGAATCCCAACAGAGGTGTGTGTGTGTGTGTGTGTGTGTGTGTTGTGGAAATTGACAAACTGATTTTATGTGTAAATAAACAAGCCAAGAGTACAGCTAAGCCAATATGGAAGAGCAAAGTTTGTGAGTTTTACACTAATGGGTATCCAAGCCTATATAAACCACAGTAAAAAAGACAGTAGGGTATTTGTAAAAATATACACAAATAAAAAAGAGAACAGAATATGAGTCTAGAAGTTAGGAGGAGAAGACTGGTTGAAATCAAAAAGTAGTTACTAGCCAAATTTTCTGGGATATTGTAGGCATTGCAAGGACTTTGCCTTCACTCTGAATGAGACTGGAAGCCAATGGATTACTTTGAATATAGTGACAAAATCTTATTCATATTTTAAAATTATCACTCTGAGATGTGCTAAGAACAGATGGTAGATAAGGCAAGGATGAGAACAGGGGGAATGGTTTGAAGGCTAGTACAGTAAGTTAAGCCCGATATATTGACTATATTGACACCAGCACCATTGGAGCTGGTGAGAGGTAGTCAGACTCTGAATTTACTTAGAAGAATTTGCCAATGGATTGGGTAATATGAGAGAGAGAAGTCAAGAACCACTCCAAAGTTTGTATCCTGAGCTAGAGGCATAAACAAGTTGTAAATTACTGAAATAGTGTGGAAAAAGCATATTGAGTGGGGAATCAAGAATTCCTTTTTTGACAAAATGAACTTGAAAAGTCTATTAGATGCCTGAGTGAAGATGTCAAATAAGCAATTGGATATCTGAATTTGGAGTTCAGGAGATAGGCATAAGTTGAAAGTAATTTAGTATATATCTATTGGACACGCAGGCTCAGCGGCCATGGCTCATGGGCCTAGCTGCTCCGTGGCATGTGGGATCTTCCCAGAGCGGGGCACGAACCCGTGTCCCCTGCATCGGCAGGCGGACTCAACCACTGCGCCACCAGGGAAGCCCTAGTATATATCTATTTTTAACCCCATGGTATAGTTCTTCACCTAGGGAGTAAGGAATATGTGGACTTACTACCTGCTCTGACAAAAACTACTTCCACCTCAAGGATAATAAGAGTAGCAGGTGGTCATTAGTTTTGAAAATCTGGAGAACACTACTAACTTTGATCAAAGTTGTGTTAGTGGAATGGTGGGGAAAAGGACTGGATGGAGTGATTTAAGAAAAAAGTAGGTTTGAATATGAGATTTTATTATAATGCATAAATTTAATTTCCTCAGGTGAAAAAAAGGCACTGTAGTTTTGCAACAGAACATGCTTGGTCTCAGGTGATATATGATAATATATTAAGGGGAAAAAAGGCGTGGTATCTGCAACTTACATTTTAAATATTCAGTAAAAGTACATTGAGAGGGACAGATAAAACAAGTGTAGAAAAAGGAAATGAGAAGCATAAACTAGAGTAGAAAGTCTTCTATAGCATGCTAAGTGTCTTGGGGTGAATTTAAATACACTGTAGATGGCTTCCCTGGTGGCGCAGTGGTTGAGAGTCCCCCTGCCAATGCAAGGGACATGGGTTCGTGCCCCGGTCCGGGAAGATCCCACATGCCTAGGAGCGGCTGGGCCCGTGAGCCATGGCCACTGAGCCTGCACGTCCGGAGCTTGTGCTCCACAATGGGAGAGGCCACAACAGTGAGAGGCCCGCTTACCGCAAAAAAAAAAAAAAAGAAATTAAAATGTTTAATGATAAACCTCAGAAACACAATTAAGCTCTATTAAACAAGTGGAATTAAAAAGTTATGTGTTTCATATTTTCTAGAGTTTTGGGGGGCTTTTTGTATTTAATTAGCCATTTTAATTTTAAGTTTCACTTTATTTTCTTTTCAACTGCTTTCTATGAGGCTTTTATACTTTAGGATATAATTTGAATATGAAAAACGCTGAATAAAGCTAAAGAGTAAATCTGTGGCATATTCAATCTAGGCCCAGCTGGGAAAATTACAAAAGTAAAGCGTCCACTTGGCAACTCCTGTCCTTCTGAGGTACCTAGAGATCTATCTACCTGTTTAAACACTAAGCCTTAGACGAATGAGAGAACTATGGCCTGATGTTACCATGTGTGTGTATCAGTTTGCATGGCAGTCATTAACTCATAGGCATTTTGCAAATGGAGAATTTTAATTTTTATTAATTAATTTATTTATTCATAATTTAATAATGCCCTCTATCCTAGGACCCAGGTCAAATGTTTCAGCTCCTTAGAACTTGCATTCTAGTGGACTAGTGAATACCACCAAGGAAACATGTAAGATATATTGACACTAATAGTGAAAAGTACTATGAGGATAATGAAACAGAAGTTACATTTGAGCAGTGCCATATATTATGTGAACTAGTAATCCAGTGGATTGTCTAAGGGAAGAAATTTCCTGGCATAGAGAAGAGAAGTTGAAATGGCCCTAGATCAGGCATGAGCTTGGTATGTTTGAAGAATAATGAAAAGCTTTATAATTGAAGACAAATGGAAGGGTGAGTAGAAGAAAATAAGGTCAGAGAAACAGGCAGGACTCAAGAAGATGGCTGATAGGATGTAGGGTGTGAGGGGGAGAGCAGAATTAAGGATTAAGTCTAAGCTTTTGGCCTGACAGATAGAAAGATAAGAGTGTCATTTAGCGAGAAAATTAGGACTAAGTTTGAGGAACAAATTCAAAATGTCTATTTTTAGACATGTTCTGTTGTGATCTCATTACTCTTCAAGTGGAAATCTACATTTCTGAAGCCCTGGGATATGAGCTCAGGTGAATGAAATCATCAAGACTGTAAACTGAGAAGAGAAACAATCTGATGACCATGCCCTGAGAAAGGGGACAGACTCAGCAAAGTGACAGCAAATACGTGACACAGAAAGTAAACTATATAGGTTACTTAAACACATCGTGAACAGAAACAACGTTAAAAAAAAAAAAAAAGACCAAAAACTTCCTCAAGAAAAAGAAAGAGATCAAACTGTCAAATGTTGCTGAGTTTGAACAATGTGAGCCTAGAAAGATGAATATTAGATTCGGCAAGTGGATGTCATAGGTGACCTTGAAGAGAGAAGTTTCTACAGAGCGATGGGGGCAAATTCCTGATAGAAATGTATAAAAGAGATAATGAGGGATTTCCATTTCTAGTGATGTGGTTGACTAGAAATAATATAAGAAACATCTCTTTTGAAGCATGGCTGAGCTGGCAGTAAAGTAAGACAAACAATCAAAGCAAGAAACGTTAAAGAATTGTGATTACAAATGTATGCCGTGAACACACTGCTCATCGTGGGAGCCCAAGAGCATGGGTTTAATGACCTACAAGCATTAGGAGACAAAAAAGAAATCTTGGAGCCTAAGCAAGTTGAAGGTCAGGTTAGAGACCATGTATAAAATCAGGATATTCTCAAAGGGTAGATCAGAAAAAAAAGTACACTCCAAAGAGAAAGACTTATTTATTTTGGCTTTGGTTGTACGCTTGTTATCTTCTGGGAAAAGGGTTAGAACATTTTCAGTTATATGCAGGAGAGTTGTATTGTGTTAGGTGGATGTATGACTTTGTTATTGTCCTTTTCTGGAGATCAAGTATGGATTAAGGAGTCGTACATGGGTACCAACGTGGCAAGGGGTGGATTTGTGATGGTTAATTTTATGCATCATATTGTCTGGGCTTCAGTGCCCAGATAATTGGTCCAATGTTATTTTGAATGTTTCTGTGAAGTTGTCTTTTGGATGAAGTTAACTTTTAAATCAGTGGACCCTGAGTTAGGCAGATTATCCTTCATAATATGAGTTGGTCTCAGCCAACCAGTTGAAGGCCTAAAGAGAAAAAAATAGACCTCCCCTAAGGAAGAAGGAATTCTACTTCCAGACTGTCCTTGGACTCAGGCTACAACACCAACTCTTCCCTGGGTCTTCTCCAGACTACTGTCCTTCCCTGCAGATTTTGGACTTGCAATTCCCAACAACTGCATGAGCCAATTCCTTAGAATCTCAGTCTCACAGATGATAGATAGATAGCTGGATAGACAGATAATAGAGAGATGATAGATGATAGATGGATAGATAGATAATAGATAGATGATAGATGGATGATAGATGATAGATAGGTAAATGATAGATGATAGATAGATAGATAGATGATAGATAGATAGATAGGTAGGTAGATAGATAATGTGAATGAGTAACCCAGTGGATTTCCTAAGGAGAGAATTTTCCTGGTCTAGAGAAGAGGAGTGGAAATGGTACCTAAATCAGGGATGAGCTTGACATGTTTCAGGAGTAGTGAAAAGCTTGAGGACTTTATGAACTTGTCACATTTGAGGAATCGGGAAAGTTTTTCATACATGTATGTATACACATATATATCTTATTACTTCTGTTTCTGTGGAGAACACTGACTAATACAGTGCTGACATTTATATTAAAGAACCCAATAAGTCCAAGATAAAATGATATCCATACTGTAATGAATTTGCAAATCTCTAAAGACAATACAAATACATTTCATAGTGGTCAGAAAAAAAATTGCCTACAAACGAACAGTAATTAGTGTGATATCTGACTTCTCAAAGGCAATGAGGAAGCAAATTGAAAACAAGTAAAATTTTCAAATAAGTAAATAATAATTATAAATCAATAAAATTACTTGAAAGTTCTAAAGAAAATAGCAGGAAACACAGGACTGTATATTTCAAAATTATATTTTGAGAAAAAAAGCCATTATCAGAGAAAAAAGCCTGAATGAGTTCATTATCAACAGACTTTCGATAAAGGAGACTCTGAAGAGTATACTATAGAAAAAAAGGAGGATGTGGGGGCATGGGAAATGGTCAGGAAGAAAAATTTGTAAAATGTTAGAAGAAATGGTGACAAAATTAAACGGTAAACTTGATAATAAACACAAACATAGCTGACTTAATAGTAACAACAATGCCTATTTTGTGAGCTTGAAAAATTAAGACAGAACAAAGAATTTTGACAACCATAGCAAATGAGTCAGAAGGGGGTTGATAAGAGCAAAAATATTTTTCAGAATGAGAGTGAAGGTGTTGATGAGACTACAGTTCACCCTTGAACAACATAGAGTTAGGGGCGCCCACCCTGCACATAGTCTAAAATCTGCCTATAATTTATAGTCTGCCTTCCATATCTTCCATATCTGCAGTTCCACACTTGCGGATTCAACAAACTGCAGATCCTGTAGTAATTTATAACATGTAAATTATATAAATCATGTACTTATATAGTACGATAATAACTGTAAATATGTACTATTTACTCTTGAAATAAATTCTGAATGTAAGTGGATCCATGCAGTTCAAATCTGTGTTGCTCAACTGTAAATTAATTTAAGTGTGCATACAAACATTTCTAAGAAAGAGCATGTACACTCCTAACCATGAGGGAAAATAAAAAGAAGAAACAAGGGAGATAGCGAGAAACCGAAAGCACAAAATAAAATGATGGAAATGAATCTAGACATATCAGTAATTACAATCAATTAAAAAGGCCAAAATACTTCATTTGAAAGATAAAAAATAAAAGCCAGCAATGCGCTGTGTACAAGAAACATATTTTCAAAATAAGTATTAAAAAAATAAAAATTAAAAGATGAAAATAAAATCTGGATACAATTAAGAGACTGAAGAGCACAGTAATTTGAATAAGGGAAGTTTAATATAATGGATAATTAAATTATGATAAAGTAGTAAGTATAAAGATGTAATGAGAACTCTAAAGGGTAGCCAAGGGCAGAAGGAGAGTATGCAACGAAGAGCTGACTTGAAAGAGGAAAGAGCACCTCAAGGCTGAGTATCAGACCTCACTGAAGGTGTCCATGCAGTCCATAGATTGTGCAGGATTTCTGGAGCCAGAACAGGTTTGCCATGGTGCAGCGTTCCCAGGATTTCTATTTCACTTATCCCTAAACACTAGTGGAGCACAAAGAGTCAGACAGTTTCAGAGGATGCAACTGTGACTATGTAGATAGGTAGATAGTGTCCTTGCCCTCATGGAGTTTACAATTTAATGTTTGGCCCTCTACAGGGGTACTGATGAAACACTCAGGAACAATACTCTCCCCCATATTGAAGGCAATAATTCAATTATCCCTTAACTTTTTTCTTATTTAAACGTTGCAATTTCTTTACTTTACTTTGAATCAATTCTCTCTCTTTAAACACCTCTGCCTCTTTTCTGTGAATCATCTCTAATATCTTTCATATATCTTTAGTGCATTGAACATAATATAACACTTAATTAAAAGAAGATTGGCATTCTTATCATGTCTGTTCTTGAATGACTCATGTTTTAATGTATTTAGAAGTATGTTAACTTCTGTCCAAGCAATTTGTCCCAAACCTACATTCGTTCCGGGATTCTCTGCATTTTTTTTAATCCTACTCTATCTTGCTATACATGTAGTCTTAATTGGGGAATTCATGTTTTCTCCACTAATTGAAATTCTAAGTAGAACAACTCAATATATTTAATGTGGAGTACAGCCAACATGCTAGCCCAAGGTGATTCTCAGCTGTTGCCTGTTGCTTTAGCCTTATAGCTATGTATATGAAACATTTAAGAACAGAATGGAAAATATTCAAAAGGTGGGCTGGTTAATCAGAATGTCATGGGGAGTAGAAATGAAAGCCTTCCTAAAATCAAGCTCTTTTACTTCATTTATGTCCCTTTGCCTACATAACCTGTCTGTGAGATTACAACACACCTTACAAAATTATATCTCAGACTTTTCTAAGTGATCATTACATTGTGTGTTAATCATTCTGTTATCTTCACAGTCATCACACTGAAATTGTCCTATCTATAATTTACAGAATAAGCTTTCTTTCCTTTTTGAAAAATGGACAACATTCTCTTTCCTAATTCTCCCATAAAATAGCAAAGAAATAGGTTTTTATTATTTCCCACCTTCTAAGTAATTTTTAGGGGAAAGCTAAAGCAGTTTAGGTCTCTGACTTTTTCCACTTCGGTTCTTTTTAAAAAAACATTTAATTCAGAAAGTTATCTATTTTTTTTCTGGAAAAAATAACATAATAAAAGTAGCAACCATGTATTGTCTGTCTGCCAGATGCCAAGAATTTTACTACATGATTCACACCTATTAAATCTAATTCTCTTGACAAGGCATATAAGTGTTATCATACTCATTTTATAGTTGTGAAATTGAAGCTCTTAAGTTTAAGAAACATGTGAGTGACAGAGCTACAGAGTCACATGCTTTCTCTGTCTTCCAGATTCCATTTTCATATTACTCTGTTACTAATATTTCCTGACACCTTTTTACCACTTTTGCATAACATATTGGAGGAATGAATAAAATGTTTGTCAATACTTCTACATTAATGGTACACATATAGAACCTTTAATATTTTTATTCTTAAGCTCAAAACACTTAAAATATTCTTTAGAATTTATCTACTTTTTTTATAATATGTTATAGAGAGGAATATTTCATCCACCTTCAAGAAACATTCATCAAACAGTTATTCAGCATTTTGTAGAAATATCTTAAGTAAGTGTAATTCATGGGAAGGTTCTAATCTTGTCTCTAACATTTCCTACTTAAGTCACTCTAGCTGAGTCACCTGCATTTTCCCTAAGCCTCAGTTTCCTCCTCTATCAATCAGGAGAAGTGGGCTTAATAATCAGAAATCCATTTCTGTTCCAGGATTCTGTATTGTTTTATACTCACTTCATTCAGACTAGTGAGTTATTTCCATTACAGCCATAAAAAGTGATTTAGTTTGGCTTGATCTAGTCCAGCCAAACCATTGCCTTTGTGTATCTATGTAGACACAGCCAGGTGGAGAAGGACACCAATAACTGACAGCAATACTGGACCTTTATGCTGATCTTTGCCTTTCACACAGCATGTGGGCCAGTGGAGAAGGTGTATTCTGTATTTGATCAGTCTGAGCAGAGCTGTGTTTTTTTCTCTCATTGCTCTACTTAAAATTCTCTTAAGTTTTTGTCAAAAAAAGTGACCTGTTCTATTTCATATATGAAAGCTTCACATTAAAAGAATATGAGGTAGCAAATATCTTTACTGAAGTGCTGTTGGCAGCTGAAATCACTGACAACTTCCTGGCTGTGATTCATAATCTATATTGGTGCTTTTGAGACAGCAGGCTATTGATTTTTCCCTTTCTATAATCCGAGACCATATACAGAGCTTGTTAGACATCTGTGGGAATATAAACTGAGTTTTGATACAAGTTAGGAAGGTTCTTTTAGTGGGGCACTTACTTTTTGTCTTAGAGAAACTCTTTACACAGCTGTAACTTTGGTGACTTTTTAAAAACAAACAATTCAATATGTTAGGTAACAGGCTTTGGGATAGAGGACATTGTGAGATTTTTTTCTTTTTTCTTTTTTGTCCAGAGTTTAAATAAAACAATTTTCTCCAGCGGTTAGTACACTACCTATTAAATAATGATTGGGCTTTTTCTCTTCATTATACCTAAAGATACTTTTTATTTGATGAGACTAATTAAGATGGCTTTCAAGTGAGTTAGGGAGATAAATGTAGGGCCTAGGCCTAAATAAAACTGCTAAAACAGTCATATGGGATCAAATATAAAGCCATTTCTGAAAAAATGAGTAGGACTTATACATGTCAAAAATTGTATATCTGTTTCCCTGAAAAAAATATGTAACCATTTCTAAATCACTGTGCATATGTGTCTGACCAAAAAATCCAAGTGGATTTTTTTTAAGTAGACATCTCAGAGAGAACAAAGAAAAGTATTATGTTTTTCCCTAAGGTAGTTTCTTCAGTAACAGAGTAAATAATGTTTATCTAATCCTACCACTTTAGAAAGAGAAGCCATATTACAGAGTGTACACACATTTGAGTACAGAAATTGAAGAAAAAAATGTATTTGATTTACACAACTAATACGGATCCAAAACTCACAATTTCTAGATAAAATTCACCTGAAATGAGCTCTTTGCACTTTTTACGTAGTACTCATTCTAACTCTATTTTTCCTCAAAAATTTTATTTTAATAAAAATAACACCTGATATTTACAGATAATACATTATGTGCCAAGAACTCTTTTAAACACTTGACCTGGGCAACTTACTGACCCTCACAATAATCCTGAAATGGGGATAATGATACTAGTATGTTAATATCATATAGTAATATTAATAGACTATAATAATAAAATTATTATTATCCCCATTTCAGATGCGGACTCTGAGGCACAGAGATGTTAAATAGCTTGCCCAAGTTCAGGCAGCTAGAAAAGACTGGAGTCAAGATTCAAACCCAAGCAGCATAAATCAGGAGATTATACTCTTAAACTCTGCTTGTCTATCTTCTCTAGAGTATTTTGATCTACTTGAGGGCAAAAATTATTAATTCATTTTTGTATAACCTGCAGTATCTAATATATTACCTTGTACATACATTATCAATAAATATTTATAAAATAAGTTGAATCATAGATAAAACATGTAAGGAAAATAAAATTAACTTAGATAAAAAATAATTAATGTGGAGACCCTGCACTTAGAATAAAACACAGCACTAAGAATAATGTTTTTCACTGTTTTTTTTAACCAATGCTGTATTCCAATCAAGCCTTCCTTGTTAATTTGTCTAGTTTCTGCAAATCATCTAGATTATAACATATTTTTTGAAGTTGAAATAGTAGGAAAAACTGAGAATTGCGTTCCAAACATTTTTTAAATGTTACTTCATCCTATACCCTAGCTGCAAATCACTTATTTAGCTTCTCCAAGCATACCTCCTCATACGTACCCTTATTTAGTTTTAGTAATATATTTATAAAGCTTTTATAACTGTATTAAATTATGTGTTGAAGCATAATAATACACAAAATATCTTAATGCCTAAAATCCATTTTATATTTAAAAAATTGTGAGTGCAATAAAGTAAAAAGCTAGCAGACAGTGGAAATTCATCAAAAAGCTGAACAGAACAGAACAAGTGGACCTTCATCTAAAAAAATAAATCTCTTAATGCGAAAAAGAGTGAACCAGGGGGAAATAATAACAACAACAGCAACAATTGCACTGCAGCAGAAAGAAAATGAATGCTTCTAATTAAAAGCCAATCTCTGAAAATCATTCACCACAGGAACCAGAAAAAATAATTTTGAGAAACTATTTTGAACTCTCCACAGGACTTAGTAAAACTCAATGAAATAGATGTGTAAAGCCATAATAAAAGGATGAATTGAAATGACAGGCCAGTTGATGACATGAAGAGAAAGAAGTGTAAGATTTAAAAAAATATATATCTGAGTGAAGAGAAAAAATATAGAAGCATAATCAAAATCTTAATTTTAGAAAATGAAGATGGAAATAGACATATAAAAATAATGATAAAATATCATATGAAATTAAACTGAGATAAATTTGAAAAACCTACCTAAAATAAATATCTTGAAATATGTAAAATTCCCAAAGTGACAAAAATAAAAAGAAACATGAATAAACTAAGTTGCAATAAAGATATTGCAATAAAGAAATAAAGGTCCCAGGCTAACATGACTTTGTAGGCGTGTGCTACAAATTGTCAAGAAATAAATAATCCCTATTTTATAAGTTGTTACACAAAAAAAAAAAAGAAAAAAGGAGAAAAAATTGTAACTAAAATATTAGCGAACTTAACACTCCAGGGTAGGGGGGCAAGGCATGATAAATCAGTACTTATTCCAGAAAGAGAACAGTTGAACATCAGAAAGTATCATTGAGATTCATCATAATAACGAACTAAGAACAAAATTTATATCAGTAAAATACTGTATTGACTATAAAATACTGTATTATTTAAATACTAAGTATTGTATAACTTGAAAATCTATTTATACATTTAGAAATCATAAAATTTTATAAACTTCAAAACGTATTTATAATTTTAAAATAGTGTAGAATATGAAGAATGGAAGGAATGAGAGAATTTCACACAAGGTCATTCTACCAAAACTTGCAGCAAATATTATATTTAATGAGGAAATTTTAGACACATTCCGTTTAAGATTAGGATAAAGACAATGGCAGAAATAATGACTATTCTTTCATTATAGCACCGGAGATCCTATCTACTGCAACAAAGACAGAGATAGATGTAAAAAGTGGAATTAGAAGTGAGAACCAGTTCTTTTCAGTTCCTGCCAAGTTTGTGAAAGAGAGTAGGCTGCTTATTTCTTCTCTGAATGCTGGAGAAATTATTGAGGAAAATATGGAACTAAGGAAACAACAACAACAGCAAACTATAAATCTCTGTGGGCACAGATGGCTCCTCTGAACTAGTAGACTTAGAGAGAGGGGTTACAGTTGCTGGATAGGACCATGAAGTTTGTACAATGCACAACTCCAGAGGAAGTTATTTGCATAAACTAAGTAACTAGAAGGACTTGGGAGTATGGCTGCAACTTGGAGCAGAGGCTGGATGACTATGTTCTGGTAGTATGAAACAGAGAGAAGCAGTTTGATTATTTTCTCTTTTCTTTCATGCACCATTGCCTATGCCAGTAATTGACTTCTCCATTCCTGCAGCAATATATGATAATGGTGTATACCTCTTGTGCAGCTGTGCAGAAAAAAATATACCAGGGTGAGAAGTGGGCAAAATAAGTGTATTTCTTGGGCATTCATTCTTTCACCCCCTCACTTCCAGTCAGTCAAGGTAGGTGGAAAGAGAGTGCTCTTCCCAGTGTTATTTTCTTTAGGTGACAAGAATGATTAACTGGAATTCTGTCTTGCCTAGGCATTTTCACCCTACAGATGAACTCTTTCCTTCTGTTCTCACTAGAGACTAGGGTGTGATCTTCTAACTTTCCTCAAACACTTTCTAGGATGGAGAAGCCTACAGCCTACAAAGAATCTATCCCCACGAGATGAAATAACAAGAAAGACACAACTAACCAAGAAAAATGTAGTATCAAAAGCAGAACTATTGGGCTTCCCTGGTGGCGCAGTGGTTGAGAGTCCACCTGCCGATGCAGGGCACACGTGTTCGTGCCCCAGTCCAGGAAGATCCCACATGCTGTGGAACGGCTGGGCCCATGAGCCATGGCTGCTGAGCCTGCGTGTCCGGAGCCTGTGCTCCACAATGGGATAGGCCACAACAGTGAGAGGCCTGTATACCGCAAAAGAAAAAAAAAAAAGCAGAACTATTGCAACAGGATGGACAAAGAATGTAAAAGAAATTCATAATTTACTAAAATAGATATAAAAAATGTTAGTGAAAATAAATCCTTAAAACCAATAGGTATGAAAATTAGGTATAAAATATTAGGCAGTTGATATAATGGGTCCAAATTGTTCTTTATTTGCAGAGGATATGACTGCCTACTTAGAAAATCCAAGAGAATCAATGAACTAATAAAACAAATAAAAAATTTCAGCAAAGTTGTCAGATACAAGCTCAGCCTACAAAAATTAACTGTCTAGAAATTATAATAGATAATAGGATTCTCTAGAAACTAACCTAAACACGAATGCACATGTCCTTGATGATGAATATGTTAAGACTATTGAAGAACATTAAAGAAGAACTAAATAAATGAAAAGAGACATGATTTTCATGGATGGCAAAACATAACATAATATAGACATCAATTCACCTCAATTAATCTATAAATTAAATTAAATTATAAGAAATATCCCAACAGCATTCTTGGCTTTGCTTCACAAACTGATTCTAAAATTTATATGAAGAATAAACTTCATCCATAGAAAGGATGAGTCAATAAATAAATTAAAGGAATATAAATTGCTTATTGGATATTAAAATATACTGAAAGGTTAAAATAATAAAAAATGAGTAAGCTATTTGTGTTGAAAGAGACATATCACTGAAAGAGAAATTGATACTGCATGACAAATTCAGAGGAAACTTACAAATTACTTAGTAGATGATATTGGGAAAACTGGCTCACTAAAGAAAAGTAACGATGATCTATACTTAGAGTTTAAAAAAATATTTCAAGTGAATTAATGACTTTTATATAAAAGATAAATGGAGGTTTCTTTGACCACGGAATATGAAAAGATTTCTTAATCAAGACTCAAAAGTCACAAACCAACTGGGTAAATGTATTAATTATTACCCCTTCTCAAAACACAAGGATTCAGTTTAAAATTTTGGATCATAGGTAAATTTAAAGAACAGGCAAAAGTAAACAAATTATTTTTTGTAATGCCTAAAATTTACAGGAAGTAATATCTAAAATATCCAAGGAACTCCTTCATATCAGCAAGAAAATATACAAGAAATGCAATGAAAAAGCCATAGTCAAGGTATGTAAATGGGTAGAATCTAAGTAGACAATTTTCTTATAAATTAAAAAGTAAACAACTCTGCTAGTAACCAGAGAAAGAAGAGGTAGGAGATGGGGGAAAACCAGCGAGATCATACTTTTTATCTATAAGGTTTGACAAAACAAAGTCTTATGAAGGACTATTGAGAATCTGGACAAAAAACGCCCTCATAATTTGGTAGTGGGGGTATGAACTGGTGCATTGTGGAGAGTAGTTTACAGTACTTAATGAAAGTAAGTACATTTATATCCTAAACCTAACTAAATACACCCTAGTATATATCCCACAGAAATGCTTTCATAGGTCGATATAGGGATGTGTATAGTAGCACTGAATTTTAATAGCAAGAATTTGGAGATCATTTGGATGAGTAAATAAGTAAAATAAAGAATGTTCCTGGAATGTGAATATAATGGAATACTTTTCGACAATCTGAGTTAATATTCTCTTCTCACATATAGTGACATGGATGTCCCTCAGAAGCATGGTGGTGTACGGGGAGACACAGAATGAAGATTACATTAAAATTGAACTATTGTATACTGAAACACTCAACAAAACAATACTGCATTGTACAAGAATACACATAAATATAAATAAACGCTTGAGTAGTTGTCAATGGGCTGTGGTCAGTGGATAGGTGTGGATGAAGGGGAACAAAGGAAAATAAAAATTAGATAGAAATAAGAGTTTTGGATTAACGAAATGTCAGTGTCATGAACTAGTAATACGATTAATTCAAATCTACATATCTGAGTTCCAAAAAATAAAATAATCAGTGAAATGAGAGACAAACATGAGAATCTTTTAGATTGGAGAGGAAAAAAAAAATAAAAGTAAGGAGACAGCATATAATAGATATTAAAGATAAAAATAAAATAGGTGTGCTTGAAAAAGAAACTAAAATTTTTGATAGAGAAAATA